>NC_056736.1:285795422-286107922 GCF_019279795.1 Protopterus annectens | reverse complement strand
TGCGCCCCCCAGGCGTAGTCCCAGGCATCTGTTGTGATTATTTGATTTGCTTGAGGCAGGCAGAAAGGGAGACCTATGTTTCTTTGGCATGCTTGAGCCCACCACAGAAATTCCTTTTGGAGACATGGAATCAGTGGTATAATTGTTTCCAAACTGTGGCTGTGTTGAGACCATAAGTTTTTTAGCTACCATTGAAGTTTCCTCATATGCAGCTTTGCACATGTGATTAGCAGGATGCAAGATGCCATGAATCCCAGAGCCTGCAGGATTTTACTTGCAGTCAGCCTGGTGAAGGTTGCCATTTTTCTGAAGTATTGAGATAGTTGCCCTTGTTTCTCTGGCGTGAGGTAGGCCATCTCGGTGTTTGTATTCAAGCTGGCACCCAGGAAAATTATTACTTGAGAGGGTATTAGTTTTGATTTCTTTTTGTTGACTGTGTATCCCAGAGAGTTCAACAACTTTATTACAAACACCAGATGTTTCAGAAGTAAGTGTTTGCTGTCCGCTTGGATTAGGCAGTCGTCCAAATATGGGTATATTTGTATCCCTTGAAGTCTGCAGAAGGCAATAACTGATGCCAGGCATTTCGTGAACACTCTGGGCGCAGTAGATAAGCCAAAGGGCAATGCAGAGAATTGATAATGGGTTGAACCTGCAAGAAAAATCTGAGGTATCTTCTGTAATCTTGTCTGATAGGGACATGCAGGTATGCCTCCTTGAGGTCCAATGTTACCAGCCAAGACTCCTTGCCCAGCATGGGAAGAAGCTGCTGTAATGTGAGCATCTTGAATTTTGGTACGAGTAAATATGTGTTTAGGATGGATAGGTCCAAAATAGGTCTCCAATCTTTGTCCTTCCTTGGTACCAGGAATAGTCTGGAATAAAAACCTTGACCCTGTTCTTGTGCAGGTACCTCTTGAATAGCTTTCATGTCCATGAGAGCTGAAATTTGTTTTTGTGCCTCTGCCCTTTGATTTTGTGGCAGGTTTGGCATGCCTCTCATTTTTGAAAGGGTGTGAAAGTGGAATCTGTAGCCTCTGTCTATAATGTCCAGGATCCATTTGTCTTTTGTGACAATATGCCAATTTTTCGAAAATAATGCCAGTTTTCCGCCTAAAGGTGCTGCCATTAGAGCTTTGCTTGGCATGCAAAGGGGAAGGTCATAGTGTCTGCTTTCTGAATGGCTGTGATCTATCCTCTCCACCACTTGGTGTAGGTTGCTTGCCATTGTCTGCCTCTAAATGATCCTTGAGATTGCCCTCTACCCCTCGGGCACCTGTATCTACCTCTTTGAGGTCTGTCCGTGGCTGGAAAGGACCAATTTTTTGAAGGCCAGTTTCTACTGAAACGTGGAGGTTGTACCTGTAGGAAATCTTTCACTGTTTGCATTGATTTTGCCTTTTCCTCCATTTTCTTTAATACCTCCTCAACTTTAACACCAAACAATACATCTTTTTGTAGAGGTGCATCTAGTAATTTAGCTTTGACATGATCTGGTAAGATTTGCTCTTTGAGCCAAGCATGTCTACGTATGACGGACCCTGTAACAGCAGCTCTAAAGCATCAAAACCACATTGCAAGGTATGTTTACCCACTTTTTCTGCACCATGCAACAAATCCTGCAACTCCTTCAAGTCTGGTTGTTCAGGTTGTGACATTTTGTTTTTCAACTGAGATAACAAAAACTGTTGATACTTTAACATGTGAAACTGACAGTTTAATGCCCTCATGGTTAAAGTGGCCGAGGTGTATACCTTTTCCCCCCACCTTTCTAAAGCTCTGGAATCTCTCTCTGAAGGTAATGGATTTTTGGCAGTAGAGGCCTTAATTCCCTTGGGACCCTGTGAAATAGTTTCCAAACCAGCAGCATGGCTTTTGTATAGGAATTGGTGTGAATCAGGAACCCGGTAACACCTGTCAGACTTAACTGGAGCTGGTGGTAAAGAATCTGGGTTAAGGCTGGCCTCTGAATACACATCATCTTGTATGTCTAAGACAGGAGGGATAGCCAGAGGCCTGTGCTGAGGGAGCAAGAGAAAATCCCTGAGCCTTTTCTTGGAATCTGAGTAATCTTGGACTTCCCAGTGGAAGTGTTCCCTCAAGGTATGCAAGGTTTCCCCAAAAGAATAGTCCTCAGGGGGGGAGACAGAGGGAATGGACTCCTCTGCATCAGAATCTTCAAAAGGGGAGTATGAATGTTCCTGGTCTTCAGAATGTTCTGAAGTAATGGAGGCCTGGTCCGAGGAAGGGTATTCATCCTCCACTCTGGGCCTTTTGTCCGAGGGGGTTTGAGAACCCCTGATAAGAGTAATCAAATCCTCAGCCATGTTGAGCATCTGTTTTTTAGGCATGGGGCCTTGAGAGGGGCCCTGTGGAGCTGGTCTTTTAGTATGCATGGCTGCTTTAGATTTAGTTTAAGCCTTAATGGAAAAAGAAGAAGGCCTGAAGACACCTTGAGAGGTGGCAGGCCTGTCTGAACTCTGAGTTTCCCCGCCAAGAGTAGCGTCGGTAACTGTAATCGGGGTGTGGGCCGCGGAGCCTGCGACCTTGGGCACAGAAGACATCGCTAAGAAAGTGTCATCGGTAGTCAGGGGCTGCATAGGCACCTCGCTGGGAACCGGAGCATCTGTAGTCGGCTTTAGCGTGGTGTTGGTAGAAGTCGCGGACCTCGTATGTCGGTCCTTATCTTTGCGTCTTTTATTCAAAACTGGAGTCGGTGTATCCGACGACATAATGTAATTACATTTTTTGCCAAAATAGTGTTGGGCGAACTCCGCCCGACGCTTAATAGTGCGTTTGTTAAAGCTAGTGCAAAAACGACAGGCCGAGACGTCGTTGTCTGGGCCTAAGCAAGGAATGCAGAAGGAATGGAAATCCTTATGCGGTATTTGCTTCCCACAAGAAATGCAATTATTAACTTTGTCTGACATCGGTCTGAGGCAAGAAAAGTTTCCCCAACGGGGTACTTAGCTTTCAAGAAGACTTAGATTGAAAAATATTCGTAATCTCAGGAGCTGGCCGACCGGCACTTGCAAACTGCTTCTGCTTCGGGCACCGCGCGACAAGAAAGACTGAAGAAAATGGCGTCGGCTGGTTCTTTTATACCCCTGCCGCACTGACATCAGGGAAGAAGCGACGACATCTGATGTCGGACCTAGACTTTGGAATTCGGCCGACCGAGGACCCGCCTGACGGCAGGATAACCCCATCTGTTATGACTGCAGCTGTATGCACGATGAACATCCATGTCAGAGTCGGTTTAGAAATGCTAAGTCAGAGTGGGAAACAGTGTCAAAGGCTTTGCAGAGGTCAAGGAATAGACAGGAGACAAGTCTGTTGCTGTCTCTGGCTTGGGTTATTGACTGCGTGAAGATAATGGAGCAGTGATGGTGCTGTGGTCGGGGAGAAAGCCATATTGTGTGGGTGCGAGTAGATTTTCCTGGTGGAGATAGTCCAGTAGTTGATTACGGATATATTTATTTCACTTCCTGACAAACATTTAAAATGGTAGCTAGCTTAACTTTAATAGAGCTACAACTTGGACCTCAATTAAAAGTACATGCTATATATTACAGTACAGATGAAACAGAAGTGATGAATGAACCAAAAAACCGACGGAGGTCTGAACTAAAAAGTGAAACCCACTCATATTTGTACTTCCCAGTAGTACATCTCTGGATAGATGCAACAATGTAGATGATCTTGGGAGTACAAAAAGCATCCCTAGTCATCAATAGACTTACAAAACCTCCTGGAGATGAAGGAATAGGACTGTCTGGGCAAAGCCTGCCAGACTGGTGAGGGAGAGGTGAGTTTTGGATGCCTTCAGATATAAAAGTGCCTTACCAGTACATAGAGTAACAACAGGGTGGAACCAGACTCACTTTCTGTATATACACAGAGATCAGGGGAAACACAGGAATGCACAGACACCACCTCAGGCTCACCTCTTGTCCCTTGGTGGTTTCCCTGACAGGAGTATCAAGGAAAAAGTTGCTGCATTTTGCATTGGGCTGGGATGCAGAAATACAGCAGTAAGGCTTTCCTCAGCAATGGGAAATGCTCTTCCCTACTGCTGGAATAAGATACCATCTGTACAGTACCAGAAGGTAATGACCAGGTCTATCTGTTAAAGAGTTGGCCTCCTGAAGAATGTGCCCTGCTGTGAGAAAGTGATTGTAAGACAGGGCCGTATGCCTAAACCCTAACAGCCTCTCTGTGCAAGGGATACACATGGGTAACACTGTCTTTATGTACCATAAAACTGCCATGCTGTCCACCAGTATGGCAGTGGCACTTGTGACAGAACATCCTGAAGGGCTTGCAAAGTACAAAGAACAACTCTTACCTCCACCTCATTTAGATGGAAGATGGTCTCCAACATCAATTATGCCCACTGGACTATTCTGCCCTGACAATACATCCCCACATCCTATAACACACGCATCTATGGAAACCCTCACTACAGGTATGGGAAAGTAAAGCTGGCAGCATACACAAAAATTGGGAGCGTGAAAGCCACCACTAAAGTTATGACTTGCATACAACTGAAATTATCAACTGATGAGACAAAAGGCTGGATGACCGAATCCACTGTGCCTTTATAGTCCACTGTAAAATCTTCATGTGGAGTCAACTATGTCAGACTAAAAAAAACTCTGCCTCAAGTCCCATAGTTTTCAGAAAAAAGCTCAAGGAAGTTGTGTTTGTAGAAATGACAACAGAAATTAACTGCCCACTGCACTAGTGGGATTCTTTCCACAGGACGATTTACTACAAAGCATGGGCATCACTGTGGTAGAGATGGTAACTTAGTTGCATCACAACAAGAAGTTCTCCGATTCGATTCTTGGTTGGGATGCCTTCTATGTACAGTCTGCAAGTTCTCCCTGTGTTGCCGTGGGTTTCCTCCCACATTCTAAAGACATGCATTAAGTACACTGGAAATTCCAAATTGATCATAGGTGCAAGTGTACGTGTGTGTGTGGGTGGTGTGGAAGAACTGCAGCAGGACTAGCTGCCCGGCAGTGTAAACCTTGCCGCCTCTAGATGATTGTCACTAGTGAAGTGACACCCTGACCCCATGTGCAAAAATGGGGAAAAAGGGATAGTGGATGCAAATTTACTAAAGACAA
Organism: Protopterus annectens; assembly: GCF_019279795.1. Classification (NCBI taxonomy): domain Eukaryota; kingdom Metazoa; phylum Chordata; order Ceratodontiformes; family Protopteridae; genus Protopterus; species Protopterus annectens. The sequence continues at coordinate 286,102,787 of NC_056736.1, read as the reverse complement.
TGCATCCAGGTAACATCCTAAAAAGTAATTAAAGGCCAAAGACATCACATAAGATTACAGGTCTTATTCCAAATAGCCCTAGTAAAATATAAAGAAGTTATGTACTTACCATAACGTTTCATGTTTGTAGTCCATCTCGCCTATATTCTTGCTGGATGGGTTCGGAGCAGATATTCGGCTCCAACTTGGCCTATACTAAAGCTCAAGAGCTTTTTACTGGCTCAAGGCTAGCCCCTATCCGATGGTGCCTCATGGCAATTCTCCAGATCTAGTTTGCAAGAAAGTAATAAATACCTATCAGGTAATAATAATAAGAAAGAATCTGTAAAAATACAGGAAGGGATTAGAAACATACTCCATTCCAGGTGGACAATAAAGAGCAAAGTCAGGCAGCCCCAAAAAGAGGTCCACTAGATCCCCTAGAAACGGGAAGGGGGTTGGAGGGAGGGACGCAAGAATATAGGCGAGATGGACTACAAACATGGAACGTTATGGTAAGTACATAACTTCTTTATGTTATGTAGTCCTATCTTGCATTTTGCTGGATGGGACAGCGTCCCTAGCACCTTTATCCCGGGTGGCTCAAGCGAAGAGACTCTTCAGCACAGTGGACCCAAAGGATGACCTTTCCCGGGAGGCCAAATCCAATTTGTAATGAGTGAAAAACGTATGTGGTCTTGTCCAAGTAGCTGTTGCACAAATAGTATCAATTGGGAGCCTAGATCTAAAATGAAGTAGCTACAACCCTAGTAGAGTGACCTTTAGCTTTTAACGATAATTGTCTACCAGCTTGTTGATAAGCAAAGGATATGCAATCCGAAAGCCATTTTGAAAGAGTAATTTTTGAAACAGGTAAGCCTTTAGTTTTGTCAGATAAGGAAACAAAAATTGATCAGATTTCCTGAATTCTTTGGTCCTGTGTATACAGGATCCGAGTATCCTGTGGACATCTAGCTGGTGAAGTCTATACTCTGATTTACTAGAGTGGTTTGGAAAAAACACAGGTAGCTCAATGGCAGTATTCAGGTTGTGTTTTGAGCATACCTTAGGGAGAAAGGAAGGGTTTGTCCTAAGAGAGACTCTATCCTTGTGAAAGATAATGCAAGGAGATTGAATAGTTAGGGCTTGAAGTTCCGAGACTCTCCTAGCCGATGATACAGCTACCAAGAACAGGGTTTTCCATGATAACAATTTTAAGTCTGACGACGAGGATGGTTCAAAGGGTGGAGACATCAAAGATGCGAGGACTAAATTTAAGTCTTAGGGTTCTAAAGGTGATTTTATTGGGGGCCTAAGAAGAACTCCTTTTAAGAAGGTTTTACAGAGGAAGTGTTGCATGACTGGATTTCTCATGAAACCAAAATGGAAATTGAAAATGGCAGCTAATTGAAATCTAACTGTAGCGGCTGCCGCTCCTTCATGAAAAACTGTTGTTAGGAAGGATAAAATGGATTATAAAGGAGCTGTATATGGATCTAAGACCCGATTCGTAGCCCAAAGGGAAAACCTTTTCCATTTGCTAGAAAATAGTTTCTGAGTGGAAGGTTAATGGGATGAAATTAGGATGTGTTTGACCGTTGGGGATAAGGGAATGCACCGGGCTATACGTGGAATTGCAGCAGCCATGCTGTCAATTTGAGGGTGTGGATGGAGGGGTGGAACTGTCCCGACTGATGAATCAGGAGATCTGGAGATGGATCCAGAATCCATGGTTCCTCCAAAAGGTAGGGCCACAGGAAAGGGAACCAAACTTGTCGAGGCCAGTAAGGAGCAATGATGATCAAGGAACTCCTCAACTGTCTTGCTTTCTGTATTACTTTGGGTATTAGTGGAAAAGGAGGAAAGGCAAAGAGAAGCCCTGGGGCCAATCGTGAACTAGAGCATCCCCTGATGGGGAATGATGGCAAAGTAGCTGCTGCATTTGGTGTTCAGGTGAGTGGCAAATAGATCACAGCAAGGCTGGCCCCATTTGTGAAAGATCGCTTTCGCAACCACTGGATTCAGGGACCACTCGTGAGGCATCAGAATTGCTCGGCTGAGTTTGTCCACTATTACGTTGGATTTCCCCGGGATAGGCATTGCTATCAGGAAGCGTTGAGTAACCTGAAAAGTTTTAAAAGGAATGTGGATTTATGGTTTGGTAAATATTGTATGTTATGTAGTCCTATGTCGCCATAATTCTTGCTGGATGGGTTCGGAGCCAATATTCGGCTCCAATTCGGCCTATTTCCAAACTCTTAAGGCCTCTCTGCAAACCAGGTAAGACTTGGATCCCCCTTGTTTGTTTATGTACCGCACAACAGACATGTTTGCCTGAATCGCAATTGTTCCAGTGGGAAGGGAGCTGTGAAATGCTTTCAACACATACAGCACCGCTCTCATCTCCAGAACATTGGATGTGTAAGTGGTTCTCGTGGTTTTGCCAAGGACCTTGGACCGTCTTTCCCAGATACTGCCCATACCCCAATCTGGGAAGCGTCCATGGTCAAAACTGCTTTCTCTTGGGAAGGAACAAGTGGACGACCTATGACAAGTTGTTTCCTGTGTAACCACCATGTTAGATCCCTTTTTGCATGCGTTTGTTATTAATATCTGTTGAGATAGTGGAAGGTCTTGCATCGACCATTGTGCAATCATCATCCATTGGAGAATCCTCATATGTAGACAAGCAAGACGTACTAATAAGATGGAGGAAGCCATAGTCCCTAGGACTTGGACTACTCTGGCCTGGACTCTGTTTAATAAGGATCTGATCTGACTGCTATGAGAAACCACTCTTTCCTGTGTTAGCTTTACTGACATGGTGGTTGTGTCTACTTCTGAGCCTAGATATACAATATGCTGCGAGAAAGATAAGACTGACTTTTGCAAGTTGACAGTGATGCCTAAGCTGGCGCACAAAGAGAGTCTCGTCCCTGGTCCTTACGAGTTGATGCTTGGTGGTAGCAGTCAGGAGCCAGTCGTCTAGGTACGGAAACACCTGGAATCCTTGACGTCTCAGGTGAGCCGTTACCACTGCCATGCATTTGGTAAACACTCAGGGGCTGTAGTGAGGCCAAAGGGCAGTGTTCTGAACTGAAAATGGCTGGCTCCCAGCCGGAAGTGTAAATGTCTCCTAGAGCACCTGTCCATTTTCATGTGGTAGTACGCATCCTGGAGATCGATTGAGCACATCCAGTTGTCTTTCCCGATAAAGGGAAATATCGACTGCAGAGTGACCATTCGGAACTTTGATTTTCTTACATGCTTGCTGAGCCTGCTGAGATCTAGAATTGATCTCCAGTTCCCTGTCTTTTTTGGAACTAAAAGGAATCGAGAGTAAGCTCCGGATCCTACTTGCTCTGCGGGGACTTCTTGGATGACTCTTTTTTGTAGCAACGAGATGACCTCTGATGTTGCACGGTCTAGCTGGATGGGTGGTACGTCTGGAAGAGACCGGTTTGTTCGGGGTTCTGAAATAAGGGGAATCTGGTAACCTCTGGATATTACTGTGTGTACCCAATGATCTTGAGTGATAGTTAGCCAGGCGCTTGGGTACAGTGATATACGCCCCACAACTGCCTCCAGAGACAGACAGTCGGGGCAACCCCTCAGGGTCGATGGAAGGGATGATCAGAGAAAGTTTCTCTGTCTCCCTGATGTTGCAGACCTCCTCTGCTATGAGGGCGGCGTCTTCCATTACATCCTCCCCCTCTGCCCCTGGGGGAGAGTTGACCTTGTGTCTGAGGAAAACCTTTTTTGGGATTTGCAGAACCACATTTTCCCTCCTGTATTACCCTTAGGATAAGGTCTGGACAGGAGAGAGAAACGGACTCCAACGGCAGATAAGGTTTTTCCTTCCTGCTCGCACCTAGTCAAAGTCTCTTTCACTTGGGGTCCAAAAAGAGATGAACCATCAAAGGGAACGTTAGTGATGGAAGACTTGAAGGAGTCCGTAAAATTACAAAGACGCATCCACGAATGTCTCCGGAGAGCTATTCCTGCTGCAGCTGCCCTGCTCGCTCCATCTGCCGCATATGAGATCAGCCTCATGGAGGAGTCAGCTATGGCTGTAAGGGTGGAGAGCTGCGTGGAAACCTTGTCCATGGAACCAGAAGCTACTGAACCCTGGAGGGCATCTCCCAACTCTTTCAGGGGATTCCTCTGAAAACGAGTGAAACGAGTCAGGTAAATTCAGCGATCTTAGTGTAAATGGCGCTGAAGAAAAAGTATGCTTCTCGTACCTATCCATCGTTCTGGTCTCCTTGTTAGGAGGATGGGAATTATAAGACGTCTCAGATAATAACTTCTTGGTGGCCGCTGCTACCACCACAGCATCAAATGGAACTCCCTTGCTAAGGAAAGACTTGTCCTCAGGTGCTGTCATAAATTTGTTTGGCCTCCGTGGGACGGCTTCCACTGAATCTGGAGAGGTCCATGCGTTCCGCGAAATGACCCCCAAAAGTTGGTCATAAGGTAGTGTCACCCAAGAAGTGGAAGGCTGGGAGCCGAAAGCCTCAAGATACACTGATTCATCCTCAGTAGGGTTAGAGGTCTTCCAATCACCCCTCTGTCTAAAGATTTCTAGGATGTCAGAGAAGGAGACATCCGCAGAGGGAGATCTGGGACCCTTCTGATTCCTCTAAATCAGTGTCTGATATGACAGACTCAGGGGAGTCGACATGTTTCCTCTTACATAAACCTCTTCCGAGGGTGCTCTCCAGTGGGATAATCTGGGGAGGTCTCGGAAGGGGGGGGCACCTCCAATGGGGGCTACTTGGGCATCTGGTTACCTACACTGTGGGGGTGGCAGGGGGGAAGAGGTTGCTGCCTGCTGCTGGTGGGACACAGGTTCCAAAGGAATGGCTTTGGCAGAGGATAAAACCTTCTCTATAGCTTCGAAAGCCTTTCCCCCCCGCTCCGAAGAAGACCTCCTCTCCGAGGGGGTGGATGGTCGACTCCTAGCAAGAGAGAACGGCTCCGAAGCAGAAGTGGGAGCCGAGCTGAGCCGAGCCGAGGCTCCGAGAGGGAGGGTTGGTTCCGAAGAGAACCCAGGGTGACTTGTCCCCCTTGGAGTCGACACAAGAGTATCGACTCCCAGAACCCTCGGCTCCAGACAGAGCCATCGAGAACAGAGTAATTGGCTCCAAGGAAACAGGCTGAATCCCCGGAGCCAAAGGGTCGAAGACAGAGAAACCTGATGTAATAGGCTCCGAGAGCGAAGCAGTCGGAGGAGGAACAGTGATCGGTACGGGAGACGGCTCCAAGACCTTTGGGTCAGGAGAGGTCAATTTTCTAGCCAGAGCTGGATCCGAAAGCAACCTCTTCACCACCCTCTCAATGTCCTCATCTGATAGGGTCCTGGAGGATCTGCTGGAGACTGAAGGAGACGACCTTTTCTCCAAAATAGGAGATCTCAAAATAGGCGGTATAGTCTCAATGTCAGGCAAAACCTTCGGTACCGAAGACTGTCTCAGAACCGATGGAATAGACTGCACTGAAGATGAAGCAGAGTCGGAACCAGAACTCCTTGGTTCCGATGCTTTAGACTTTTTGGTCGGCTCCGAAGTCGGGGCCGATGATTTTCTCTTTGAAGATTTTGGAGCTGCCTGACCAAGTTTCAGCTGTTCCTGGAAGGAACTGGTCATGAGACCCCTGTCAATAAGCTCTCTCTTCCTTTTGATTAACACTCTGTACTAAAAGCATGACAGAAGGTGCAGGGCGCCTGTAAATGGGCTTCGCCAAGACAATATACGCAACTGGTGTGGCTGTCTGTAAGAGACATTTTCTGCGTACACGTTGCATTTTTTGAAGCCCGAAGGCCAATGATCCTTATCTTTATCTTTAGACATAGTTAAAGACTAAAAAATAAACTGTATGTAAGAAGAAAAGTTTTTATAATATTCACACACAGGGAGGAAAGGCCCTCTAATTTAAACGGGCCGTACAGTCCTAAGGAGGGAATAGGGGCTGAAAACTTTCAAAAAACAGAAGCACAATACAGAAGAAACCATTAAAAGATATATATATATATATATATATATATATATATACACACACACACACACACACACACACACACACACATATATATATATATATATATATATATACACACACACACACATATATATATATATATATATATATATATATATATATATATATATATATACTTATATACACATACATATACATATATACATATATATATATACATATATCTATATATATATATATATCTATATATATATATATATATATGGATCTACCTGACAACACCGACGCACCACAACACCGACAACGAAATCACCAACACCACATAACCGAATGTTCACAAACATGTAACCGCACATGCCCGACACACCACAATCCCGACAATCAACAAACAAAACAAATCCCCTGTCCAAAAAGCACACGCACAACACAAGCACACCACAATCCTTACAAACCCACACTAACCTGACATGCACAACTATCTACAACCTTAACCCAAACCCTAACCCTAAGGTCCATCACCATCGCACACTCACCTAACCCGCGCCCTAACCCTAACTCACTTAACCTGCCCCTAACCCTAAAGACTGTCACTATCGCACACTCACCTGACCCGCGCCCTAACCCTAACTCACTTAACCCACCCCTATCCCTAGAGTACATCAATTTCGCACACTTACCTTACTCGCACCCTAACTCTAACGTCCATCACTACCACATACTTACACAGCCTTTTCACACGTCGGTGTTCTCAGTGTTGAGGTTTTCATCCGTCGGTCATCCCGGTTTTCGATCTTCTGGTGTCGGTCTGCTCATCGTCGGCGTTCTCAGCTTTTGGCGTTGTCAGGTAGACCCATATATATATATATATATATATATATATATATATATATATATATATATATATATATATATATATATATATATATATATACATATACATATACATACATACACACACATATATATAAAACAGAAAAAGGTGGTAGAAAAGGACTAAAGTAAAAAATCTTTCTACTTAGCCAACGGAACCAGTAAGACACAACCTCGAAGCTTTCCCGGCAAACGAGATCAGTTAATATATGATGACAGTCATAAACTTTTTCTTGATCAGCTTGATATTTGGAGACGATATTTGGATGATTGTTGGATAGTGCGGTGGGGGGAACCAACTATATGTGCATGAATTAATTAGATATCTTAATGAGAATAAATGGGGCATTCAGTTTACATTACATATTGAGTACCACCAAACTGCATTTCTGGATGTCACCATAACTAGACAGGAAGATCACACTTTAGAGACACGGGTACACAGGACATTTCCAGAATATAATACCCCATTACATGCCTCTAGTTATCACCCTCGCCACATCATCAACAACATTCCAAAGTCACAATATCGATGCATTAAACGTATATGTTCCTCCGAACAAAGTCTGCAAGCATGCCAACAGGATCTAACTAATAGGCTGCTGACCAGAGGATATCACGAGGACTGCATTTCTCGAACAATAACCCATGTGGATCAATCAGATAGATCTCAACTTTTAGAATATATGGATAGAACCACTCAAGTTACCACACAGAATTCACAACGCATCAGGCTAGTTACTACCTTTGGGGCTAACACCTATAGGTTTAAAAACATTATTAATAATCATTGGGACATTCTGCTTGCCCATGACCAACTGAACGGACTACTCAATTCTAGGTGTTCATTTTCTTACTGTAGAGGTAGAACTATTAATTCACACTTAACTCATTATAAACGTTTTAATCCACCTATTACTTTACAGAAAACTCTATTTGGTGACACACTACTAGGATGTGTTCCTTGTGGTCATTGTAGTGCTTGTTCACACATACTTCAAACCAAGGAATTTACTAGCTGTAACATCCAAAATTTACCAAATAAGATGTTTTGGTAATTGCAGCAGTGATGAGATTATTTATTTGGCCACTTGTTTCTGTTCCTCATTTTATGTTGGACAAACGTCCAGACCTTTCAGACACCGAATTAGTGAGCATTTAATTGAAATTAGAAACAAAAGGATCTCCAATGCCCTTTACAAACACACTCTAACACACAAAACTGCTAAAAGTACAGTTTTGTACCTACCATAAATGTAGATGTTCGAAGATCCACATTGCTGCAGTCCTTACACTTGGGTAGTCCGCTGTCCTCGGTCGGCCCGAATATCAAAGTATAAGGCTGACGTCGGTCAAGGCGCATTTGACTGACATCAGGACGTCAGGGTACAAATGCGCATGACCGACGTCATATCCTCAGTCTTTTCTTGCCCCAGATGTCAGAAGACCCTAAAAATAAAGGTCAAAACCAAAAGACAGCAAACAACCAACCAACCACCCTTGCACTAATTATATGTACAATATATACAATATACACAATATTTACAACCCAACCCACACAACCACCTCTAACTGCAGAGGGAAGGAGGGAGTAAATTGGACTGCAGCAATGTGGATCTTGAACATCTACATTTATGGTAGGTACAAAACTGTACTATGTTCTTCATCTCACATTGCTGCAGTCCTTACACTTGGGTAGAATCCCAAAGCAGAGGTAAGGGAGGATGGCCAAACTACAAGGAAGCAGGAGCTGCCAAAATGCCCTGCAAAACAGCAGTGGCAAAACCAGCCCTGGATTTAGAGTAAAGTGGCAGGTGATAATGCCTAGAGAAAGTATGCACTGAACTCCAAGTAGCTGCCTCCAAAATATCCTTGGTTGCCACTCCCCTCAAAAGGCTGTCAGTGGCAGTAGCCCTAGTGGAATGAGGCCTAATCCCAGCTGGAATCTCCTTGCCATGATGGGAATAACAGAAAGCAATGCAAAACCCAATCCACTTAGAAATAGTTTGTTTTGCACAGGCTTGCCCTGAGAACTCAAAGCAAAAGAAACAAACAACTGCTGAGACTGCCTGAACCCTTTAGTTCTGTCCAAATAATATCGTAACTGCCTGTGTACATCTAAAGTGTGCAAAATCTTTTCCCCTTTATTTTGGGGATTTGCATAAAAAGTAGGCAAGTGAATAGTTTGGTTTAAAGCCACACTAGAAACCACCTTAGGCATAAAGGAAGGATTAGTACGCAAAGATACCCTATCCTTATGGAAAATCAAGAAAGGCTCAACCGCCATAAGGGCCTGTAATTCAGAAACCCTTCTTGCAGAGGTAATGGCCAACAAAAAGGCAGTCTTCCATGATAAATATTTCAACTCAGAAGTAGCTGCAGGCTTAAAAGGTTGTAGAGTAAGTTTCTCAAACACAAAATTGAGATCCCAAGCAGGAGTAGGAGCTCTACGTGGGGGTCTTATATTCTTTGCCCCTCTAAGAAATTGCTTGAACAAAGGATGAGAAAACAATGGAGGGTCACATTCATAGTGAGCTGAAATTGCTGCAGCATGAACTTTAATAGAAGAGAAGGACAAACCTTTGTCCAGTAACTCAGTAAGATATTGAAGAGCCACACTTAAATTAGGCTCAGAAACATCAAAATCCTTCGCTGCACTCCAAAATAAAAATCTCTTCCATTTATCTCGTACACTTTCCTTGTACTAGGCCTTCTAGCTTCCAAAATCACATTCAAAACTTGTTGTGGAAGTTGAGACCCTCTATGATTCAAAACAGAATATGCCAGGCTGTTAGGTGAAGAGAGTGAAGTTTGACATTGAGCAAATGGCTGTCCTCCTGTGACAACAGGTGTGGAATCAAGGCAAAGGCCATGGAGGCTTCCGCACCAGACTTCTCAGTAATGGGTACCAGTGCTGTCGAGGCCAATCTGGAGCTATTAAAATCATCCTTGGCTTGTCCTGTCTGACCTTTAGAAGTACCTTTGAGAGGAGAGGCAGAGGTGGAAAGGCATACACATGAAGATTGCTCCAATTGAAAGAAAGAGCATCCACTTTCCAAGCTGTGGGATGAAACCTTTATGTGCAAAACTTTGGCAGCTGATGGTTTAGTGGAGAAGCGAACAGATCTATGTCTGGAGTTCCCCATGACACTGTCAATTTCTGAAATACATGAGGATCCAATTTCCACCGTGGGGATCCATAATTGCCTGCTGAACACATCTGCTAAGGAGTTCTGTGCTCCTGGCAGAAACCTTGCCTGAAGATTGAGCTGTAAACTGAGAGCAGTCTCCCACAAAATCATTGCTTGCCTGCATAGAGGATAAGAATGTGTTCCCCCTTGCTTGTTGATGTACCACATGACAGTTGTGTTGTCTGTTAGAATCAACACCTGCCCTGGAAGAAGTAAATCCTTGAAAGCTATTAATGCAAACTGGACTGCTAACATCTCCTTCAGGTTGATATGTAGATGTTGTAGTCTGGCAGGCCACTTGTCTTGTATCCACTTTCCATTTAGATGAGCTCCCCAAGCTTTGTCTGAGGCATCTGTCGTTAAAATCTGACTCGCCTCTGGCCGGGTCACAGAGAGTCCCTTGTTTAGGTAACATTCCTGAGCCCACCACAAAAATTCCTTTTGAATGCAAGGTATTATTTGAATGACAGTGTCCAGATCCTGGCAGTGCTGTGTCCATACATTTTGAGATACCATTGTAGCTTCCTCATATGCAGTTTGGCATTGGGAAGCACCAGAATACAAGATGCCATGAACCCTAAGGCTTGAAGGACTGTCCTTGCAGTCAGGCCGGACTGATGAGATAGTTGATGGAAGTAAAGGGAAAGACTCTTTTGTTTGTCCGGGGTTAAAAAGGCCATCTGGGATGCTGTATTCAGTCTTACACCCAGAAAGCACATGTCCTGAGAGGGTACTAGACTGGACTTTATTTCGCTCATAGAATACCCCAGGCATCTTAGCACTGCTATCACATATTCCAAATGATGAAGAAGCTCTTCCCTTCCTTGAGCCAGAATCAGGCAGTCGTCCAAATAAGTATAGATCTGTATTCCTTTTAGCCTGAAGAAAGCTATCACTGGAGCCAGAACTTTCGTGAACACTCTGGGCAGTAGATAAGCCAAAGGGCAATGCAGAGAACTGATAGTGAGAAGTCCCAGCTCGAAAACGCAGATACTTCCTGCAACTTAGTCTGATAGGAACATGAAGGTAAGCCTCCTTGAGATCCAAAGTTACCATCCAATGATCTTTGCCCAGCAGAGGTAAAAGCTGTTGTAACGTCAACATTTTGAACTTGGGAATGTCCAGATAAGTGTTGAGGATAGATAAATCCAAAATTGGTCTCCACGTGTTCCCCTTCTTTGGTACTAGGAACAGGCGAGAATAAAATCCTAAGCCCACTTCTGGCATAGGGACCGGCTGTATGGCCCCTAGTTGAAGTAACAGAGAAATTTGCTTGTGAGCCTCTATTCTTTGTTGAGGAGGAACGTCTGGCATGCCTCTGAAAGGAGGCAAGGTATGGAAATAAAACCTGTAACCTTGGTGTATGATATCCAATACCCATCTGTCTTGGGTAATTAAACTCCAATTTTCTTTTAAAAGTGCCAACCTTCCTCCCAAAGGTGCTGCCAGACGAGAAGGCTCTGGCAGCTGAAAAGGTAGGTCATTGGGTCTGTTTACGAAAGGACTGACCCCTGCCCTCACCTGAAGACTGTGCAGGTGAACTCCCTGTTCTAGGCCTGAAAGAGCCCTGAGCTCTGCCCCTACCACGTCTAGATCTACCCCTAGACTGGGAATCATAAGAAGGATACGCCCACCCTTTAGCAGGCCAATTTCTACTAAACTTTGGAGGCTGAACCTGCAAAAATCTTTAACAGTCTGCATAGACTTAGCCTTGTCTTCCATTTTCTTTAAAACTGCCTCAACAGGAGAACCAAACAACACATCAGATTGTAAAGGAGCATCTAAAATCCTTGTTTTAACATGGTCAGATAAATTTTGATCCCTCAGCCAGGCGTGCCTGCGAAGAACTGACCCAGTGGCAGCCACCCTAGACGAGGCCTGTACAGCATCAAAACCACATTGCAAAGAATGCTTACCCACCTGTTCAGAAACATGTACTAAATCTTGTAACTCTTTACAATCAATACCTTCCGCCAGAGCATCAACCTTAGACTTTAACTGTGACAGGAGATAGTTTTGGTATTTTAACATGTGAAACTGGCAATTCAAAGCCCTCATAGCTAGAGTGGAAGAAGTATAAACTTTCTTTCCCCATCTATCCAAGGCCCTGGCTTCTTTATCTGCAGGAACCGGATTCTTGACAACAGAAGCCTTAACACCTTTAGGCCCCTGGCTAACAGTTTCTGGGTCTGCCCTAGGACTCTTAAAAAGATACTTATGAACTTCAGGCACCCTGTAATACCTATCCGGTTTAACAGGAGCAGGAGGCAAAGAATCAGGATTAAGAGAAGCCTCTGTAAAACATCTTCCACTACATCCAAAACAGGAGGTATAGCCAAAGGCCTATGCTGGGGAAAAACAAAAATTCCCTAAGCCTTTTCCTGGAATCAGAGAAGTCCTGACCTTCCCACTTAAAATGCTCCCTCATGGAATGAAGAGTTTCTGAAAAAGAAAAATCCTCAGGAGGAGAAGCAGAAGGAGTAGAATCATCCACATCAGAATCAGAATAAGGAGAGTACTCCTGCAAGTCTTCAGCCGAAGACTCTGAAACATCCGAAGCCTGCTCAAAACTCCCTAGCTCAGGCTCCACCCTAGGCCTCTTATCAGGAGGAGGCAAAGAACCCCTAATCAGAGTAATTAAATCTTCTGCCATTTTAAGCATATGCTTCTTGGGCACAGTTCCAGAAGAACTAGGGGTGACACCAACTGAAGCTAAACCTGGCCTGCCTCTAGGAGAAGCCTTGGAAACAGAAGGAGAAGGCCTAACAACCCTAGGTAGGGAGGGGAGTATAGTAACCTGAGAAGCCCCATCAGCCTGACCTGCCTCCTGAGAGGCCACATCCTGCAACAACAAGGTCTCTCCCTTGGATCCCAAAGAAACCTCCGGTGGAACCACCGGCTCCACCGACACCTCTAAAGAACCGGCGTCCGGAACGGACGGTTCTTCTAACCTAGGCTTCACTGCTTTGTCCTTGCGCTTCTTTGAATAAGCGGGCGTTGGAGCATCCGACAGCATTTTATAATTGCACCGCTTCACGAAGACTAACCTGGCACAATCTAGTCTTCTCTTTATAGTGCGCTTATTAAATCTAGCACAAGAGCGACACCCAACAACGTCGTGCTCAGGCCCTAAACAAGGAATACACAAAGTATGATAGTCTCTATGCGGTATCTGTTTCCCACAAGAAATACAATTATTCACTTTTTCTGACATCCGGTAAACCACTGAGGCAAGAAAAAACTAAAATATTCCCCAACGGGGTACTTAGCCAACTTTGACTCGGTCTGAAACTCCGAATTCGAAAAATTTCAGAACGCCGAACGGCACTTGCAACGCTGCTTCTGCATCGGACCATGCGGCAAAAAAGACTGAGGATATGACGTCGGTCATGCGCATTTGTACCCTGACGTCCTGATGTCAGTTAAATGCGCCTTGACCGACGTCAGCCTTATACTTTGATATTCGGGCCGACCGAGGACAGCGGACTACCCAAGTGTAAGGACTGCAGCAATGTGAAATGAAGAACATTTTACCTTTACTATCATAGATAAAATACAAATGAACCGGACATCCAAAGTTGGATGGCATAATTTATTAAATAATAAGGAATCTTCCTGGATAATCAGGCTAGGTGCTCTATTTAAACCAGGCCTGAATGACTTATGTTAACTTTTGGTTTGGAGCAACTAACTGATGAATCACTTCAATTAAGGTATTAAGCCCTTTTGGGCTAATCTGTGTGTGTGTGTGTGTGTGTGTGTGTGTGTGTATATATATATATATATATATATATATATATATATATATATATATATATATATATATATAAAAGCAGTAATCAGGGTTTTCTCTAATGAATATATTTTGTTGCACTGAAGAAGGCTTGAACTTTCAGACGAAACCGGTTTGCTATGGATATTCTATCTATGAGGCTTGCCACAATAAAAGTACAGTTGTGTACACCTACCATAAATGTAGATGTTCGAGTGTCTTCACTGTTGCAGTCATAACTGTAGGGTGCTCCTGCCGGCAGGCAGCCCGAGGTCGGCCAGAATCCCAAAGTCTGGGTCCGGCGTCGGCTGTAAAAGCTAGTATCCTGACGTCAGTACGCCTTGGTACATAGCCCTCAGCCGACGCCATCTTCTCCAGCCTTTCTTGCCCTAGATGTCAGAATACCTCCAATAAATCAAAAATGAATCCAACAAAGGAAACACAAATACACCACAAAAAGGAAAAGAGGGATAGGAGGAGGAAACCCGACTGCAACAGTGAAGACACTCAAACATCTACATTTATGGTAGGTGTACACAACTGTACTATGTTCTTCGTGTTTCACTGTTGCAGTCATAACTGTAGGGTGGAATCCCAAAGCAGTGTAGAGAGGGAGGAGGCTTTAGATAGAAGAAGGGGAGGCAAGAATACCCTGCAAGACAGCAGAGGCAAAGCCTGCCCTAGACTTAGAAAACAAGGGGAGATTGTAGTGCTTGGAAAAAGTATGCACTGAACTCCAAGTGGCAGCTTCCAAGATATCCTTGGTAGGTACTCCTCTGAGGAAAGCTGTAGAAGTAGAAGCTGCTCTAGTAGAATGACTTCTAATGGTTCCAGGAAACTGTTTACCATGATGAGTGTAACAAAATCTGATCCCATAAGCAATCCATTTGGAAATGGTTTGTTTATAAATAGGTTTTCCAAGTGAACTGGAGGCAAAGGAAACAAACAGTTGGTTAGACTTTCTGAAATCTTTAGTCTTGTCCAAGTAAAATCTTAACTGCCTGTGCACATCTAATGAATGCAAAATCCTTTCCCCTTTATTTTGAGGATTTGGAAAGAAAGTAGGAAGGTGAATTGTCTGATTCAAGGCCACTTTCGAAATCACCTTAGGCATGAAAGTAGGATTGGTCCTCAAGGATACTCTGTCCTGATGGAAAATAAGGTAAGGTTCCACAGCCATAAGAGCTTGCAACTCTGAGACCCTTCTGGCAGAGGTCAAAGCTAACAAAAGAACAGTCTTCAAGATAGAAACTTAATATCTGAAGATGCAGCAGGCTCAAAAGGAGGCAAAGTAAGTTTTTCTAAAACATAATTAAGATCCCAGGCAGGGACTGGAGGGGTCCTTGGAGGCCGCAAATTCTTAGCCCCCCTCAGAAACTGCTTCACCAAAGGATGTGAAAAAACAGGAGGATCAGAACTGAAATGCGCAGAGATAGCAGAAGCATGAATCTTAATGGAAGAAAATGAAAGTCCCTTAGATAAAAGCTCCGAAGGTAAAGCAAAATAGAGGAGAGATCAGGAACCTGAGGATCAGAACCTCGGTCCTGCATCCAAATAGAAAACCTCTTCCATTTAGAGGCATAAGATTTCCTAGTGCTAGGCCGTCTAGCTTCCAAAAGAACATCCAAGACTTGTTTGGGAAGACTAGAGGCAATCAAATTCCTTTGAAGAGCCAAGCTGCCAAGCAAAGGGTCTTGAGGTTGGAATGTAGCAACTGACCCTGATGCTGGGACAGAAGCGAAGGGTTCAGTGGAAGAATCCAAGGAGGCCCCGAGAACAGGAGTTTTAGAGTCGGATACCAAAACTGTCGAGGCCAATTTGGAGCAATCAAGATGAGGAACTTGGGCTTGTCCTGCTTTATCTTCAGTAGTACCCGAGGCAGTAGAGGAAGAGGAGGGAAGGCATATGCAGACAGACTTCTCCAACTGAAAGACAGGGCATCCACTCTCCATGCTGTTTTGTGGAAGGACCTGGTGCAAAAGCGAGGCAGCTGATCGAGATGGGATGCGAACAGATCTATCTGGGGACATCCCCAAACTGCAGTAATCCTTTTGAACAAGTTGGTGTCTAGCATCCATTCGTGAGGATCTGAAATGTTTCTGCTCATGCTGTCTGCTAAAAGATTTTGTTTCCCTGGAATGAATTGAGCCTGGAGATGCAGATTCAAATTTAGAGCTGTGTCCCATAAACTCATAGCCAGTCTGCAAAGGGGGTAAGAATGAGATCCCCCCTGCTTGTTGATGTACCACATGATCGTGGTGTTGTCTGTGCGAATTAGCAGAGGCCCTGGTTGTAAAAGGTGCTTGAGGGCCAAAAGAGCATTTTGAACTGCCAACATCTCCTTCAGATTGATGTGCCAGTGAAGATGGTCCTTTGTCCAGGTTCCTTGCTGGCAATTGTCTAGAAAATGTGCTCCCCAAGCATAATCCGAGGCGTCCGTGGTTAGGATTTGAGTAGGTTGAGGGAGACGAAAAGGTTTTCCTTCGTTTAAAATGCATGCCCTGGACCACCAGAGGAATTCCTTCTGGAGGCAGGGGATCAGAGGAATCAGAATATCCAGATCGTGATAATGCTGTGACCATACACTTTTCAGATACCATTGAAGCTTTCTCATGTGAAGCCTTGCATTTGGAATCAACAGAATGCAGGAAGCCATGTAGCCCAGAGCCTGCAGGAATTTCCTTGCAGTGAGCTGAGATAGAGTTGCCAAGGTGTTGAAAGTAGAAGCCAGCTGAGTTTGTTTTCTGGAGTGAGGTAGGCCCTTTGTAAGGTTGTGTTTAAGAGGGCTCCCAAGAATACCATTTGTTGAGAAGGGATTAAATGTGACTTTTTTATGTTCACTGAGAATCCCAGTAAGAGGAGAAGACGTTGAGCGAAGTCTAGGTGTTGAAGCAGAAGATCTTTGCTGTCTGCCTGAATAAGGCAGTCGTCCAAATAGGGGTAAATCTGAATCCCTGAAGTCTGCAGTAAGCCACTACTGGTGCCAGGCACTTGGTGAAGACTCTGGGCGCAGTAGATAAACCAAAGGGCAGAACAGAGAATTGAAAGTGCCTCGAACCTGCCTTGAACCTGAGGAATTTCCTGCGTTCTTGTCTGATAGGGATATGCAAATAGGCTTCCTTTAAGTCCAATGTCACCATCCAGGCGTCCTGAGAGAGCATTGGAAGTAACTGTTGCAGAGTGAGCATCTTGAACTTTGGAATTTCCAAAAAGGTGTTTAACACAGAAAGGTCTAGAATAGGTCTCCAAGAGTTTTGTTTTCTGGGAACCAGAAACAGCCTTGAATAAAATCCTTTTCCCATTTCCAAGAGTGGAACAGGCTCTATGGCTCTCATGGCCAGAAGAGCATCCACTTGAGTTAAGGCCTCTGACCATTGAAGTTTTGGCAGATCTGGCCAACCGTGAGTCCTTGGCAAAGTGTGAAAGTGGAACTTGTAACCTTTTAAAATCACATCCAATACCCATTTGTCCTGGGTAATATGAGTCCAATTCCTGTAAAAAAGAGACAGTTTTCCTCCGAGAGGGGCGTCCAGGTAAAGAGGTCCTGAAGCCCAACCGAGAGAGTCATTGAGTCTGTTTTCTTTGAGATTGGGATCTGTCTTCTCCCCTTCTAGGTGAAGCAGTCCATTGTCTAGATCTGTACGAGGCCTGGCCTTGACCACGGCCTCTGGATCGTCTATATCTTCCCCTTTGAGGCCTGTCAGACGTGGGAAAGGACCAATTTTTAGTGGGCCAATTCCTGGAAAATCTAGGAGGCTGAACCTGTAAGAAATCTTTTACAGTCTGCATGGACTTTGCCTTTTCTTCCATCTTTTTAATAACTTCCTCAGCCTTAGAACCAAAAAGAACATCATGTTGAACAGGGGCATCTAATAATTTGGCCTTAACCTGTTCAGGCAAACTTTGTTCACGAAGCCAGGCATGTCTCCTAATCACAGTACCAGAGGCAGCAGCCCTGCAGGAAGCATCCAAGGCATCAAAACCACAATGTAAACTATGCTTGTTAACCTGTTCAGTAGCATGCAAAACATCCTGAAGTTCCTTATCCTCTGCACAAGCAGGTACGGAAGCAAGCTTTTGCTTTAAAACAGACAAAATAAATTGCTGGTATTTAAACATATGAAACTGGCAATTCAATGCCCTTACAGAAAGGGTAGCAGAAGTATATACCTTTTTGCCCCACCTGTCTAAAGCACGAGAATCCTTCTCAGAGGGAATAGGATTTTTAGAAGTAGCAACCTTAGCAGCCTTAGAACCCTGAGAAATAGTTTCAGGGTCTGCAGAAGGATTTTTAAAAAGAAATAAATGAGAGTCAGGAACCCTATAAAATCTATCAGGCTTAGAAGGAGCAGGAGGCATGGAATCAGGATTCAAATTAGCCTCAGAAAAAGCATCATCCACAATGTCCAAAACAGGAGGGATAGCTAAAGGCCTATGCTGAGGAAGAAGAAGAAATTCTCTAAGCCTCTTTTTGGAAGCAGAATATTCCTGTCCTTCCCAATGAAAATGTTCCCTCATCTCATGCAAGGTTTCCCCAAAAGAAAAATCCTCAGGCGGAAAGGCCGAGGGCAAAGATTCCTCAGCATCCGAATCCTCATAAGGGGGAAAGGAATAGTCCTGATCAGAGGAAGAAACAGAAGAGACAGAGGCCTGGTCAGAAGAATCCAGAGTAACATCCTGTCGAGGCCTTTTCTCAGGAGGGTGAGAACCCCTAATCATTGTAAGCAAGTCTTCAGCCATCCTCAATAATTGTTTTTGTGTCTTGGGAGTGGATTCAGAAGCAGCTTGAGCGGAAACTTTAGACTTAGAAGGAGTCTTTGTCTTTGCCTTTGCCTTTGAAATAGTAATGTGAGTAGGCCTGAAAACCCCCTCAGAAGCCGGTACCTGCACAGCGGTTCCGGACCCATCTGAAGGAGCAACGTCCGAAGGTCCTGCAGCAGTTAAAATAGTGGGCCTTGATGGCTCCCCATGGGAGTCCGTATCGGCCATCGGTTCAGAAGCGGCGGACGACAGGGGCTGCAAAAGCGCCTCACTGACGACAGCCGAACCGGACGCTGGCTCCAGCTGCAACGAGTCCTGTTTGGACCTCGGAGGCCTGTCTTTATCTTTGCGCTTCATTTGAACTCCGGTAGTATCCGACGACATTCTGTAATTGAAGTGTCTGCCAAAATAATTTAAAGCCCAGTCGTACCTGCGTTTGATAGTACGAGAGTTGAACCTGGCACAGAACCGACAACAAGAAATGTCGTGGCCAGGGCCTAAGCAAGGTAGACAGTAAGAGTGGAAATCTTTATGAGGTATTTGTTTCCCACACGCTATACAATTATTAACTTTTTCTGACATCAGAGGAACAAGAAAAAGATTCTAACGGGTACTTAGCTTTGAGAAGAGAAGTAACAACTTCGGAGCGACAACAACCAAGAATGCTGTTCGAAAATCGCCAACCAACGTTTTGCGAGCTGCTTTCCACCGCACGGCAAGAAAGACTGGAGAAGATGGCGTCGGCTGAGGGCTATGTACCAAGGCGTACTGACGTCAGGATACTAGCTTTTACAGCCGACGCCGGACCCAGACTTTGGGATTCTGGCCGACCTCGGGCTGCCTGCCGGTAGGAGCACCCTACAGTTATGACTGCAACAGTGAAACACGAAGAACATCTTCTAAGAATTTTTATCTTTCCCTTGTGCTGGATTTCATTTTGGACTTTTAGTTACATTCTAACTAGACAACTTATTCCATCTACTCCCTGCTCCGAAATGGGAAACATGTTTCCCATTTCTGAGTTCACAGCCCCTAATTTAACCATATTATTTCTTGTGCATTTCTTACAAGTAACAAAATCATCTTCCAATGTACACTCCAAATGCTTATTATTCAGAAATGCAAAACACCCATATCAGATATGGGTATATCCTCTATAAAACAGAGAGCATAACTTTAATCTTTCCTGATAACAAATTTCTCAGACCTTTAATTCTCCTTGTAAAAAATGTTTGCACCTTTCTGTCTTGGTCATTTCATGATTTGAATACATAGAGAACCAACTGCCAGACTCTATTACAGGTCCAACAGTAGCTTCATATATTGAAATCATAAACTTTGGCTGTTGAGGACAATACTCTAAAATATCATTCTCCTAACAGCATAGCAGGTTTTCAACACTATTTATACAGCCAAACCAATTTAAGACTGTTTTCGATCAGTAAGCCCTCATACTTCTCAAAATCAGCACTAATGCAACTCCATTACCTTGGGGCTACACACAAAATCTATTTAAACAACACTAATTCCAAGTGGTCTTTCATTAATGTAACAATTCCTGCAACTTTAGAATCATCTGCGAACTTCTCATACCAGCATTTAGACACGACAGGAAAACTTCCCATAAATACATGCAACTGAAAAGACCACAGTACAGATACCCCCACCGAGGGCACCCCTTTTGACTTCTGTCTCCTTAGAGCCAGCTCCACATATACAGAAACCAAATAACACAAACCAAAATGGTTGTAGAGTACGTAAACTGATGAAAAAAAAAACACTCCAACGACCAAGCCAAAATGTCATTAATATTTTATTGAATAGTTTTCTCTCATAAAAGAGACTTAGTCAGAATAAGATAATACATCCAAAAGCACATTACATACCCTGGTGGATTGCACCTTATCGGTAATGCCTACTTATCAGCCATCTAACCAGATTTGAAATGTCTTTAAAAAACAATCTAAAATGCAGTAGTAAATTCCAAACACTACTACTAAAGAAAAAAAATCGATTACATTTTTTCTTTCTTATAGTCCAACAGCTTTTATTTTTAATATACTAAAAATAGAAATATTAATGGGGTGGAACTGGCATCCTACTTCAGTTGCCAAAAAAGCTCTCGATACTCAAAAGTTTCGCACAGACCACCCCTCAAGTTCAAAGGAACCTGTTCAAACCCCAAAAATGTAAACACTTGCCTTATATAAGCACACTAGGAGGTGTGATGGATTAGTGTCTACTCTGTGTGTAATAGAATTGTGGTTGTATAGCCTTTTCTTAAACATTCCGTTTTTCCAACATAAGCCATACAGGATGAACAGCAGGGTAAATAAAAAACACCTTTATTGTTACAATTGCGTCCTTCTGAATTTAACAACATATCCTCAGCTTTCAAGTATAACATGCTACCTTCTAGGATATAAGGGCACATAACACACTTGTATATACCTGCATCTTCTTACAACAATGACCAGTAGTAGTGGTATTAGCATCATTGTTACTATTACTTGATAGTCCAATAAGTTCAATATTTCTGTTCTTTTTATACACAAAAATGGGCTGCATTTAGAAAAGTATTCCCCCAAATCCAGAAAATGCCTTAACACATTCCAGTGGTGTTTAATAATCATCTCAATGTCCATAAAATTGTTAAATTTCTACTTCGCCACATTTGTATTTGAAACGAAGTTGGAATTACTACCACATAAAGGTATAGTGTCTAAATCAGCCTCCAATATAGGTTTATATTTAACCCACCTACCCTGTAGAATCTTATTCTTATAAGTTGCATAACATTACACTTCCTGACTACAGTATATACACGATGGTCAAATGCCAAACCACTGTCTACATTTGCTCCCTAATCCCTGACCACCGGGTCTACTCTAAGTGGAGCATTATCAGTGTAGTCATTTGCCAGGGTGGCTGTCTTTCCCAAAAAAACTATTGTGCACTTCTTATCATGGAGTTTTAGACTGTGACTCTGGTGCAAATTATTAATTGATGTCAGGCCTTCTTGAAGGGTATTTGTGTCTTAGGGTTATTAAATGACTGCAACTAATTTGTAATATTTGTGACCTTTGTCAGCCAGAGGCCCCTGACACAAGCTTTGACTTCACAGTAGAGCCAGCACTGAGCCTTGAGGGACTCCACTAGTGACCAGCCTTTTTGTGGATTTAACCTCTTGTATCCTGACTTCCTTGGTACTATCTGTGAACCAGCTGGCTTATCCAGCGGGTGACATACGTGATTATATCTAATTTAGTGAGCTTGTCTACAACTCCATAGTGAGGCATTGTGTCGAATGCCTTGGCCAGGTCAAGGTAGGCAGTATGCACATCTTACCCTTGTCCAGTGCTTTGATAACCTTCTCCAAGTCCACCAGAATGAGTAGACATGACCTGCCCTTAATGAAACCAAACTGAGTTGAATCCAATATCTGAAGGTTTTCTGTCATCACTTATCAAATCCATGATTACGCTTTCCATGGGATGACAAATAAGACTAGTCAGGCTTATAGGTTGATAGTTTTCTGTGTCCATGGATGGCTTGCCTTTGTACAAATGGATAGCAACTGCAGTGCTCCATTCATTTGGCACAAAGCATGTTTGGAGGCTATGGTTAAATAGCGACTCTAGTGTGCCCCAAAGTTCATGATTCTTCCTATTAATGAGGCATCCTAGGATATTAACAGGTCCCATCACTGCAGTGTTTTTGGCTTTAGAGAGTCCTTTAAGGACCAGTTATCTAGTGATAATTGGAGGAGTAATGGTTGGGGGTATTTCTTGAGTGCTGTCTAGGGGTGAGAGTGGGGTAAAACTGGAAAGGAAGTTATCGGCCAGATGTGCTATATTCCTCTAGCTCAGTATAAGTAGCACTGTATACAGTTAGTTCAGCACATAACTGTGTATTCCCTTTAAGGCTACAAACATAGCTAAAGAATGCCTTAGGATTGTTCTTAGCCTTGGAGGCTATTTTTACTTCAAACTTGACTTTGGTAGACTTAGTCCTTTTAGTTGCTTATTTAGTTTGATGAACTACTTACTTGCTGGGCACTGTACTCAGAGACGTGTTACCCAATTACTACCAAATTATGGATTTTCCCACAAGGGGAGCAAATACTCTGGGCAAGGCTTACACTAACATAAAAGGGGCATACAGAGCTATACAACAACCAAACCTGGGTGGCTCTGATCACATCTCCATAAAACTAATACCAGCATACAAACCTCTCTTGATCAGAGATAAGCTCACTGTGAAACAAATTAGGGTCTGGCATGAAGGAGCTATGGAAAGTCTCAAAGACTGCTTTGAAACCACAAACTGGGATGTCTTCAGGGAGGCAGACACAGTGAACAATCTGGAGAACATAGATGAAGATACTGAGAGAACTATGGCTTATACATCCAAATGTATGGAGGATGTAATGAACATCAAAAATATTAAAGTAAGAGCCAATGAAAAAACATGGCTAAACAGCAACGAGTACGAGTTGCTGAGGGCAAGAAATACTGCTTTCAGGGAAAGGATAAAAAGGGTCTAAGTGTGGCAGGGGCTAATCTAAAAAGGGCATCAAGGAGGCCAAGAGAAGTATGGAAAGAGGCTACAAGGATGCTTCGAGGATGCGAAAGACTCAAGAAACCTGTGGCATGGTATTCAACAGTAAATGATTACAAGGCCATGTCAGCTCAGTGTGATGACAGCACTGAACTTCTGGACAATCCAAACACATTTTATGGCAACTTTGAAAAGAAAAACAACCTGGAGGCTGTAAAGCTTCTCAATGACCAAAAGGATGCAGTACTCAACTTCAGTGTTGCGGATGTAAGGAACCAACTGAAAAAAAGTGAACCCCAGGAAGGCTGCTGGCCCTGACAACATTCTGAGAAAAGTACTGAGAGGTTGTGCAGACCAACTCGGCATAGTCCTGATGGACATCTTCAATATCTCACTTGCCCAGGAAAAAGTACCAGCATGCTTCAAAGTTACCAACATAATCCCTCTGCTCAAAAAAGTCAACCCCACCTGCCTAAATGACTACAGGCTGGTGGCCCTTACATCAAATGTAATGAAATGCTTTGAAAGACTGTTTAAAAGTCATTTGACTACAGTACTACCCCAATCCTTTGGCCCAATGCAAATCGCCTACCTGGCAAACAGATCAACTGCTGATGCCATTTCAGTGGCACTTCACCTCACACTGAGCATCCTGAAAGGACTATGCCAGCCTGCTGTTCATAGATTTCAGTTCAGCATTGAATACGGTGATTCCAATGCAACTTACAGAAAAGCTAATCAACCTTAGCATAAATAAAGGGTTGTGCAACTGGATCCTCTACTTCCTGACTGGAACACCACAAAGGATCTGTGCTGATAACACTTCAGGGAGTATTATAATCAACACCTCTAGGGTTGTGTGCCGTGTCCTCTACTGTTCACAATCTTTACCCAGGACTGCTCTGCAAAAGCTAGCATCAACCACATCATCAAATTTGCAGATGACACCACAGTGGTGGGACTCATAAGTGGTGATGATGAGAGTGGGTAGAGGAATGAGGTTAACTCCCTGACTGAATGGTGCAACAATTTGGACCTGAAAGTCAATAAAACAAAAGAAATTATTATTGACTTCAGTAAGAGCTCTACCAGGCACCTTTCCCTCAAGATCAATGATGAAGAAGTGGGAGAGTCCAAACTACAAAGTTCCTGGGGGTACATACATCAGAGGATCTTTTGGAGTACAAACAGAGGCCAGCTAATTAAAAAAACCCACCAGCAACTACACTTCCTAAGAAAGCTGAGAAAACCAAAGCCCTATATGAAAGCTCTAAATATTCTACAGAGGAGCCATCGAGAGCATTATCACCAGCAACTGCACTGTATGGTTCAGTAACAGCACAATGGCCAAAAGGAAGAAGTTGCAAAGAATAATAAGAGCAGAAAAGATCATGGGCACTAGTCTTCCTACCTTACAGGAGCTCTTTGAAATGGGATGTAAAAAGAGGTCCTGCAAAATAATGAGTGACACTTCTCATCCAGCGCATGGTTGGTTCACTAAACTTTTTTTCTTGTAGAAGGATATGGAGTATCTGCTGCAGGACCTGCAGATTCATGAACAGTTTTAATCCAACAGCAATAAGACTCATTAATGCAGATATAAACCTGGATGTATCAAAACTATAACAGAGTGTTACGTTCTCATTCTTTTTTCTTCCATACAGTAATTCTATTTATTGCATAATAAAATTAATATATTCTCATTCAAGTGCAATTCCAATCACTTCCTTATGTGCAATATCACCCAGTCTCACCCATGTAGTGTAGTTTTCTCTTCATGTGTTAATCTGGTAGTCAGTGTTGCCATTGTAAATAGTGTACAAGTGTGTGCGTCAGCTACCTAGATATTTACTTTTGTACTATAGTTATTGTTTATTCTTTAACACCTATCATGTCTGTCTTTGTGTTTGTTTTCTCCTGTAAAAGAGCGGACACTCGAAATTTAGTTTAGGTAGCACTTGTGTTTCCTAAATGACAACAAAGTTTCTTTGAATCTTTCTTTGAAACTTATTTTTGAACACTATGTTCTTCCTTCTGTTGTACATCCCATTAATGCTAACATTCCACAAGGGTGGTGGTTTTGAGTTTTTCTTGAGCTTACTTTGGGTAGGTATTGCTGCCTCTATGCAGATGCATATACAATTGTAAAGGAATTTTGTGAATAATGCTCATATGCAGCAGTGTTCCCCTGCTTTTTTTTTTTTTTTTTGGGGGGGGGTTACTTCAAATTTTAACAGGATGTCACTTAAACGTAGGAAGTTTGCAGTGGAATAACTCCTGAAGATTCCAGGATTAGCTGGTGACACAGAGTTTATTTTTACTTCGAAGGAGACAGCCTTATGGCATTCATGTTGACAAAATCCAGGAACCTTTGGGTCTGCCAGGTTAGGGTTGTATAAAATTCGCAGTTTATATTGCTGAAGTTGCCCATTAGTATGGCGTTGTGTAGAATGAGGAGCGACTCCAGTTCATTTAAGTGGTGTGGGCTTCCTCAGTCAGACTGTCCTATAGCACGCAAAGGAACGGTATGGGACTTTGCTGAAGGCGAGTTGTACATGGAGAAGCTCAAGTGCATCATAATGCTCGACCAGCCTTAATGTGTGCTTTTATGTGAAGTAAGACACCTCCAACGTTTGTCTGTTTCTGTGCACTAGCTGATCTAAATGTGTTGTAGGTGGTATAGCACTGCACTGAGGAGGTGCTCTCTATGGCATTAAACCATGTCTCACTAACTAACTACACAAAGATCTATGTTCTTCAGGGTGAGGAGAGCTTGTAGGGAATGGAGTTTTTTTTTTTTGTTTAGACTCCTAGCATTGAGTAGTATCACCATTAGATTATCCTGAGTTGGCTTAGCTATGTCAACGGTCATTGGAGTCTCATCATCCAGATCATTCTCTTTTAATTTCTGTTTCACTGGTGGTCCGAACAAATTGGTACCATTAAAGCAGACATTCAAAAACATATCTGGATCAGTTAGATGCAGCCAGCCATTACAGTGAATAGAAATACCAGTGCTTGTTGCCCATACTGCACCATCCATGACATGCTCTAGGTTCATGATTAAGTTAGAAACTTTGGAAACAGCTGATGCCTAGGATGTCAACTTAATCTTGTCCAGATTCTCATTCACCAACTGCTCCAGCTTAATTGTTAAATCCTCTGGAAGATCCTACTGGAAATGGAGTACGAGGCATACATACATATACATATCTGTCTCTACATTAACACTGTCATTTACAACTAACCTATGGCTACTATACAAATTAGCATTAAGTGGACTGGCTCAGGTTCTAAAGCAGTCAAGAGTAGATGGTGTGAAATTCAATGGCTTATATCAGCCTGCCCACTCCTGGGGGGGCTTTGTCTACTGCTTGGGCACACTCTGGTGGAGGCTACAGTATTAATTGCCTTGTTACAAAGACATGTTACCATATGATAGTGGGTAAGGGCAATGAGCAGACCAGCATTACACGAGGTGGTGCCTCTGACTCTGGCCTTTCTCCAACTAGTGGGGATTCTACTCCACTGCATACTTAAAAAAATCTCTGACCCTGGCTGTATATACCCACCTGCAAAAGGCATACAGGACAATTTTGCCAGCCACATGGAAGGAGAATGAATGGGTTAACTGGGGACAAGGCCAAGGTCAGCAAAACAAAGTAGGAGCCCAAAAATCAATAAATTAGTTTGATGGCTGAGACATTTTATACAAACAGACACAGGTTTTCATAGGAGTTTCAAGGCCATTTAGTCCAAAGGCCATGTATACGCCCTACCAATACCCCCTGGCTCTTTTCAAGGAGATAAAGGCCAGTTAGACCCAGGGTAAGCTTAAGAACACCCATCCAGTAAACTAGGTTTAGTATAAATGAAGATACTTGAACTGCATTGTTTAATCTGCAGAGATGTTTACTTTGGAGAAGGGCGATGCACTGGCTGACTAAACTAGCTCTGCACTGCACTCTGTTTATCTGCTGATGAAGGTTTAGATATCTAGTTCTACTATTAGCTGAGCTGACTTCCTGAAATATGAGGCAAAAGACTATGAGATCTCTGATGGTACAGTAAAGCAAGGCAAAGCTCCCCCAGGAATCTAAAAGGCAGAGAACAGGAGACAGTGCTTCCAGTCTGTCCTGGTAACCAAGGTTCTTAAGACAAGAGATTTTAAGGATTATCTGGGGCTTTTTGAGTTTGCTGAAATGTCGAGTGAGATACATATGAAGTTGAGCACTGTACTCGAAGGATAGCCTCTTTAGATCTGGACAAAATAATTTTGCCAAGTAGGATATCTTTAATACAGTTGCCATCCGATGATCAAAGGAACAGAACTGTCAAACTGTCCAGATCCCTATCGTACTCTGTGGGTAATTTCCGTTTTCCCAAAGAAATGAAACTATACTTTTTAGCTTTCGATTTAAGCCATATTCCATACACTATGTACTAACTAGGTTAAGATCTTTCTGAGGAGTGCAGATATCGGGGGGGGGGGGGGAGTGCTAGGACATCCAATTTACAGTTGCCTGCAAATCTGACTAACCAAAGGTCCTGGTTATCTTTTTTGAAATCAGAGAAGCAGATCCCAAAAAGTTGGGGACCTTGCACAGACTCCCGGGGAACTCCACTGGTCATCTTAGCACTATTTGAAGAATCACTTCAAAGCAGGTTCTTCAACTTCTCAAATACAAAAGGATAAGGATTAAAACCTCATTAAAGACTATTAAATTGTTCTAAATACAAATTTTTACCTCTCGTCTTTCTATGTCTTTCCTTCGCTCTTCTTCTCTCTGTCTTTCCAACTCCCTCTGCTTTTCCAGCTGTTTTTCTAGCTCAAGCTGTCGTTTCCTTTCTTGTTCTTGTCTTTCTCTTTCTTTTCGTTCTTGCTCTGCACGTTCTAGTTGAGCAAGTCTCTCCTGCTCTTTGCGCTGTTGTTCTAGGAGGGCCTGCCTCCTCTTCTCCAGTTCAAGATTACCACGCTCAAAGTTCTCTCTTTTTTTATCTTCAAAAGTGACTGAACAAACAAGAGATGAATATGAAAATATCAATATTATTTCAGCAACCAGATAAATACAGTCATGTGTGGTGTGCATTAACAGTGGAATGACTCATCATTGTCTTCAACTTTTTTAAAGCTTTGGGCAACAGCCATCCCCTAAAGATTAGTCCTGGCTCAGGCTGTTCCCCAGCAGTAGTCAGTACAGCACAACCCCCCACCGGGTTGAAAATAAGATTAGCAGCTTTGAATCAGAAGGGCATTGCCCTTTTACCAGGGTGAAAGCCAACCACAGAATGCAAACTTCCATGAAAAATTAGCTTAGCAATAACATTTCAAAGCATGAGAGAGTCAGAATATACAAACATCTTTATGCCAAAAAATGCAAATGCTATTGGAAGGCAGTCTGTGCTACCCACCTCATTTAAACATGACAAACAAAGATGTTGCTTAGTTCAACAGACTCCCATACTATTGTGGTAATGACAATGGATTTAATATCTAGCCACAAACAAAGAACAGTCAAGTCAAGCTATACTACATAATTGTCTACAGTTCTTGGAGAGTACAATAATCATGGAATTAGCCACTAATATATGTAGCTGGCTAACTATGACTGTATAAAAAGGTCTTCACTATTTTCAGTCTCCTCACAAATGTATCAACACCAACAATGAACTAAAACTTAAAACAGTTAAAAGCAGTTAAGAAGTATGTGCAGAACCAACAACCAAGAAGGTAAGGAAAAATACATATAAAATACAAAGACGAAGATTAATTTATCTGTTGTTGTGGTGAATACCTCTAACAGCTGTACAACAGTATTTTATTATACTGGAGTGCAGTTTTCACTTGTCTGGGTAGAACAAGCGGCTATGAATTGATAGACTAGGCAGACACTCTAGCTTACTTCCCTTGGAAACTATAGCAGCAAAACTACTGCAGACTTGGAAATGCAATCCAACTTGCAATGCCAGGATCATGGAGTTGACCTATAGATAACTATTAAAAAGAATCCATGAAAGAAAAGCTGCAGGGATAGCAGTGAACATCAAGGAATGACACAATGGGCCACTGGACTTTTGTCTATGCAATTACACAAAAAAAACAAGGAGCAATCCTGTATGAAATGGCTTAACTTGCTAGAGCCCACAGCTTGCTTGGCACAAAGCAGATTAAAGGTGAGCTGAGTTAAAGATCAAGCCCTTGAGAACCAACCACTTTAGAAAACCTGAATGTACATAAGCACAAGAAAACATATTGCAAATCAAAGTTACAACATAAGGAATTAAAATAGAAACTAAAATAAACTAGAATAAAATCACAGAAGTAAAAGAAACAATATGTAAAAGTGCAATCAAATAAATGAAATCACATCATCATATATTTTTTCCCAAAGATGTGCTGGGTATTTGACTCTACTAAGCATTGTGGACTCTCTCACTCACCTAATTACCATGCTGTAGAGGAGTTTCCTTGAAAAAACAAAGGCATTAATACCAGCAAACTGAAGCTGTGCCTCTGGAAGTGTCAGCAGCAGCTGGGAGGCTGAGCTCAAAAGAACAGAGACATTGCTACAAGGCAAGGGGATTTCACATGCAGGGAGGACCCAAGCCATGAAGGAACAAATTAACTAGGACTAGAACTTTTAAAGATAATCTGCTGCCCAATAAGCAGACAGTGCAATTCACACAGACGTGGTGTAATGTGTTGTTATACTAACACCAACTTCGTAAATTTTAGGTCTGGTTATAATCAAAGAACTGCCCTCCTAAAATCCATAAGATGCAAGTATGCACCTTGATTCTGTGGCTGATAAAAAGAATGAAGAGTTTTCATATTCATAGCAATATGGCACTACATTAGGCATAAAAGATAGGTTAGTAGCTGATGCCACTCTACACCTATAAAACAATGCACGTTTGTAAATATAAAAGGACCTGGAATTCCATCTCCTTCCTAGATGAGCAACAGCCACAAGGAAAACTCTTAAAAAACAAGAACCTTAATGAGGCTACAGTCATCTAGACGAACCTTAATGAGTGTGAAAAACGGGTACTTTTATATAGTTATGCTAAGTAAACTACAGCAAAGGGCCAATTTTCAATCTACAAAACAAAAGGCAATAGTCAGCACCACTCAAAGTGTTACACACATGGTCAAGTCATAAAAAAAAAAAATATTCAGTTACAGCAAAAGTTGCATGTATTAGATTCCAGCTATAGTTGAGACCACTGTGAATCATGTTATCATGACGAGAGAGTAAACAGGTTTTGGTGATTTTTTTTTTTTTTTAAAAGTAACTGGATTGGTATTTCACAATAGAATGCTTTACTCGAGAGAGTACAATCTTGTGTATGCACCAAATTGGGCCATAAAAAAGCTGCCACAACCTACAATAGTAAAGATGCAGTTGTGCTAGAAAAAAGTGGTGCTCCTGACAAAATTGTGGCAAAAAGAAAAAACAACTGAAGATACCAGTGTTTTTGTGGAAAATGATTACTCATGTATTCCTACAACCAGGTATGTCAAGAGACAAGTGCGAGATTAAAACTTCTTTATCAAGCTGTCTTCAGCATTTTTTCCAGGAGGGTCAAAGACATTTTTGGATGCAGAATAAGCAATGGTTGGGGAAAAAAAGTTTAGCCAACAAACAGTGAGTCAGTAAGCTGAAGGGGACTCTGCTCCTCATTCTTCTAACGACAAAGCCCACTGACAGAATCACCGGTGAAACCTTTTCCATTGTTCCAAAAGGAAATGGCTGAGTAACAGAAAAATGCCCAGTTGCCAGGGAAAAGAAATCAAGATTACCTTGGACTTGAACCAGAGACTAGTATTTGGAAGTTTACATGGAGAAAGACAGACAGCAATAATTTGAAATTAGTGAACAAATGGGAGATATGCAAGGTGTCATACCTATTAGATGCAATTTAGACATGAGAACGGTGGTTCTACATGCAGTGGTGTCTGAAAAAGGCTGGAAATTACTTGACAGTCTTAAACAGGTAGGAGCACTCTAAAGAATAAGCCCACCTTTGTTCATGAATGATTAGAAGGACAATGAACAGAATGAAGGAAGTAACTGTAATTAAAAATTAAGTTTTTGTTTATATTAATTAAAACCTGTATAACAAACTTCCTGATGTAGACTGCATGCTTTACTATAAAGAAATCCTGCATGAAATTCAGAAGTATTTTAAATATATGGAGGGGTACCAATGACCAAGTGAAACAAAATCTTGTCAAATAAAAACACAACGACAATCCAAGTATTCTGAAATGTTTTAATCCACACACTAAGCGCTTTCACCATCAACACATGTCATCATCAGAGTAAATGGAATCAAATTGTTCCCTTACTTTTATACATAATGTTAAAACAATGCTCTAATTGGCCAACACCATAATTACCTTGTTCTTAAAGAGACATATGTCAAACTGTTTCATACAGCTCGTGCACTTATACAAACTGTCTTTGTGAAACATACATTTCTACAATATTCTTGCTAATGAAAAATATGTATGTATATGCATAACATATAACAACATTTTAAAACACTTTAAAAATTACATTTTTTAAAAATTGTATGCCAACAGTATACATTTTTTACCCTTCTATATAACATTTGCCCTTTGTTTCAGTATTGGTTTTAGGGAGATGTATTTGTTTTAAACCAGGTGGCATAAAAGCTTTTAACAAAATCTGCCATTTATACTCCAAAAGTTCCACCTTTAATTTCTCATCTCCCCCTCTTTCACTGAACATCACCCTATCTATAACAAAAAATACAAATCTCCTAAAGTTAGTACACTTCATACTGTGTACATATAGGACATTGTGTATGTCAAGTATAAATAGCAGATTTTGTTAAAAGCTTTTATGCCACCTGGTTTAAACGAACACATCTCCCTAAAACCAATACTGAAACAAAGGGCAAATGTTATATAGAAGGGTAAAAAATGTATACTGTTGGCATACAATTTTTAAAAAATGTAATTTTTAAAGTGTTTTAAAATGTTGTTATATGTTATGCATATACATACATATTTTTCATTAGCAAGAATATTGTAGAAATGTATATGTTTCACAGAGACAGTTTGTGTAAGTGCACGAGCTGTATGAAACAGTTTGACATATGCTTCTTTAAGAACAAGGTAATTATGGTGTTGGCCAATTAGAGCATTGTTTTAACATTATGTATAAAAGTAAGGGAACAATTTGATTCCATTCACTATGATGATGCCATGTGTTGATGGTGAAAGCGCTTAGTGTGTGGATTAAAACATTTCAAAATACTTGGATGGTCGTCGTGTTTTTATTTTACAAGTGTAATATCCATTGGGTATTTTTTTACGTTGTTTGGTGCATTATTTTGATCCAAGAGTATTCCTGAAATGGTACAAGTGTTTTATAAAGTAATAACTTTATATTAAAAGTTACACGGCTTTTCGTTCAATATGGAAGCAGCTGTGGTTGAATTGACTGATTCCGTTAAGCTGCTGACGGCATTGCTGACTAGTTCTAACGTCTTACGTAATCTGCAAGTGACGTTAACTGATTCGCAAGTTGAACTGTTTACTTTGCATTCACCGCCAGCCCTCAAGGCGGTGAACAACACAGTAGGAGATGGCGAACGAAATTTTAATGAAGCCGGAGGTGGTCGACCAAAAAGAAGGGATATACAGCAATGGCTAAACCTACCAGAAGTGGACTTCTCAGCCCCGAATGAGGAGGGAAGAATTACCTTGTCCTTGAAGAAGCAAACTGAACGGTTCGAGGGAGTGTGTCGAAAATATAGAGGCCTACAACTTGATAATGCATTTCTTAATAAATCTATGGCACTCAAACAGGAGCCAAAGGGACTCAGGTTATGGAAATTACCGAATGGGATAGATGTTGGTTCACAGGCGTACAAAGAGTTAGTGGACTTGTTCGACAAATCTGGTTTACAGATGATGGACATCATTGTTAAAAATAATCAAAGTAAGTTGTTAGCACTTGAAAAAGAAGTTGTATCTTTAAATGAAAATATTGTGAATGATGTATTATTTTCACAGTATATATAAAGAACTATCAGTCTGTTTTGTCTAACTTGGAATAGTATGTTGACAAAAGTGTTAAGATCAAGGTTAGGAAATTATCAAGAGACATGCATGACTACAAAAGTAATGTGGCCTATCCCCCGGGTAATAAAAGAAATTAGAGGGGAGATAGGGTTACTAATACGGAGGTACACAATGGACATTATGAAACAACAGGGGACAATGATGTAGGTCAGAATGATTTTTTAGACTGGTCTCCACAATTAAGGAGGTCGGAACATTTACAAAACAGGAGAGAAGGTGTGGAACGGAACCATCATCAAGCTGGACGACAACACGAACAATTACCACAAACGACGAACAGATATCCAACGAGGAGACAGTGGACCAACAACAATTACAGCAGGAAGAAATATTAGATGAAGTGAATTTGAGTTTATCTATATTTAGTAATAATAGTGCGTCGAACAAAAATGATGAAAGTTTGTTGGACAGTTCTAAAGACTCTGAATGTACACAAGTGAATGTATTACCTTTGGTTAAAATTTACAAAAAATCAGGATTTAATGTATATAATTATAGTGCCATTGATATAAATGAATACCATCACGATGTTTTGAGCAAGGGTTTTTCCTTTGTACCTGAACACAAACTTAATATTGTGAGAACATATTCTAACATTAGATTGTATGCTAAACAGTTAAATTTGGCGATATTTTTTAACGATATCACTGAGACGAACAACATTCCAGTAAATGATGTGGCAACTAGTGTTTGTAACAGAAAGATTACTTTTATTTCACCATATAACAATGAAGTAGCGATTTTTGAGAAAATGTGCATTGGTGGGTTGATTAACAACAGTAAAACAAATCAAAATGTATATTATGATGACAACTTAAACAGGAGTGAAAGAGAAGCTTTAATGCAATTGGCAACTAATAGAGAGCTAAGAGTCATGAAACCAGATAAAGATGGGGGGCTGTCATTATGTCAAATACTGATTATATAGGCAATATGATGGATATTTTGGATGATACCACCACTTATCTTAGAGGAGTTTCTTTAAATGAGGTGAATATTTCTCATCACAGAATTGATTTGTTTTTACTAGAGGCATTATATCAGGAAGCAATCAATGGAGATGATTATAACTATTTGAAAGTTGATTACCCAGTTACTCCAGATGTGTTTTGAATTCCCAAGGCACATAAAGATTTATATAATCCACCGTTCAGAGCCATAGTTTCATCAACGGGCTCAAAAACAGAACCATTGGCTGCCTATGTGGATAGGAAAACACAGCAGGTTGTAAAAAGGGCTCAACATACATTAAAAGACTCTTGGCATTGTTTGCAAAGGTTAAACATCTTCCAAAGTATGGACACTGACTGGTCCTTTCTAACTGTGGATGTTATAAATCTGCTCACAGTAATACCCCATGAGGAAGGTATAGATTATTTTACTGAAAGTTTGGTTAGAAGCAAATGTTTGAGTAATGACAATGGGAATTTTGTTGTGTCCTGTAAGGAAATAGTACTCAAGAACAATTATTTGACTTTTGAAGGTGAGATTTTCCACCAGATTTCAGGTGTAGCAATGGGGGCAAAGTGTGCCTTCCAGTTTTGCAAATTTAGTTTTACTGCAATGGGAGGAACAGTTTGTCTTGAATTCTATATATAACAACAAAATATTATTATACAATCGGTTCCTAGATGATGTCCTGATTTTGTGGAAAGGGAATGAACAAGAAGCAAAAAATTTTGTTGAGTATTTGAACACAACAACTACATTTTTTAGACTTACTAGTAAATGGAGTGATAAGCAAATAGATTTTTTGGATATAACTCTTGTAAAGGGTGTAGATGGTATAACAAGTAAAATATATTGGAAAGAAACACACAGTAATTCACTATTGCATTACAGTAGTTGCCACCCTTTGCATCAACGTTGGGGTATTGTAAAGGGGCAAATGGTAAGGTTGTCCAGAATTATAAACGACAATAACATTTTGGAAGAAGAATTATATACCTTGATTGGGATGTTTTTGGAAAGAGGTTATCCCCTGAAATTGTTGATTAAAACATGTAATGAAGTTCTAAACAAAAGAAACTCTTCATTTTTTCCTAATTTAGGGGTTAAGAATATTAATACTGCGATAATATCCAAACAACAAGATGCAGTTAACTCTAGGGCTTTAGTATTAACTTATAATAGTCAAGTAAAAGAAATAGAGGAAGTTGTTTGTACAGCATGGAATTTTTGTTTCAGTGGTGAATTAAAAAATCTACTTGGGACTTTCCCTAGAATAGTTTATTGAAGGGGAAGGAATATAAAAGAATTTTTGGAACAGCACAATATTAAAAACATTGCCTCTAAGATGAATAGATGCGGTACTTGTAGGATGTGTAGGTATATTAATGATGGCCCTTATGTTAGTATACAAGGGTACAACAGAACTATTTCCTGTCCAGGAAGAGTTAATTGTAATACACTAAGGTGGTCTATTTGGCAACGTGTACCAACTGTAGTTCCTACTATGCAGGGAAGACAATTAGGAGACTAAAAGACAGGATAGGGGAACATCTTAGGGCTATCAAGGGTCATGACATACACATTGTCCTATATGTACACAGTATGAAGTGTACTAACTTTAGGAGATTTGTATTTTTTGTTACAGACAGGGTGATGTTCAGTGAAAGAGGGGGAGATGAGAAATTAAAGGTGGAACTTTTGGAGTATAAATGGCAGATGTTGTTAAAAGCTTTTATGCCACCTGGTTTAAATGAACACATCTCCCTAAAACCAATACTGAAACAAAGGGCAAATGTTATATAGAAGGGTAAAAAATGTATATTGTTGGCATACAATTTTTAAAAAATGTAATTTTTAAATTGTTTTAAAATGTTGTTATATGTTATTCATATGCATACATATTTTTCATTAGCAAGAATATTGTAGAAATGTATATGTTTCACAAAGACAGTTTGTATAAGTGCACGAGCTGCATGAAACAGTTTGACATATGCTTCTTTAAGAACAAGGTAATTATGGTGTTGGCCAATTAGAGCATTGTTTTAACATTATGTATAAAAGTAAGGGAACAATTTGATTCCATTCACTCTGATGATGCCATGTGTTGATGGTGAAAGCGCTTAGTGTGTGGATTAAAACGTTTCGGAATACTTGGATGGTCGCTGTGTTTTTATTTTACAAGTGTAATATCCATTGGGTATTTTTTTACGTTGTTTGAAACAAAATCTTCTTTTAACTGTAATGCATTCAAGCCTTTACTCTATAACAAGATAAAAAAGCTCTTAATATTAGGAATATAACATTGTGACCCTGGGATGCTGGAGTGACCTAAAGGTATTCTTATATTTTGTGTGTGTGTGTGTGTGTGTGTGTGTGTGTGTGTGTGTGTGTGTGTGTGTGTGTGTGTGTGTGTGTGTGTGTGTGTGTTAAAAAAAAAATAATTTTGTTTTTATACAGGTGGAAGTCTAAACTAATATTCTCAGCTTAAGCTACAGTCTGGGGAAAATTTAAGCAAACAGGCTAGATAAAGCAGAGAAAAAATCAAAAGCATTTTAAACACCAGGTTTTTAAACAGAAAAACTGTATTAACGTTTTTCATTTACATACATTATACACTACACAATTTTTCTTAACTCTCATTTAGTCCAACATTACATACATTGCTCAATTCCTGCTTTCCCTTAAACCTCACTCTTCCTGAGCACTATTTTGCAAGTAATGTTCCCTACTCCCTTCTCTTTGCCTATAAAAATGGTAATTCTTTTTAGCATATGCAAAGTTGTTAGCTGTTTATTTTCCATTAACACTGGTGCTTCAGTGGAAGATAAGGAGCAAAACAAGTGGAAGACACTAGTCATGAGAAGTCTGACCACTGCATTCTGAATGAATTCTGCAAGGATCTTTTACTGCATTTGCAAAGCTATTAGTGTTTTCTTCCCCATTAGCAGGTGTTTCAGAGACTACGAGTCTATAAAAACAATCAATCAGGAAAGGTCTGAAACAACGTGTTTGATATATATGTACAAGTAACATTATTAATTAGCATGTAAAAGAAAACTATCAAGCAGTTCAGTGAAAATTAAGAATGAACCCAACAGCTTTACAAGTAGTTGCTTCCCCATAAGTCTTAGTACTTCAGTGCTTAAATATAACACTGCATAATTTATTTATTTAAGAACAGCCAATGTAATTATTCTTAAGACTAAAAGTTAAAGTTTATGGAGAACATGCAACTTGTTTTTCACATCTGGGAGGGGAAAATAGAGAATAAGGACATTTAGAATCCATTTAAGTGGGACTTCTGACTCTAACCTGTGCTTTCAGCAGACATTTTTTGCACATACCTGCAGTATTACTCTTTCTTCTGGGATGAGAAGATAGATTTCTACTCTAAAAATACAGTTTGCTGGAAAATCTGTTTTGTTTTACTGTTATTTCATCCTCAAAACCTTTGCCTCTCCATAGACTTACGAGGGCAGTAATTTCTGTCCTTGCATCATCAAGCTTGTCATTTTGATGATGTAAAGATATCTTTCCTGTACTATTAGGCTGGGTCTCTTTCCTCTTTTTTTTTGTTAGTAAGCAAATATGTTAAAGCTGCACATGGGCCTAGTAGACTGTTCATTTACTACCGAACATGTTTTGTATGAGCATGCATTTTCCATGCAAAATGAACCACAAACTATGAAACTATAATATCTACCGGTAGTGGCCAACTGTAACTTTCAGTGAGGAACTTTGAAAGTTTTACAAAGGATGGATAGGGTAAAAATATGAGGCAAAATCAGGGGAGTTCTGCAAAAATTATGGACAGATGAAAGGTAAGACTATGCGACATTAGGTACAATCAGAGACAAAAAAAGTTATGTTCTCACCATAACGTTCCATGTTTGTTGTCCTTGATCTCGCCTTCCTTTTGCTGGTTGGGATTGGAGCCTATCCTCGGTTCTGACTCGGCTGTATACTATAGCTCGAGAGCTTTACTGGCTTGAGGCTAGCCCCTATCCAACATGCCTAGCGATAGTTACCCAGATCTCGTTTGTGATAACCCAACACTAGACTATGTAGGTAAAAAAAATTACTATATTTTACATACAAGAGAGCACCTGCATATAAAGGTGTAAATAATCAGCAAAGAGAAAGAAGGGGAGACTAGATCTAACCAACTGGTATGGTAAAGGGAAACTCAGCCAGTGTAGCCAATGAATGATCCTCCAGGAAGGTGGAAGGAGGGTGGGATGCAAGAAGGAAGGGGAGATCAAGGATAACAAACATGGAATTTTATGGTGAGTACATAACGTCTTTATGTTATGTTGTCCCTATCTCGCCTTTGTTTTTGCTGGTTGGGACCGTGTCCCCACCACCTGTTTCTTGGGTGGCTCACTGGAAAAAACTCTTCAGGACCACGGAACCAAACGATGCCCTGTTCCGTGAGGCCACATCTACTTTGTAATGAGTGATAAAAGTATGAAGATTAGCCCATGTAGCTGCCGCACAGATCGAATCTAAAGGCAGTTTGGCTTGAAAAGCAACAGAGGTAGCAAAGGCCTTAGGCTGAGCGTCCTTTAATTTTTCCTGGAAGTTTTTTGTTCCGCAAATCGTAGACGTAGATGATAATGTCTGAAAGCCACTTAGATAAGGTCACTTTTGAGACTGAATAACCTTTCTTATTCTCTGCAAAGGATATAGACAATTTGTCAGATTTTCTGAAGTCCTTGGTCCTGTGTAAATAAAAACGTAACTATCTATGAATGTCCAATTGATGGAGCTTATACTCTGCCTTGTTGCCATGTTTGGGGAAAAATACAGGAAGCTCTATGGATTGATTCAAATTGCACTATGAACACACCTTGGGTAAGAAAGAGGGGTTGGTTCTGTGAGAAACTCTATCTTTGTGGAAAATCAAGTACGGGGGACAAAAGGCCTGTAATTCTGAAACCCTTCTAGCTGAGGTAATGGCAGTTAAGAAAATGGTCTTCCATGAAAAAATTTCAGTGGACAAGAAGCAGCTGGCTCAAAGGGGGATGAATCAGAGCCGCTAAAACTAAACTTAGGTCCTGGGGGAGAGGTTCTCTTAATATAGGTCTTAAGAAGGTAGTACCTCTTGGGAATGCTTTACATAGCCTATGGGACAATGTTAGAGCCCATTTCTCCCACATGGAAATTAGAAATGGCAGCCAGCTGAACCTGGACAGTAGCTGCCGCTGCTCCTCGCTCAAAGGCTTCAAGCAAGAAATTCGAGAATCTTTAAAATGGGTGCAGTAAAGGGATCAATCTCATTCTTGCTTGCCCAGCAAGAGGACCTCTTCCATTTACTAGCATAAAGTTTCCTTGTAGTGGGTTTATGGGAGGAAATCAAAATGTGTTGAACTGCAGGGGAAACACTGGGAAGCCTGGCTAAGACCGAAAGTGGAGAAACCAAGCTGTCAGCTTGAGAGTTTGGATGGAATGGTGGAGTGCACCCAACTGATGCATCAGGAGATCTGGAAGTGGGTCCAGGATCCAAGGCTCCCCCTGCAGATGAGGCCCAAGAAATGAGAACCATATCTGACGAGGCCAGTAAGGGGCAATGAGGATTAACTTGCAACCCAATGACTATGTTTTCTCAAGAACCTTGGGGATCAGGGGGAATGGGTGGAAAGGCATTAAGCAGTCCCGGCGGCCAATCATGAACAAGTGCATCCCTGGGTGACTGTCCCGGTGGTGGGACTAGGGCAAAGTAGCTGGTGCATTTGTTGTTGAAGGGGGTGGCAAAAAGATCGCAGCATGGCTGGCCCAATTTGCAAAAAATCAAGTCTGCAACTTCCTGTTTCAGGGACCACTCGTGAGGCATCAGTATTGCCCTGCTAAGCTTGTCCACTATCACACTGGATTTCCCCAGGATGTGCGTTGCAATCAGAAAGCTTTGGGAAGACATCGCCCATTGCCATACTTGCAGAGCCTCTCGACACAAGGGATAAGACTTGGTTCCGCCCTGTTCGTAGATGTACCATACTACTGACATACTGTCTGTCTGAATTGCTATATTCCCTGTAGAGAGAGAGTCTTGGAAGTGCTTGCAACGCCAGAAGCACCGCTCTCATCTCTAGGACACTGATATGCAAGTGGTACTCATGTTCCTGCCAAGTCCCTTGAACAGTCTGTCCCAAATAATGACCCCCACCTTATCTGGGAAGCGTCCGTGGTCACTGTGGCCATAAGTTGGGTGGTTAATAATGGTCTGCCCATTGACACCAGAGGGGAGTGAAGCCACTATTCTAAATTCTTCTTGTAGGACTCCGCGATCAAAATCTGATGTGCTATTGGTAAATCCTGGAATGACCATTGAGCAAATGGAGCCACTGCAGAATTCTCATGTGGAAATGAACCATAGGGACCAGAGTAATTGCTGCAGCCATCGAAACAAAGATTTTGAGGACAAATCTTGCCTGAATTCTCTGGTTTGCCCTGGGGATTGAAACTTGACAACGAATGGTTGACACCCTTTCCTGAGGCAGTTTTGCTACCATGGCACTTGTGTCTAAATCTGCCCCTATAAATGTAATATACTGACAAGGCAACAAGGCAGACTTTTCGTAGTTTATGGTGATGCCTAGTTGTGTACAAGTGTGAATTGTGGAATCCCGTGCCTTGATTTTTTGATGCTTGGTGGTGGCAGTGAGGTGCCAATCGTCTAGATATGGAAACACCCGGAATCCTAGACGCCTCATGTGAGCTGTAAATACTGCCATGCATTTGAACACCCTGGGGGCTGTGGTAAGACCAAAGGGAAGAGCTCTGAACTGGTAATGACTAGCTCCCAGCTGGAAGTGTAGATACCTCCTGGATTGCCTGTCCATTTTATGTGGTAGTACACATCCTGGAGATCGATAGAGCACATCCAATTGTCCTGACCTAAAAAGGGAAGAATGGACTGCAGTGTTACCATCCAGAACTTTGTTTTCTTGACCGATTTGTTCAGCCTGCTGAGATCCAAAATGGGCCTCCAGTCCCCTGTCTTTTTTGGGACTAAAAAGAACTTTGAGTAAGTGCCGGATTCGATTTGGTCTGCGGGGACTTCCTGGATGGCTCTTTTTTCTAGCAACCTTTGAACTTCTAGGTTTGCTTGATACCAAAACCTGGGTAGAACATCTGGGATTCACTGTTGTTTTCTTGTACGGGGTGGTTGGGAGAAGGGAATTTTGTAACCCCTGGATATTATCGATAGTCCCCATGTATCTTCTGTGATTGTCTGCCAGGCTTTTGAGTACAAGGATAATCTGCCCCCGACTGCCTCCAGAGGCGAACAGTTGGGCATCCCTTCAGGAGTACTGGAAGGGCCTGCCGCGAAGGTATTTCTGTCGCCTTGATTCTGCAGACCCCCCCTGCCACAAGATCTGCGTCTTCCGCTATTTCCCCCTCTGCCCCTGGGGGAAAAATCTCCACGTGTGTCAGGCGAAACTCCCTGTGATTGCCGGAACCACATATTCCTGCTCTTCTGACCATTAGGGTAAGGTCTAGAGGAGCAGAAAAATGTACTCCCACAGCAGAGAGAGTTTTGCCATCCCGATCACACCTGGTAAGAGTCTTTTACCTGAGGCCCGAACAGAGAAGAGCCATCAAAGGGGGGTGTTGGCAAAGGAGGATTTGAAGGGCTCCGCAAATTGACAAAGGCGCATCCACGAGTGTCTCTGCAAGGCAACTCCTGTGCCTGCTGCACTACTCGCTCCATCTGCTGCGTAAGAGATCAGACGCATGGAGGAGTTAACTACAGAAGTCAATGTTGCAAGCTGTGAAGCCGCCTTGCCTGCAGCTCCCTCAGCTGTAGGATACTATAGGGTATCTTCCCAGCTCCTTTAGGAGATCCCTCTGAAGGAGTGTAAAGTGGGACAAATAATTCAGCAACCTGAGAGTAAAGGCTGCTGAAGAAAACATACACTTCCCATACCTGTCCATCGTATGGGACTCTTTGTTCGCAGATGGACAGAAGTCGTCTCCGCTAGTTCTTTCTTGGTGGCTGCTGCCACCACCACACCATCAACAGGCACGCCCTTAGATAGAAAAAGATTACCGTCTGGAGCAGTTATGAATTCATTGGGCCTCCTCAGAACGGATTCCATAGTCTCTGGAGAGCTCCACGCCTTCTGACTCATTAAGGCCAACAGTGGGTCGAAAGGCGGAAACACCCAAGAGGTGGAGGGTTGGGAACCAAATGCATCCAGGTACACAGACTCATCCTCAGATGGGGCAAGGGATTCCAGGTACACAGACTCATTCTCAGAAGGGGCAAGGGATTTCAAGTCACCCCTCTGCCTAAGGATTTCCAGGATGCATGAAAATGAGACATCCTCAGAGTAGGACCTTGGGGACCCTTCTGAGTCCACCAAGTCCACGTCTGATATCAGGGACTCAAGGGGAGTCCAAATGCTTCCTCTTACACTTCCTCTTCTGAGGGACCTCCTCTGAGGGGTGCTCTGGGGAGGTTTCGGAAGATGTGGGGTCACCCAATGGGGTGTCCTGGAGCATGAGTTCCCTATGTTTGGGGGGAGGGAAGGTTCAGAGGCAGACACCGGCACTGAAGGAGAAGGAGCCAATGGAGCAGAGGGTGGAGTGGTCTCAGAGGACAGCACACTCATCACCTCGAAGGCACCACAGTCCAGGCCCTAAAGAGTCTCTGGCTCCAAAGAGCCCGGAGATCTCAAAACCAAGGCCGATGGCTCAGAGGCCGATGTAGGAGCCGAGCTCACCTGCGCCGAAGCTCAGAGGGAGAGTAAGGTCAGACAAAGGTCCGATGCCACTCCACCCCTCGGAGCCAGAGAGAGAGCATCAACCCCCACAACAACTTCCATGCACTCTGGCTCCGAACTCGAGAGTCGGAGGAGGAATCGATAACGATGCAGGCTGGGCTGTCAGCGCCACTTCCTTTTGGGTTGGGCTTGGTAATAATTTTTTCTAATGCCGGTGTCTTGAGAAGCCTCTTCACCACCCTCTCCACATCATCATCCAAAAGACTCCTGGATGACCGAGAAGAATGGGTGGAAGACCGATGACTTCCTGCCACAGATTGCAAGAGTGGAGATTGTGGAACAGACCGCACCAGCTCCAGAGAGGGAGACCTGGTTCTCCTGTGAATCCTGACTGGCTCCAAGACTATTGATGAGGCCACCAGAGAAAGAGCCTTGTTGGAACAAACACACGGATCTGATTAACCTGAAGTTTTGTCCCATGCTTTGGATGACTCCAAAATCGGACCCAACGAGGATGATGACTTAGTAGATTTGTCCTGTTTCTTTGCTGGCTGAGTCCCCTAAGTAGAAGCATCGAAGGGGCCCTTTAATAAGCCTTGCAAAATCAGCTTATTTTTTTCTCTCCTGCAGGACCCAGGAACTGAAGGCATGGTATATAGAGCACAAGTCCTGCAGGTGAACAACCCCTTAGCAATATACACAGCTCATATGCCCATCCGTAAGGGGCATCTTTTGGCAGCACGAGTCACACTTCTTAAAACCTGAAAGTTTTGACTCTTTAGTGGAATCCTTAGACATGGTATGAGACCAATGCTATCAATTAACAAGAAGGACACTAACTATATACAAGTTAACTGACAAAAACTTCATGACAAAGACTTTCCTACTTTTTTTTTTTTTTAAGAAGGAAGGAAAGGGTAGAGCCTCTAAGCTAAAACACAAACTCCCCCAACCAA
Source organism: Protopterus annectens (assembly GCF_019279795.1). Taxonomy (NCBI): domain Eukaryota; kingdom Metazoa; phylum Chordata; order Ceratodontiformes; family Protopteridae; genus Protopterus; species Protopterus annectens. The sequence goes on along the minus strand of NC_056736.1, from coordinate 286,058,901 downwards.
GGAGAGCCTCCAACTTAAACAGCTGCTAGAAAAGTAGAGAAAGGGGGGGGGGCCCTTCAACTAAACATGGGGCTGAAAGAAAGGAGAACCTTTTAAATTAAACGGGTTCACAAGGACAAGGTAGGCCTAAAGGAAAACAACGGCCACAACAACAACAATAAACAGCAAAGGAAGGTTAGAAAGAGTGCTAACCTATGAAGACAAACACTCTAATATCTAACAATATATTTAACCAAAAGTTTGAATATAGGCAAAAAGAAAAAACACTTAGCCTGAGCCAGTATTCATCAATCTCGACGCTGCAAGTAGCAAATGAGATCTAGGTAACTACAGCTAGGCATGTTTAGATAGGGGCTAGCCTCGAGCCAGTAAAAGCTCTCGAGCTATAGTATACAGCCAAGTTGGAGCCCAGGATCGTCTCCGACCCCACCAGCAAGAACAAAGGCGAGATAGGGACAACATAACATTTAACAGTTATGGACTTTCTGTGCACATGATATGCTTGAGTGACAATGAAATCAAAAAAGCCTTTCCATTTGTTTTCACATTAAAAAGGAATGCAAAATGTATGGAGGTTTGAAAACCAGATTAACCAACAATATGTAAATAACCTTAAAATTGAAAATTGGACAAGAAATACAAGTAAAACTGCCCACAATCTGAAAATCCTCTCTGTATGCCTTTCACAATCTTGCTGACCCCGGACTGATGTTAGCATAGAAGCATAACTTCCTGCAGAGTAATTAAACTGTAGAAGGAGGCACTGGAAGACAACCAGAGTACAATCCACTTTTTAATGAAGTACACAGCAAGACACAAACATAACACTTCAGATGTAGTTTTACACAGACCCGTTTCAAATTTAAACTATGATTATAAAGAGTTTATGTCTCAACTAGGTAAGAGAATGGCAAAGGCTTTATCAAAATCAGTGCGGTTTTGCTGAGACAAAGCAATTATCTGACCACAGTAATAGAACAATGATGATCCAGAAGGCAGCAGCATGCAAGAAAACACCAGTGTTATTGGTTAGTCTTCACGCAAATAAAGTATATGATGAGAGTTAGCTGGGTATTTATGAATAGAACAATGACAGTATTTGTGTGCCTGGTTAGAATAATATAGTTAATAAGGAGGATATATGAAGGGTAGGAGACAAGAATTAAGGTTAGAGTGCTCCTGTGTGACAAGCTATGCTTCAGCAAAGAAAACAGGCAGGGATGTCTTCTTTCTTCTCTGTTGCATGCATTATATATAGGGCAATTAGCAAAGAAAATATGGTATTCACAAAGTAAAGGATAAAGCTAGTGTAGTAAAGGATAAAGCTAGTGTAGTAATTAAGAAAAAACATACTATTTGCAGATGATGTCACTAAACTCAGAAAAGGACATTTCATTGTTGTGGAACATTCTTTAACAATTTCAAACGTTTTCAAGACATAAAATAAAGATAAAGCAAACTACAGTGTTGAACTATGGATGTATATATGTATCTAATCATGAATTTGTTCAGTCATACCCATACTTACTGGGGCATCATTATATGAAGCACTTGGGTATATGGAGTAAAAAAGGATTCTTTAATGGCAGCTACGGAAATGCGGGAACAGACTAAACAAGATACAACACAAAAATTAAGAAACTGGAAGCTTTTGATCATGGATATAGATGTAAAATACAAGCAGCAAAAATGCTTTTAATCCCTTCAGTCTTGCATTCAGGTCAAGTGTATTTTTTTTTTTTATCAGCCTGAGGAGAAAGTGTAGTTGATAATTTGTAAAGAGGTGAAGCAATTTATTTGGGAGGGGAAGAATGCTAGACTCAAGTTGGAAAATTGTTTTGCAGTTTTTTTTCCCTTCCAGTGCTTGCTGACCTCTCAGATCCTCTATCATCCTATTTGCTCTCATCGTTGTCAAGTGACAACCAAGTGGAGCTTTCACTGAGGCAGCTACAAGGAGTGGCAATATATCACCAAACCTAACCACAAGTACTCTGGGAGATAGTGTGCGTGTTGAGTTGTCTAAGCAACTCTGCCCCCCCCCCCCAACCCACATACACAGTATAAGCGATGATCACTTTAGTTTTCACCAGGGAGATCACACTGCCTTGTGTGCTTGACTGCATGCAAACCCCCACCACCACCACCAGAAAAGGCAAACAGGTTACATTCCTTCACTCCTCTCCCTCTCTGTCGGACTGTTCATAATGCCTGGACTGCTAACTGACCATCTGTCTGTACCATGTAGACAAAGTTAAGTGGAATAAGTTAATTCTCCACAGAGAAAAAGGTGGTTTAGATTTAACTGATTTGATGGAATACTTCAGTGTAAGGCAGTAAGGCTCACATACATAACTCAAGCAGAACATTATAAATCAAAGTGGAAAGGACTGGCGAAATGTGTGTGTGTGTGTGTGTGTGTGGGGGGGGGGGGGGGGGGCATTTCAAGAAATAAGGAGAGTTTAGGAGTTTTGGTTGTATGCCCTAAAGAGAACTACAGGGATTAGACTTATAACGCAGCATAAAGTATTCTTAGAAAATAAACCAGTACAGGAATACAGGATGGAGATTTTGTCAAAAGAGATGACTGCATGCAGGAATATAGAACACAAGCAAGAGAGCTGGAATTTTCCCTTAAGAAAACTGGCAAAGGAACCAAGCTACCAGGAGCAAATAACTGGAAAGGGAAAGGAAACAGAGTGGGGTGAGGTCATGCAGAAGTTGGGACTGCAGGTTAATGGACTGCCTTCCTGTCCTACGTTTAATATCAGAGTACAGGCAAAAATAAATATAGGAGACTATCAAGTGAAATACCTACACTGGTAGAGTTTCTACTAGCTTCTAGAACAGGGGTGGCTGTTAAAAAAAGGGATAATTAGTAGGGAATCTAAAACATTGCACTATTAACTATAAGAATCAATCAATCAGAAGATAGAAATGCTGGGAAGAGCCTGGAAATGCAATTTACAAAGGCACAATGGGAGGATGTGGTACCCAAGTATGAATCAAAGTCCAGTACGTTTACGATTTTTGCTTGGAAATCTTTGCACAAGTATTTTAATACCTCAAGCAGATTTTTTGTCTTTGGGTAGACAGCAAATGCTAGATGTATGACGGGAAAGAGTGAAGTGAAATACGAGCATGTTTTTTTGAGTGTGTAATGAATTGGCAGATTTTAAAAAATTCATACAGAGTACTCTGTCAAATGTTGGGGGAGCAAATTGCTGTAGCCAAGGTTCAGTAATTTTCAAATTTTAATGTTTTTATTTTATTTATTTATTTATTTTACATTTGTTGACCGGGCTAGTCTAGCTGGATATATGTCCATTTTCAGTAGAGGCCCAGGGAGAAAAGCTCCAGTATTTATTACAAGGTTTATAAAGAAGTAGCAAAACAAATATTGTAAGTTTTTTTTTTTTTTTTTTTGTGTGAGCAAATACTACATAATACAATGTATAGACTGAAATCATACATAGTAATTACAATGAAATTTAACATAAAGAATTGATAAAAATGCATTGAGGTGTGAAGGGAAAGGTATTAGAGATATAGGGAGAGAAGAAAAGAGAAGAAAGAATTAAGAAAAAAAGAGAGAGGAGAGAGGGTTAGTACAAGAGCATAGCCAGTGTTTATTGAGATATCATTTTAGGTTCCTTTTAAACAGTGGGAGTGAAGTGAGAGATGTAATCTCAGAGGGTAGTTTATTTCATATTTTTCCAACAGCTTTGGAGAACAAGCAATCTCCTGCTAAATTGTTAGTTTTAGTAGTATGGATCAGAAGTTTGTTTGAAGAGAGCAGGTGTTTCAGGTTATTGTAAGGGGTAATGAGACTGGAAAGTATTGGGGTTTTGCTAGGTTGGTAAAGGGTCTTGTGCACTATTGTAAGCTGTTGGAGTTTGAGGTGGTTGGGAAGTTCAAGCCATTCTAGTTGTTTTAGGTTCAGGCAGTGATGGGTTCTGAAAGTAGATCCTGTAGCAAATCTAGCATTATTATTATAGGATGTTATTAGTTTATTGAGGTTATTTTTAGAGAGATTGGTGAATATGGGTGATGCATAGAGTAGAGTAGAGATTAGGTGGGTTCTAGCTATTGTGGTCCTTGCTAGTGGAGTGAGAAAGGGTTTGATTCTATATAGTGATCCTATTTTTTTGTTAACTGATTTTATTGTATTGTTGATGTGAGAATCAAAGTTGAGATTGTTGTCTATAGTTATTCCTAATAGCTTAGTGGTAAGATCAGGAGAGATAACAGTACCGTTGTTGGAAGTAAGAGTGAAGTGAAGAGGGGTGGACTTTCGGGTTGGTGAGAAGAGTAGCAGTTTAGTTTTCTTAGGGTTGAGGAGCAGGCACCGTTGAGAGAACCATTGTTCTACAGTGTTAAAAGCTTTTTGGGTAATAGACTGGAGTTCAGTTTGAGAGGTGGCTGTACAGATTATAGTAGAGTCGTCTGCATATTGAATGCAGGTAGTGTTTGGGATAGCTGTTTGCAGGTCATTAATAAAGATAGAAAATAGAAGGGGGCCTAGGATAGAGCCTTGAGGAACCCCTACAGAGATAGGAAGGTGATCAGATAGTGAGTTTTTCCACAGAACTGCCTGTTGTCGGTTTTCTAAGTAAGATGTGAACCAAGTTATGGAGGGAGGATCAAGTGAGAGAGAAGTAAGAATATGCAGAAGAAGTTGGTGATTAACCATGTCGAAAGCTTTAGATAAGTCAATGAAGACTGCAGATGATAGACTATTTTTATTGCGGTTACAGTTGATAGAATTAGTAAAGGAGAGCAATGCAGTGGAGGTGCTGTGGGAAGGTCTAAATCCATGCTGACAAGTAGCAAGTAGGTTGTTTTGGAAAAGGTGGTTTAGTAGTTGTTTATGTACGCATTTTTCCAATATTTTTGCAACAGGGGATAAGAGTGCTATAGGACAGTAGTTAGAGAAGTCATTGGAGTTCCCACCTTTGTGAAGTGGAATAATGTGAGATATTTTCCAGATGGAAGGAACAGTTCCTTCTTTTATAGATCTGTTTAAGAGTATAGAGATGGGATAGGTGATAGCTTTGGCACCTATTTGAAGGAACTCAGCAGGGAGTCTGTCTGCAGAAGGGGTGGTAGGTTTTAGTTTGTGGAGGAGTGAGAGGATAAAGGAGGTAGGAATTGGTTCAAAATGAAAAGGAGGAGGTAGAGTAGCATAAGATGTAAGCAGGTTTGCAGTATTGGGGGACAGGTGACTAGCTAGAGTTTGGATAGCATTTGTGAAGAAAGAGTTGAAGGCATTAGCTGTTTGTGAGGGATTTTCAGGGTTGGAGCCTAGTGGGTTTGGGGTGAAAGATTGGCCTGGGGAAAGGAGATTGTTAATACTAGTCCATAATTGTTTGGGTTGTTTGTTGGAGGTTTGTTGAGATAAGAGAAAATAGTTCTTTTTGTCTGTCAGAATGCCTTTTTTGTACTGTTTCTAAGTTCTCTGAAGGTTTGGTGGTCAGTCAGATTTCCTAGTAGTGCGCATTTTGCCCAGGATTTGTTTCTGAGAGTGATTTTTTGCCTAGTGTCATTGGTGAGCCAGGGGGCTGTTTTAGCTTTGGTTCTAATAGTTCGTAGAGGTGCATGACGGTCTAGAATGGCTAGGAATGTGGAATTGAAGTATTATACTGCTTCATTAAGGGGAAGATATTGTAGTGGAGACCAACTACATTGTTTTAGTTCTGCTAGAAAAAGTTCTGAGTTAAATTGCTTTTTTGAACGTAATGTTAGGACAGTGTTGGGAAGAGTTAAGTTTGTTTTATTTCTAATAATGTAGGTTAGTGAATGGTCACTTAGATCGTCTGGAAGGGTACCGGATATATAGGTTTGTTGGGGGGCTATTAGTAAGTATCCAATCTAAGGTAGTTTCATGGTTATTGATTTTATTAGTTCTGGTAGGGCTGTTAATGAGTTGTGAGAAGCCATATAGGTTTATATGGGAGGTGGGGTTTATACTTTTACAGGTATTCCAATCAATGTTTACGTCACCTAGGATATTTGTTTCTTGTGGGAGGTTAGAGGAGAGCCAGTTAAGGATGTTTGCAAGCGTGTTAATGTTATTTCCTGGGGGAAGGTATGTACAAATAATATTTATGGCTTTAGTTTTGTTGAGTTGAAGCTTTAGGCTAATAATTTCAGTACTATTGTCTAGGGGAAGGCTGGGATATATAGTACTGATTTGAAGGTTAGCTTTATATAGAATAGCAACTCCTCCTCCCTTTTTGGCTAGGCGGTCATGTCTTATAATATTATACCCGGGTGGGGTAATTTCATTGTCTTTAATGTTTGGTTTTAGCCATGTTTCAGATAAGCAAAGTATGTCAAATCGGTGGACATCTAAGAGGACATGAACTTGAGCAATTTTGTTACAAATACTACGAATATTAACATGAGCAACAGAGAGTGAGTTGCCAGGTTTGGTAGGTAAGAGGGTAGTAGTTGTATCTTGATTAGTGTTTCCTGCAGAATAGGTATGTTGAGGGCCAGGGTTAGGATGAATGTCCCCATCCAATAGAGCATGGATAAGTATTAATTGTTTAAGTTGGAGAGGCTTACAGAGACAGACTAGTGATTTTTTAGTTTTGAGGTTGTTAAACTTGATATGTACAAGTCTGTGGTATTTGGGTAGTTGGTAGCTGGCTTTATAAGTTAGGTTTATGGAAGTTGAGAATAAAGGGAGTATAAGTGAAGAGGTGTGTAAGGAGGGAAAGGTTAGGGAGTAGTGGACTGGTTGTTCATATGAAGTTAGGAGATAGGTAGTGGCTAAAGGAGGTAGGAGTGAGATGCAGATCAGTAGTTGGAGTTGTGAAGGGATTAATAATGTATGCATTTTAAAGGTATGGGAGATAAGAGAGTTAATAAGGGTTAGATTTGTAGCGCAAGTGAGAAGTAGTAGTATGACTATCAGAGGTAGAGGAGAAGTTAAGTTATGTTATGAGTAGGTGTGAAGTGATGAAAGAGGGGTTGAGGGTGTTAATGATGAGGTGTGTTTGATTGGAGTTTGTGAAGTGAGGGTGTGTCTTCTAGAGGAATAAATGTAGTAGTGGGGGCGGGTGGAATTTGGGGGCAGGGTAGGGGAGCGGAGTGAGCCCGAAGGGCAAACGGAGCAGGATGAGCCAAGACAGTAGAGTGTGGTGGAAGACAATCAGTGGAGAGAGAGAGATCCCGAGGTAGGTCTAAACATGGGGGACTGTAGAAGAAAGCACACAGTCAAGTGGGAAGGAAGTCAGGATGATTAGAGGAGAAGAAGCTGAACAAGGGTACCTTATGACTAAGGGGAGTTGGAAGGTAAGTTAGTCCGAGAAGAACTGAGCTAGTGAAGAGGGAGAGGATACAGCAATGGGGTAGGCAGTGCAATATAGTAAGCTGTGCTAGAAACAGTGTCTAGTGGGCTGTCGGGTGATAGCAAAGAGAGGTCCCTTGCTAGTTTATTCAGGTTAGGGGGATGTGAGGGAGTTCAAGAGAATATAACAGGGAGGATAGGGAGAGGTAAGAATTATATAAAAGCATGGAAGTAAATGGCTGAGGGGGTGGTTGGCTGCTGGCTATCCTGCCTATGAAGCTTGTCTAGCTTAGAAGGGTCTAAACAATCATATAGATGTTTGGCGCAGGGACAGACTGGAAAACAGAGCTGGTAATAGATAGAGAGAGAGAAGGTGGTAATGCAGACACTACAACATTAAGGAGCAGGTAAAGATGTTGCACAAACACAGTTACAGCTGTAACCTAAGTTATTACAACACACTGTAACTTTATCACACTACCATAACTGCAAATAGAGCTAGTTACAACTATATATTCAGGGCAATACTAAGTAAAAGCAGTAAACCCAGTTAGGCAAGGAGCTGTAATAACATTGAGAGAAGATAATCCCTCTGTGAACCAGCAAAAATACTTATCTATAACAGCATATATGAGTAGTTTAAAATCCTTCTTGAATACACAGTATGAAAAGAGTAGTTCACAATTACAACAGTTACTAAGTATTCTTATAATACTATAAAAAAAATAATTATTAGTTTTAAAGACACTTTACAATACACAGTGTGATGGGGTTAATAGAGCGGAAGAAAGTCTGTTGACAGAGGTCCACAGTAACAGAGCCGCTAGATGCACGCCACTATAAGTGCCGGTTATATGGCGCAGTTGATTGTTTAAATGCCCAATGTTTATAAGGTTGGGAGAGTAGTGGGAGAATACTGAGGGGCGTTAGAATTATACTGGGGAATGGCGGTATGATATCAAATTATCTACCTTACACAGGAAAAAGGCTATATCCTGCTGGGCAATGTCTGTAAAGATCAATGTTATCGGCTAAATATAGTTATAACAGATTGTAAGGTAGTTAAAAGTGGTGGATCTGCAAGTGAAACAGAGCACTACACTCCTAGGATACAGGGGCCATTTAATGCAGCTAGGCATTCATCACGTATCAACCGCTCACAGGCAGAGGCGATATACAGCTGGACCAAGTTAAATAAAATGGGGAGGTGTGTTGTAATTCAGCATGGGATGGCCGTAACTGCTTAAAAGGTGGTAAAATTATGGCGGCTCCGAAAGAGAAGCGGAGCGTTACGCAACCAAGTTTCAGGGGCTGTTTGTAGCAGCTAGGCGAGCTCTACAAAGCTATAAATGCTTACACATAGGGACTCTGCGGTGTATTAATGTAGAAAGTATCACTCTTTCCCAAAGTGCGCCGAAAGTATAAAACCCGCCCTTGTGTAAACAACTAGGCAAGCACTATATGCCAGTAAACACTTGGATTTAGGGACTCATTGTCGTACTAATAAGGATAGCTACACCTTATCCCGAGTATGTCCAGTGGGAGTGTAAGACCCAAGATGAGGGTTACTTTGGCGATTAAGCTGTGGTTCCCGCTCTACGTGGGATGAGGGTGCAATTAAGTCTATGCGACTATATGCAGGATAAATAAAGTATATTAACAGGAAAGGTTGAGCACTGAATCAGTAGTTCATAAATACGAGTAGGTAAACCTCAGATATATTGTCTTCACAGGCTCATCACCCAGCAATTAACGGCATTTGCCGCTACAGTAGTTGCCACAACCTGGTGTGAGGCAGCAATGACAAAATAATGTTTCTTCATACAGACCTCACTGTTCACAGTTCAGTCATTTCCTAATTTATGACATTTGCAGAGCTCTGCTGACAGGTAAGAAAAAGGTACATTCCTATTCTATCTCTAGCATTAAGAAAACAGTTACTGGTAAGACTTCCCACCCACAATTAAAATACTCATCCATTCCGGAAATAACTAATTTACAATGTAACCTTATTTATTTATTCATTTATTTGCATTTGTTGACCTGGATAGTCCACTGGGTCGAGTTGGCCCGTTTTCAGTGGAGGCCCAGGGAGAAAAGCTCCATAAAAACATACACTACATTACATTATATTTACATATATATACATTACTTAATGAACAATATTCAGATTAATGCATTAGGTTAAACCAGGCTGACAGAGACAAAGCTCAATTAGATATTCATGTAAGAAAACAAAGGAGGAGGGTAGGAAGACAGTCTGTTGAGGAAGTAATTTAGGTAGGAGCATGAGAGGGACACTCCCATTTTGAGGATAGATATATGAAGAGCTGGCTTTTGTAGTTATTATGGTTAGGTATGTTGCATAGGTGAGAGGGGAGCAAGTTCCAAAGTTTGGCTATTGTGCAGGATAGTAGTAGCTGGCCTGGTGGATGAGAGTGTTTGTGTACTTGAAGCAGGTTTTGGTTCTCTGATCTTAGGGTGTTAGTGCAGTGGCTAGGGACGGACAGTCAGAAGGTTTGAAGATGAGCGTGCGAGTGGTGGTGAGTTGCAAATATTTAAGGTAGTTGGAGAGTTGTAGCCATTTGAGGGTGACTAGTGAGTGGCAGTGATGAGATGAACTTTTGGAATTGGTAGCGAATTTGTTAATTTTGTGGTAGCAGGCTTTTAGCTTGGAGAGCAGGCCTAGTTGGAGATTGGTAAATAGTGGAGTGCCATACATGAGGGATGGGAGGAGGAAGGTAGTTACAAGTGTTTGTCGGGTGGAGGGGCTGAGATAGCGATTGTATAGGAGACCAATCTTCTGATGAGTTTTTCTGATAGCAGTGTGTGTGTGGGAGTCAGACTTTAGGTTTTCATCAATAATGGCAGTTTGGTTGAGGGGACTATTTCTAGTGGAGTTTTATTGTGGCTTGTAATGCAGAACAGATTTCTGTCTAAAGTGGAATTTCTAGTAGGGGTAAAGATCATTAGTTTTGTTTTGGAGGCATTTAGGGCAAGGTGATTGGCTTTCATCCAAGATTCAGCTTTGGAGAAGGCAAGTTGAGTTTTTTTAGTAGTTCAGCGGGAGAGGTGGCAGAGGAAATGACGGTGGAGTCGTCTGCATATTGGATGATGGAGGCGTCAGGGATGGAGAGGTGGAAATTGTTGATAAATATGTTAAAGAGCAGAGGACCAAGAACAGAACCTTGAGGGACCCCAGTGGGTGTGGGTAGGAAAGGAGAGGTAGATTCTTTCCACTGGACGGCTTGTTGGCAGTTGGATAGGTAGCTGGTGAACCAAGCAAGGGTGGAGGGAGAGAAATGCAAGGATGAGAGCTGGGATAGTTGACTAAAATAAATTTTTGGTGTATGAATTAAGAGAAGAAATATAACTTACTTTACACATCACTAAGAGCAGGATTTTGTTTTTTTACTTAGTTTCTTCTTCCATTTACTTTACTACTCTTCTAAACAATGACAAAATGAAAAATGATACTTTACAGTCCACAACCAGTTTAAAATAATCCACAAACATCCAGTTGTTACAAAAGCAAATTTGTTATCCAAACTGCAACTTGCAGAAATGTCCCTTTACAGTTTTGGTGTCTTTCCTGCTTTCCAACTTTTGTAGTTTCTACTCTTTCTCTTCTCTATCACCAAGTATTTGTCTCTCATTCAAATGCAATCTGTTTTCCTTCAGCTCCTGTCCTTTTTTTCTGTCACTCAAACAATTTTCCTTTGAAACACAGGAAAAGGTTTTAATGCCAAGTACTGTCCCCCCCTAGGTTGTGCAGTCAGACAAATGAAAAGTAAAATCCCTTTCAGCTTGCTGACTCGCATTTTGCAGGATAAACTTTAAATTTCCTCCTTCGCTTGTTCTGCATCCAAGAATGTCTTTGCTCCTCCTGAAAAAAAAATATTCTGAGGAAAATTGGGCAAAGCATCTTGAAAACTCACCCCTATTTCTCAACACCCTCTAAATGCAGGGATAAACTTGTTCTCCTTCTGCCTGTTACAAAGTAAAAAATAATTTTCCATGAAAACTTTGGTGTCTCCTATTCTGCCTTAATTTTTTCGGGAGCAGCTCCTTCTGGTGATACAACTGCAACTTTACTGGTATACGTCTTGGCTTCTTTCTTATGGCCACATTTGGAGCATACACACACCATGCCCGCTCTATTAACAAAATAAGCAACAGTCGAGTTACTTATTTGTACTTTCATACAATTAATGCAGGCTGGTCCTTCCAGGTTTCCCTGGTACAGCAGAAATTCTCAGTTTTCTTGTGTGTGGTATCTCTACTATTCTTTGAAACAGTTCTTCTTGAGAAAGTGTTATATTCCACTAGTCTTTTCTTCAATTCACCCTTTGATTTCTTCAGTTTTATCAGCATCTAGTCTGAATAACCACTTAATGTTTCTTCTATTTTTTCAGGATTTTGTCATTTGAATGTTTTTCTCCAGTGTCATACTTTAAGCAACTCTGAATGCATTTCATTAACCTTTTCCTCTAAATTATGGGAAGCCACTTCATGTACTGTGGCTGAAACTTTTTTTTTTTTTGCTCAGCAGCTGTAAGGCTCTTCACAAACATTTTTAACATTTATGTCTCTCTCTTTTCTCGTTGATTTATTTTTCTTTCTCCAGATTTTTTTTTTTGTTACTGGCATCCAAATAGTGTAGTGACTAACCAGTACCTGAATTCTACCCAGATAACTGGGTTTCACTGGCTGCTTTTACAAAGAGAAAGTACAGTTGTGTACACTTACCATAAATGTAGATGTTCGAGTGTATTCATTGTTGCAGTCATCACATTTGGGTTATCTGCCTGCAGGTAGCCCTCAGTCTGCCTGCATACCAGAGTCTTGGGATTTCTGGGTCGGATGCTGTTGCTTCTTCCATGACATCAGGTCGTCAGGGGCATAAAACATGCAGCCGATGCCATTACATCAGTTTTTCTAGCCCCAGATGTCAGGAGCTCCAAAACAGGAAGCAATTACAAGGTATGGAACACCCCCAGCAAAAAGCAAATACAAATGATGTAAAAAATTCCAAACAAAAAGGAAAGGTAGAAGTAAAGAGAAGTCAGGGGGCTGGAGGGAGGGTAATCAGGACTGCAACAGTGAATACACTCGAACATCTACATTTATGGTAAGTGTACACAACTGTACTACGTTCTTCGTGTTTCACTGTTGCAGTCATCACATTTGGGTTAATTCCCAAAGCTGAGGATGGGTGGAAGTAGTTAAGAAGCATTAGGGCTGGCAATCAGGCCCTTTAAGACTGCTGTGGCAAATCCAGCTCTGGATTTATAATAGATAGGCAAGTGGTAATGCTTGGTGAAAGTGTGGACAGAGCTCCAGGTTGCAGCTTCCAGGATGTCCCTGGTAGGGATTCCCCTGAGAAATGCTGTAGAGGTTGATGTAGCCCTAGTGGAATGTGTTCTGATCCCCTTTGAGGTACGTTTCCCATGGTGTTTGTAGGAGAAATGGATGAGTGTGCTATCCATTTAGAAATGGTTTGCTTTGAAATGGCAATGACCTTGCCCTCTGCCCCTGCAGCAAAGCCGACTAGCAGCTGGTCAGATTTTCTAAGAGGCTTAGTCCTGTCCAGATGGAACCTAAGCTGCCTGTGCACGTCCAGGGAGTGCAGGATGCATTCCCCTTTATTCTGAGGATTAGGGAAAAAAGATGGCAAACAAATGGATTGGTTTAAAGCCACACTAGATACGACCTTGGGCATAAATGATGAGTTAGTCCTGAGGGAAACCCTGTCTGCATGGAAGATAATGAAGGGTTCCATGGTCATAAGGGCCCTCTTCTTGCTGAAGTGATGGTTAAAAGTAAAGCTGTTTTCCATGAGAGGAATTTTAACTCTGCTGTAGCAGCAGGTTCAAAGGGGAAAGCATGAGCTTTTCCAATACAAAGTTAAGGTCCCAGGCTAGGGTGGGAGCTCTCCTGGGGGGGGGATAGTTCTTAAATTTTTGGATCCTCTCAGGAACTGTTTGACCAGAGAGTGAGAGAAGAGAGGTGTCTCAGTATTATAATGAGCGGAGATGGGAAAGGCATGAATCTTAATTGAAGAAAAAGATGGGCCTTTGTGGAGCATTTCTGTTAAGTAACCTAGTACATGAGGTAAGCTGGGCACAGTTGTGTCCCTTCCCTGAGACTGGCTCCAGGAACAGTATCTTTTCCACTTTTCCAAATAGGATTTTCTAGTACTAGGCCTCCTTGCCTCAAACATAACATCCAGCACCTGCTTACTTAGGGTTGCTGGTGAGGAGTTCAGGGTCTGCAGCTGAGGGTGCAAAATATGACCCTCCTGCTGGGACAGCAGGGGAGGGGGGTCTGAGGCAGGTGCCATGGTTTCACTACTGTCAGACTGCGCAAAAGAGGATACCAGTGCTGGCATGGCCAGTCTAGTGCAGTCAGGATTGTCCTTGGTTTGTCCTGTTTGATCTTTAGTAGAACCTTCGAGAGGAGGGCAGAGGGAGAAAGGCATAGATTGAGAGGCTTTCCTAGGTAAAGGACAGGGCATCCACTTTCCAAGCTTGGCTGTGGGGAGTTCTGGGTGCAATATTTGCTCAATTGACAGTTCTAAAGGGAAGCAAAGAGGTCCACCTCTGGTGCCCCCCCACCTGTTCCTCAAAAGCTTGAATATTTTGGGTTCCAGTTTACACTCGTGTGGGTCCATGAGATTTCTGCTTCTTGTGTGGGTCCATGAGATTTCTGCTTAAGTCGTCTGTCAGTGAATATAGTTTGCCTGGCAGGAATTGAGCTTGCAGATGTACTTGGTTGCTCAAGGCTGTGTTCCACAGAGCCACAGCTAATCTGCAGAGTGGGTAGGAATGGGTTCCCTCCTGCTTGTTTATGTACCACATAACTGTGGTGTTGTCCGTCTTTACCAATAGTTGTCCTGAAAGAATAAGGCCTTTGAAGGCTTTCAGAGCATTCTGTACAGCTAACATTTCTTTGATGGATTGATATGCAGGAGCATTTGCTTTGGGTTCCATTTGCCCTGAATGCATTGCCCTGCCATGTGAGCCCCCCCATGCATAGTCTGATGCATCTGTTATGGTTTGGGTGGCAGGGGGTAGACTGAAAGGGAGACTCTTGTTGTGGTGGCAGGCTTTTGTCCACCAAAGGAACTCTGTCCTTAGGCAAGGAATGATAGGAATCATTGTTTCCAGGTCCTCAGAATGTTGACACCAGAGACTTTTTAGGTACCACTGACGTTTCCTCATATGCAGCCTTGCATATGCAATTAGTAGAATGCAAGAGGCCATGAAACCTAGGGCTTGCAGTATTTTTCTTGCAGATAGCTGGGTTTTGGTGGCCAGCAGACTGAAGTAGTTTGTCAAATAAATTTGTTTTTCTGGAGTGAGGAATGCTATCTGGGAGGCTGTGTTCAAGCTTGCTCCCAGGAATACAATCTGTTGGTTGGGTACCAGATGTGATTTCTTTTCATCGATGATGTATCCCAGTGAAGTCAGAAGTCTCCTTACAAATGCCAGGTGCTGTAGTAGCAATTCCTGACTGTCCGCCTGAATCAGGCAATCGTCCAAGTATGGGTAAATTTGAATTCTTCTCTGCCTGCAATATGCAATGGCAGGGGTTAGGCACTTTGTGAATACCCTGGGCGCAGTAGATAAGCCAAAGGGAAGTGCAGAGAACTGATGGTGCATAGAACCTGCTCTGAAATTTAGGTATTTCCTGCAATATTCCCTTATGGGGATGTGTAGATAAGCTTAATTCTAAGGTTGCTAGCCAGGAGTCCTTGGCTAGCATAGGAAGCAGCTGCTGGAGAGTTAGCATTTTGAATTTTGGAACCACCAGAAAGGTGTTAAGAATAGACAGATCCAGGATAGGACGCTAAGAGTTTTCTTTTTTGGGTACCAGGAACAGCCTGGAATAAAAACCTTGTCCCATTTGTTCTGCTGGGACAGGTTGAATAGCCCTGATACTGAAGAGAGAAAGTATTTGCTTTTGGGCCTCTGCCCAGTGGTTTGGGGGGGGGGGGTAGGTCTGGCCATCCGCTTAGGGTTGGGAGAGAGTGGAAGTGGAATCTGTATCCCTAGGAAACAATGTTTAAGACACATCTGTCCTGGGTAATGTACTCCCAAGTATTTGGCATGCAGGGCAAGTTTCCCTCCTAAAGGTGCAAGTACTTAGGCAAGGCTTGGAAGAGTTAAGGATAAGTCACTGTGCAATTTTACCATAGGATGATGGTTTACTACTCCCTGTTTTGGACATGGGAGCACTCCATTGCGTAGATCTGTGCATAACCTGAGACTGTAGTCTTGGTGGTCTGCCGCCCCTGGGTTTGGACTAAGGGCCTGGAAGGGATAGGAAAAGACAAGTTTTTAGAAGGCTAATCCCTACTTAATCTAGGTGGCTGTACCTGTAAGAAATCTTAAACAGTTTGCATAGATTTAGCTTCCTCCATCCTTTTGAGGACGACTTCTGCTTTATTACCAAATTGACGCTCTTTGTTTAATGGTGCATCTAGTAATTGTGCTTTGACATGATCTAGCAAGTTTTGTTCCTTAAGCCAAGCATGTCTTCTAACAGACTCAGTGACAGCAGGCCTGCAAGATGCTTCTAAGGCATCAAATCCACATTGCAAAGAATGCTTACCAACTTGGTTAGCAGAATGCATTATCTCTTGTAAATCTTTGTGTTCTGCACAATCAGGAATCAACATTATTTCCTGTTTAATTAGCTCCATAATATGCTGCTGATACTTTAACATACGAAACTGGAAATTTAAAGCCCTAATGGCAAGAGTAGCAGAGGTGTATATCTTCTTACCCAATCAGTCTAAAGCCCAAGAACCCCTGTCCGAAGGGGTAGGATTTGTGGCAGTTGTAGCCTTAATGCCTTTAGGTCCCTGGGTAATGGTCTCTGGATCCTCAGTGGGATTCTTAAAGAGGAATTTGTGGGAGTCAGAAGTACCTGTCAGGTTTCCTGGAAGCTGGAGGCAAAGTATCAGGGGTAAGGCTGGATTTCAAGAAGATATCAACTACAATTTCCAGAACAGGAGGGATAGCTGGAGGCCTGTGCTGAGGCAAGTTTAAAAATTCCCAGTGTCTCTTTTTGGACTGAGAGTAATCCTGGCTCTCCCAGCGGAAATGCTCTCTAAGGGTATACAGGGTTTCACCAAAAGAAAAAACTTCTGGAGGTGAAGCTGAAGGATTGAAATCCTCTGCATCAGAATCCTCATAGGTAGATAAGGGTATGTCCCGGTAATCAGAAGGATCAGATTCCTGATCAGAAGAATCAGAAGGAAAATCAGTTCTTGGTCTTTTTGAGGGGGAAGGCTGACTTCCTCTAATTAAGGTAATGAGGTCTTCAGCCATTCTAAGCATTTGCTTTTGTGGCATGTGGGCCTCAGAATGTGCTTTGGTCGTCAGTTTCCTGGGCGTAGTGTGAACTCTAGGACTGAGAAATTCAGTATTTTTGGTTTGAAACATTTAATACGAAAATCGGAAGGCCTGAATACACGCTCAGAAGCCGGTGCCTCCACAGCGGCTCCGGACTCATCCAAGGTAGAGACATCCGCAGGTTTCATAGTTGAAGAAGCATCTTGTGGCATACCGGACACCGAATGGGTCTCAGTAGAGGCCTGCGAATCTGTAGCAGCGGGTATCAGGGACTGTGAAAGTGCCTCACTGAGTACTGGCAGACTGGTGATTAGCTTAGCAGTAGCGTTGTCGGCAGTGTTGGACCTATGCGGTCTTGTCGGTCTTTAGCCTTACTTTTTTTGGAAGATCGGTAGTCAGATGGCTTATCAAAGCCATTTCGGAATACGAAGAAAGACAGTGAAAGAATTTAGCGACAAAAATAGCCCGACAACAAATAGTTTGGGCATTGAACAAGGCAAAAAAACAGACAGCAAGGGACGTCGAGGTCTGCACCCAGACAGGTGACACAGTAAGAATGAAAATCTCTGAGGTATTTGCTTTCCACAGACAATTATTAATTTTTTCTGACATCAGTTAGAGCAAGAAAAAAGGATCCCCAACGGTGTACTTATCTTTTAGAAGACTTCAGGTTTGAAACTCGAAAAATGAAAATTTCAGGAGATGGCCGACAGGCACTTGCTAACTGCTTCTGCTACGGGCACCGCACGGCAAGAAAGACTGATGTCATGGCATTAGCTGCATGTTTTATACCCCTGACGACCTAACGTCATGGAAGAAGCGACAGCATCAGACGCAAAAATCCCAAGACTCTGGTATTCAGGCCGACTGAGGGCTACCTGCAGGCAGATAACCCAAATGTGATGACTGCAACAGTGAAACCTGAACATTCTCTGTTCAACCTGTACATCAGTATGCAGCCATTTTGGAAGTCCATCGCCGCCACCCCCCCCAAAAAAAAATCATAATGTTGGTGTGATTACAGGTCTCAAAAAAGTACAGTTGTGTACACTTCCCATAAATGTAGATGTTCAAGTGTATTCACTGTTGCAGTCATTACATTTGGGTTATCTGCTTGCAGGTAGCCCTCAGTCGGCCTGATTATCAAAGTCTTGGGTCCTGCGTCGGTTACTGTCTCATCTTCCATGACGTCAGGGGTATAAAACATGCAGCCGATGCCATTATTCTTTCCGCAGATGTCAGGTGCCCTCCTAATGGGAAGCAATTATATACAAGGTTACACCTCCAACAAAAAGCAAATACACCAGAAAGCTTTAACTATAATGAAGTCAATAGAAGTCAGGGGGCCGGAGGGAGGGTAACCAGGACTTTCACAGTGAATACACTCGAAGTCTACATTTATGGTACGTGTACACAACTGTACTATGTTCTTCATGTTTCACTGTTGCAGTCATTACATTTGGGTAGATTCCCAAAGCTAAGGAAGAGAGGAGACAATTAGATAGCATTAGGACCAGCTATTAGGCCCTGGAAGACTGCAGTGGCAAAGCCAGCTCTGGATTTAGAAAAAATTGGCAAGTGGTAATGCTTGGTGAAGGCATGTACATAACTCCAGGTAGCAGCTTCTAGGATGTCCCTGGTAGGAACACCTCTGAGAAAGGCTGTAGAAGTAGCTGCAGATCATACAGCCCTGGTGGAATGGGGTCTTATCCCCTGTGGGGTAGGTTTTCCATGGTGCTTATAGCAGAAATGAATGCAATGGCCTATCCACTTAGAAATGGTTTGCTTTGAAATGGCCTTCCCCTCTGCCCCTGCAGCAAATGCAACCAGCAGCTGTTCAGATTTCCTGAGAGGCTTAGTCCTGCCCAAGTAAAATCTAAGTTGTCTGTGCATGTCCAAGGAGTGCAGTATTCGTTCCCCTTTGTTCTGTGGATTAGAAAAAAAGGTTGGCAAATGAATGGACTGATTAAGGGCCACATTGGATACCACCTTGGGCATAAAAGAAGGGTTGGTCCTGAGGGACACACTGTCCGCATGAAAGATGATGAAAGGCTCCACTGCCATGAGGGCCTGTAGTTCAGACACCCTTCTTGCTGAAGTGATGCCTAGAAGGAAGGCTCTTTTCCAAGAAAGGAATTTCAACTCTGCAGTTGCAGCTGGCTCAAAGGGAGGTAGAGTGAGCTTTTCCAATACAAAGTTAAGGTCCCAGGCTAAAGTAGGGGCTCTCCTGGGTGTGGTCGTAAGTTTTTGGCCCCTCTGAGGAATTGCTTCAGCAGTGGATGAGAGAAGAGGGGTGGCTCCATATTATAACGTGCTGAAATGGCAGAGGTATGAATTTTAATGGAAGAGAATGAAAGGCCCTTGTGAAGCATCCCAGGTAAGTACAGAAGAATATGTGGTAAATTGGGAACTGTTGTGCCCATCCCGAGTGTGGCTCCAGGAACAGAATCTTTTTCACTTTTCAGCATAGAATTTTCTAGTACTAGGCCTCCGTGCCTCCAGAATGACATCCATCGCTTGCTTACTGAGGGATGGTAATGGACAGCTCAGGTAATTAGCCACGTTACAAGGTTCAAGGTTTGGAGCTGGGGGTGCAGAATCTGGCCCTCCTGCTGGGACAGCAGGGAAGGGATCTGAGGCAGGTGCCATGGTTCCGACAGTGACATACTGTGCAAGAGGGGGTACCAGTGTTGGCAAGGCCAGTCTGGTGCAAACAGTACTGTCCTTGGTTTGTCCTGTTTGATCTTTAGTACAACTTTGGAGAGCAGAGGCGGGGGGGGGGGGTAATAAACTGATAGTTTTTTCCAGATGAAGGACAGGGCATCCACTTTCCATGCTTGTCTGTGTGGAGTCCTTGTGCAGAATTTGTCCAATTAGTAGTTCTGAGGGGAAGCAAACAAGTCTATCTCTGGGCTCCCCTATTTGTTTCAAAAAATTTTGAATATCTTTGGTTCCAGTTTCCACTAGTGTGGGTCCATAAGATTTCTGCTTAGGTCGTCTGCCAGTGTATTTAGCTTGCCTGGCAGGAACTGAGCTTGTAGGTACACTTAGTAGCTCAAGGCTGTATTCCACAGAGCCATGGCTAGTCGGCAGAGAGGGTATGAGTGGGTTCTTCCCTACTTGTTTATGTACCACATAACAGTAGCGTTGTCCGTCTTTACCAATAATTGTCCTGGAAGAATGTGGTCCTTGAAGGCTGTCAGAGAATTCTGCACAGCTAACATTTCTTTTTGATTGATATGCAAGTGCATTTGACTCTGGTTCCATTTGCCCTGAATGCACTGCCCTGCCAAGTGAGCCCCCCCTGCATAGTCTGAGGCATCTGTTGTTAGGGTTTGGGTGGCAGGGGGTAGAGTGAATGGCAGTCCCTTGTTGTAGTGGCAGGCCTCTGCCCACCAAAGGAACTCTATCTTTATACAAGGAATGACAGGAATCATTGATTCTAGGTCCTGAGAATTTTGACACCATAGGCTTTTTAGATACCATTGTAGTTTCCTCATATGCAGTCTTGCATATGGAATTAGTAGAATGCAAGAGGTCATGAACCCCAGGGCTTGCAATATTTTCCTTGCAGATAGCTGGGTTTTTGTGGCCAGTAATATGAAGCAGGCTGTCAAACTTGTTTCTCTAGCATGAGGAAGGCCATCTGGGAAGTTGTATTCAAGCTTGCTCCCAGGAATACAATTTTTTGGCAGGGTACTAGGTGTTATTTCTTTTCGTTTATGGTGTACCCCAGTGAAGTTAGCAGTTTCTTTACAAATGCCAGATGATTTAATAGCATGTCCTTGCTTTCTGCCTGAATTAGACAATCGTCCAGGTAAGGGTATATTTGAATATTTCTTTGCCTGCAGAATGCAATGACTGGAGCTAGACACTTTGTGAATACCCTGGGTGCAGTAGATAAACCAAAGGTCAATGCAGAGAACTGATAGTGCATGTAGCCTGCTCTGAAGCGTAGGTATTTTCTGCAAGATTCCCTTATTGGGATGTGCAAGTAAGCTTCCTTTAAATCCAATGTTGCCAACCAGGCATTTTTGCCTAGCATGGGAAGCAGCTGATGAACAGTTAGCATTTTGAATTTTGGGATTACCAAAAAGGTGTTTAGGATAGACAGGTCCAGGATAGGACACCAGGAATTGTCTTTTCTGGGTACCAGGAAAAGTCTTGAGTAAAAACCTTACCCCCATTCCTCTTCTGGGACAGGTTGAATAGCCCTGATATTTAAGAGAGAGAATCTGCTTTTGAGCCTCTGCCCACTGATTTGAGGGTAGGTCTGGCCAACCGTTTGGGGTTGGTAAGGAGTGGAAGTGGAATCTGTATCCTTGGAAAACTATATTTAAAACCCATTTGTCTTGGGTAATGAGTTCCCAGTTTTTTGCATGCAGGGCAATCTTTCCCCATAAAAGAACAGTCAGTTGAGCAGGGCCTGGAAGTTTTAAGGTCAAGTCATTGTGACATTACCATAGGGGGGGTGTCTTACTACTTCCAGCTTTGGAAGTGGGAGCCTCCTACTGCTCAGGCCTGTGAGCACCTTGAGACTGAAGCCTGGGTGGTCTGCTGGTCCTGGGTTTGGACTGAGGAGACCTGGAAGAGACAGGAAAGGACCAATTCTTAGAAGGCAAGTGCCTACTAAATCTGGGAGGCTGAACTTGCAGGAAATCTTTAACAGTTTGCATAGATTTAGCTTTTTCCTCCATCTTAAGTACTACTCCTGCTTTGTTGCCAAACAGGCGGTCATGGTTTAAGGGAGCATCCAGTAATTTAGCTTTAACATGATCTGGCAAAGTTTGCTCCTTAAGCCAAGCATGTCTTCTAAGTACAGACCCAGTGACAGCAGCCCTGCAAGATGCCTCTAATGAATGAAAACCACATTGCAAAGTATGTTTACCAACTTGTTCAGCAAAATACATTAAATCCTGTAATTCTTTACTTTAAGCACAGTCAGGAATCAACATCATTTTCTGTTTTAGTAATCCAATAATATGCTGCTGATACTTTAACATATGAAACTGGCAGTTTAAGGCCCTAATGGCCAAAGTAGCACAAGTGTATGCCTTCTTGCCCCATCTGTCCAGGGCCCTGGAATCTCTATCATAGGTTCACAGGCTGGTACTAGGCTATCAGCCCTAGGGCCTATACAAGCCTAGCCATAACAATTCCCTAAGAGGGGGTAGGGTTTTTGGCAGTAGTAGCCTTAATGCCTTTGGGTCCCTGTGAAATGGTCTCTGGATCCGCTGTAGGATTCTTGAAGAGGAACTTGCGAAATTCAGGTACTTTAATACCGGTTGGGTTTCCTGGGAGCCGGAGGTAAAGTGTCTGGGGCCAGGGTAAATTCCAAGAAGGCACCATCTACAATGTTCAGTACAGGAGGGATAGCTAAAGGCCTGTGTTGAGGTAGGAGTAAAAATTCCCTAAGCCTCTTTTTGGAGTCAGAGAAATCCTGGCTTTCCCAGTGGAAATGTACCCTAAGGGTATGCAAAGTTTCACCAAAAGAGAAATCTTCTGGAGGGAAAGCAGAGGCAATGGAGTCCTCTGCATCAGAATCCTCATAGGTAGATAAGGGCAAATCCTGGTCATCAGAAGAAACAGAAATGTCAGAATCCTGATCCGAAGAATCAGAAGGAAAATAAGTTCTAGGTCTCTTAGAGGGAGAAGGGTGGCTTCCCCTGATTACAGTAATAAGGTCTTCAGCCATTCTTATCATTTGTTTTTTAGGCATCGGTGCCTGATCATCCTGTCTGGGTGTCGGTTTTCTAGGTGTGGATCGAGTTTTAGGCCTTGAAGAAGATTGCGTTGGTTTAATATGCAAGTCAGTAAGCCTGAATACACCCTCAGAAGCCAGTGCCTGCACAGCGGCTTTGGACCCATCCAAAGTAGAGACTTCCGGAGGTTCCATAGTTGAAAAAGCATTTTGCGGCATACCGGACTCCGAATGGATCTCAGTAGAAGCCTGTGATTCTGAAGTAGCGGGTATCAGGCTGCGAAAGTGCCTCACTGAATACTGGCAAACTGGTGACTAGCTAACTGAAGCGTCGTCGGCAGCTTTGGACCTATGCAGTCTGTCTCTGTCTTTATTTTTGCGTTTTTTTTCAGAATGTTGGTAGTCGGGTGACTTACCAAAGCCATTTCTGGATAATTGAACAGAGTACCAAAATAGTTAGATGAGAAAATGAACAGACGACGAATAGTTTGAGGATTGAATAAGGCACAAAACCAACAGCGAGGGACATCGTGGTCTGGGCCTAAGCAAGGAATGCAGTACGAATGAAAGCCTTTATGAGGTATTTGCTTTCCACAAGTAATACAATTGTTAACTTTTACTGACATCGGTTTAGAGCAAGAAAAAGGAACCCCAATGGGGTACTTAGCTTTGCTGAAGACTTTGGATCTAAAACTCGAAAATGAAAATTTCAGGAGTCGGCCAACTGGCACTTGCAAACTGTTTCTGCTTCGGACACCGCACGGCAAGAAAGACTATTGTAATGGCATCAGCTGCATGCTTTATACCCCTGACTGCCTGACGTCATGGAAGATGAGACAACAATCAAAGCAGGACCTAAGACTTAGATAATCAGGCCGACTGAGGGCTACCTGCAAGCAGATAACCCAAATGTAATGACTGCAACACTGAAACATGAAGAACATCAGTAGGTATCTGTATAAAACTCATCTTTTGAAACTCTTTTTATATCTAGAGCCATAAAGAATGTAAACAATTGATTATTTTCATTAAAATGCAAGCTACAGCTGCATCTTTGTCCTTCAGAGTAGGAGCCCAATCTAATGTTGGCTTACAGACAACTCTGCCAGTAATGTGCATTAAAACATTTTGAAAACAGAGGCTTTTGTATAAAAAATAGCAAAACCAGCCAAGGGACAGCCTTTAGAAAATGGTAAGTTGTTAACCAGTTAAGTGCACTAAAGCAAATGACACAGTAAGGAGAGGCTTTTTTTTTTATCAACTAAGCTTCTGCACAGATATACTGTTGCATATGACAGGCTGCAAAAGTGAAGTAGTAAAATCTGCAGAAAGATAGTGTCTCACCAGGAAACGCAAAAATTAAGTTTTACAGCTGGTTGTGACTGTGTATATCTACAAAGGTTAGAGGCTTACATCGCACAGAGTGACATAACGCAGTTTGAAACACTTGATTGCAAGCATTGTAAAAACCACAATGTTGTTATCTTTCAGCTTTTCCCGGTTAGGGGTCGCCACAGCGGAACTCCGGTCTGCTAATGACTGGCAGTAGATTTTCACAAACGCCGAAGTGCTAGCTCAACGTTCAACCTTCAACGAAGGCACACCCATTTACGCATGTCTTTAATTTCTGAAAAAAGTATTTATTTTCTGTCAGTGATGTAAAGTAGGTCATTTGAAGTATTCTCGATTAAACAAGACAGTTACACATACACATGCAAGTGTATGTAGTAATAAACATCCACAATTATCTTCCCCCTCATTCATCTTTGCTTTTCACATATATCTCCTATCGCCTATATCCCCTTTGGGAAAAAACATGTGCCCGTGAATTATCACATAGGTGGCAGTACACTAAATACCAAAAGTGTGATAAGAGACTTAGGGACACAGGTGGACAGTGGTCTCACCTTCAATAACCACATTGCCACAACAGTCAGGAAATCCTTCTATGTGGCACACCTCATCACGAAGGGCTTTTCATCCAGAAAAAAGGAGGTCATTGTCCTCCACTGTACTCATCCCTCATTAGACCGATTATAGAATACAAAGCCCCATTTGGTATGTACCTCTCAAGACATCCGCAACAACTGGAAAGGCCGCAGAAATACCTCACTAAAAGAATCACAGGCCTAAAGCAGATGCCCTATGCTGACTGCCTTAAAAAACTCTAGCTATACTCTGTCGCATATCGTCTACTCCGAGGCGATCTCTGCTTAACATACAAAGCCATGTCAGACCCAGAACTGTTGGACATGCTACACTTAAATAAACCCCAATCCCTCACAGCCACACGCTCCAGGGATCTAAATCTTGTCATCACAATAAACAAAACATGCTGGAGGGATAGGTGTTCCTGACCCAGAGACTCCCCAGACTCTGAAATAGACTGCCCATACATGTCAAGCAGAGCGCCTCTTTGGCCCTCTCCAAAAGGAACCTTGATGATTGGATGGGAGAAAGGAAATTCACCCCGGGGATCACATTAGTCACCCTGCTAGACAGGGGTCCAGGGAAGTTAATAGTGTGGGAAGGAATAGCCAGGGAATTGTTATGGCTAGGCTTGTATAGGCCCTAGGGCCGATAGCCTAGTACCAACCTATGAACATACGTTGCTCAAGATCAACTGCAGTATAGCATTATTAAAGTACAGGTAATGGTGTCTGCATAGTATCAAAAATGTATCAATTAAAACTCCTTAAGCAAAAGTGATATGATGCTCAGCAGGCAAGCCCTGCATATTAAAGACAGGCATCAATCCAATAACTTTTGTGCTTGATGCAGTGCAAGTGATCTAAGCTCAAGATTTAAGTTACAGTACACAGAAGCAGTGAATATTACACTTTGTACATTAAGGAAACATGGATTGTGTACCAATCACTACCACGGGGGATCAAATAAACTGCTGTTAAAATCCAGGCTCAGTGTGAAAACAGATAT
The DNA here is from genome assembly GCF_019279795.1 of Protopterus annectens. Lineage (NCBI taxonomy): Eukaryota > Metazoa > Chordata > Ceratodontiformes > Protopteridae > Protopterus > Protopterus annectens. The sequence goes on along the minus strand of NC_056736.1, from coordinate 286,033,607 downwards.
ACACAGAATTTGTGTATATGGTGTAATACTTAACATCTGCTAGCAATCAAGGAAACAATGCCTAATGGATGACTGCAACATCTTCGCATAGCACTGGCCCATGATACAAAGTTCAGTAACATAATAACTTAACACAGTTTCATAGCCCCACCCATGCACTGCTTCTCAGGTTGAGAGAGAAAGAATACTAGAAGGCATACAGCAGAACAGAAAGCTAGAAATTAGGCAGAAAGATACTGTGAAAGGAAATAAAAAATGTCATTTTAACACAGTACAAATACACAGGACACTCAAAATCACTTTTTAACATTTTAAATTACCTCGTAACTTCTTTTCTAGCTGCTGCTGCTCTTCTTCCGTTGGCTCCTCTGGTAACCTTTGATCCACTGATACTGAACTAATGACAGCAATACCACTTCCAGAACGGGTTCTTCTGTAAAGATAATGAGACAAAGACAAGTCAACAGAGTGCGAAGGCAGATGGACAAGTGCCTGAGATGAAGTTCATCATCACCAGACCATTTGTTTGGACAGTAAGAAACCTCTGTGCTACAGCCAGGCTGATATTTCTGTGTGGGTTCTAATTGTAAATGCCTTCATGCTTTTACAACAGTCTTCATGAAGCTTGCAGAGCTGAACCATACTATTAAAATAGAAGATTAAAAGAGCAAAGCTATATGAAGTCTGAAAATGTCTTTTTCAAGCCAAAAGGTTAAAATGCTGAATAGTACAATTTTGTGTTTAAAGTAAATAAGTATTTGTACTTTAAGGTTCAACTTTTTATAATTACACTACAGCAGCTTGTACCAAAACCTAGTTGCAGTAACATTATGATCAATAACAAGTATCCTTTAAAGAAATGTCTTCCAACAATCATCCAGTAATAATATTGATTACAGTATTTTAACATGATAATTACAAATGCTTTAGTTGAGCAAGTCTCTCTCGCATCATAAAAAAGTAATCCAGTTTTCAGTCTTGTACTTTTAGGAAAGATGTAAATGTCTGAAAACAGAGTCCTTGATAAAGACATGAAAAAAGTGTGTACTGTAAAACTCCCAGGAAGAAAAGCAAGTATATTCAGACAAAGATGCTTTCAGCCTATGCTACATAACCTGCACAACATGCAGATAAGAAACAGTACTGCGTAAAAAAAAAAGTTATGTATTCACCATAACGTTTGTCCATTTTCAGTCTTCCTCACAATTGGGTTCTGATCAGACCCTCGGATGCGACTTAGCTGCTTTTTACTGCTCGTGCACACTGGAAACTCTTGAGCTCCTCCCTTACCCATAATGCTCTAGTCTCCTACCATACCTCAGATCTTGTTTGCTAGCCTTATAGCTTCAAAGAAAAAAAGAAACACTAAGATGAGAAACCAATACCTGGAGCTCAAAAGCAGGAACACTGGTTCCCTTATCTTTTCTTTCTTCCAGAAGTCACAAACCAAATGGTAGGGGGTTGGAGGGACGGGAGTTGAAGAATGAAAATGAACACCACAGATGAAACGTTATGGTGAGTAAGTAACTTCTTTATCTGATGCTGTCAATTTTCATTCATTCCTCAACAACTGGAACACAGTCCCCAGCTACCTGAATCCCAGGAGGACTCTAAAGAAAGATATGCCTGAGCACTGCTGAGCTGAAGGCTGCTCTTCCCCTCAAGACCAGATCCAATTTGTAATGAGTAATAAAGGTATGAGGATTAGCCCAAGTTGCAGCTGCACAATTATCATCCATGGAAGACATGGATAAAAATACTGATGAAGCTGCCTTGGACCTGGTTGAATGGGCTCTTAATGGTTTACACAAAAACAAACCCAATTTGTTATAGTCGAAGGAAATGTGATCAGTAAACTATTTGGCTAAAGTTACTTTGGTAATTGGCTTGCCCGATTTCAATTCCACAAAGGAAACAATTGATCTGTTTTTCTGAAATTCCTTGTTCTAGGCAAATAGAAACTTAATTGCCTGTGTACATCCAACAAATGAAACATGTATTCTTTATTCATGAAAATTGGTAAGAAAACTGGAAGATTAATAGACTGATTGCTGGTGGATTCTGACACCAGCTTAGGAAGAAAGAATGGGCTGGTTCGTAATGATTCCCTGTTTCTATGGAAAATTAAATAGGGAGGCTTAGAAGGTAAGGTCTGAAGTTCAGAGACTCTTCAGAGGTTAAAGCTACTAAAAAGATAGTTTTCCAGGTTAAAAATTTTAGTTCATACTTTGCTGATGGTTCTCATGGAGACTAAGTTAAAGCTTATAAAACTAAATTTGAATCCCATGGCAGAGATGGATCTTTAAAAGGGGGGTCCTAGAAGGAAAGTTCCTCTTATAAAGGCCTTATAAAGTTTTGAAGAAGCTAAGGAGGAATTATTTATTCCTATGTGGAAATTAAAGTTAAACTAGCTGCCAGGTCTAAACAGACAAAAACTCAAGAATTTTAGGTAATGGTGCAGAAGGAGGATCAATGTCTCTGTTGTGCCCAAAAGGCAAATATTTTCTATTTACTTCTGTAAATATTCCTAGTGAAAGCTTTATGGGAAGACAAAAGAATATTAAGTACAGGGGAGGAAAGCCTTGGTTGCCTGGCTATTAATGGAAGTGGAGAAACCATGCAGTCCACTTTAAGCCTGAAATGTCTGAGGGAATGTCTGCTGGATGAGACAGAAGGTATGGAACTAGATCAAGAATCCATGGTGGGTGAACTAGATGAGGCCAAAAGAAAGGGGGACCAGATCTGACTAGGCCAATAAAGTGCAATGAAGTGGACTGTGCTCTTCAATCGAGATACTTTGGGATCAGAGGAATCAGGGGGTAAGCACAAAGGACACCAGGGGGCCAATCACATAAGACAGCATCTCGGTGACTCTTACAGTGGGGTGAGCAGAGCAAAGAACCTGCTACACTTGTTGAGGGAGGATGCAAAGAGGTCGCGGCAAGGTTGGCCCCATTGGCGGAATACCTTTTCCGCAACTTTCATGTTGAGAAGTCCACTTGTGACTCAACATAACAGACCTGCTCAACTTCTCTGTTATCAAGCTGGAATTCTCTGGAATGTACGCTGCTATCAGAAAACAACCGGATGAGATTGCCCATTGCCATACTATGAAAGCTTCTCGACACAAAGACTAAGATATGGGTCCGCCTGGTTTGCTGATGTACCATACCACTGACATATTGTCCATCTGAATCGCAACAGTCCCGGAAGGGAGACAGTCTTGAAAAGCCTGCAACACTAGGAGTACTGCTCTCATTCCCAAGATAATGATATGCCTATTGGCTTCTTTGAGGGACCAGCTGCTTTCGACTGTCTTTCTCAAGAAGTGTCCCCCCCACCCAAATTGGAAAGCATTCACGGTCACTATGGCTTTGGGCTGAGGAAGAATGATGGGGTGGGTCTTGTAATATCTGATCTGAGCAAATCCAACACAAGAGGTAGTTTTTGCATACTTGAGTTATTCTAATCTGGGTGAAAATAGGTTGGTGCAAAATGTACTACTGAGTTGTTAGGGTCCACTGAAGAATTCTCATATGGCTCCTTGCTAACGTAACCATAACTATTGTTGCAGACATTGACCCCAAGGCTTGTAGAATCAATCGAGCTGTAGAGAAACATTCTGAATTATCTTTTTGACTTGAAATCAAATAGTATGTACCCTTGGTAAGAGAAGGGAGGCTGTAACCAGTACCATACTGAACAAGGCCCCTATGAACTCTAACGTCCAAGATGGTTCTAGCTGAGATCTGTTGTGATTGATGGCAATGCTGGAATACATGCTCGTATGCATTTATCAAAAGATGCCTGGTCTGAGTGGTTAGGACCCAGTCATCCAAGTACGGAAACAGCCGGAATCCCTGCATACTTAAGTGAGCTGCTACTACTACTGCCATGCATTTGGTGAACATCCTGGGGGTTATGGTGAGGCCAAAGGGTAGGGCTCTGAACTGTTAAGGACTGGCTGCCAGCTGGAAGCATAGGTATTCTCCGGGATCGTCTGTTCATTTTTATGTGATAGTACTCATCCTGAAGACCTAATGAGCACATCCAGTCGTCCTTAAGCAAGAAGGGCAAAATGGACTAAACCATGACCATCTGGAACTTTGCATACTGAACTGATTTTTTTTTCAGATTGCTGAGAACTAAAATTGGTCACCAGTCCCATGTTTTCTTTGGCACTAAATAAAATCTTGAGTAAGTTCTGGACTCTCTCTGGTCTGGGTGGACCTCTTGGATGACTTTTTTCTAGTAGCTTTTTTACTTCTAGAGCTGCTGCTTTCCTTTAAGTGGAACATCGGAAATGTTGTATACTGTTTGGGTGGGGGGGGCTGGGGAAAAGGATATCATATAACCACTGGAAATAATCCTCTGCACCTCATTTAATTTGTCCAAGTCTTTTGGGTTTCTAATTCCATGACGGGAATGGAGCCCATTCTTAAATCAAAGTATGATTAAAGTTCAAAAAATTAGTACTGTTTCAATCTTTGATGTCAGCCAGAAGTGTTCTTCACAGCACCCACAATGTGCCTAGTAATGACTCATTCTGAAATTCATATGGAGTTACATGTATCGGTAATATTGAAGTACAATTGTAAACTCATTTTTATAAGACCCGTTACTCCTACTACTACTGAAACTGTCTAGGTTATCTTTCTTCCACACTGCCCTCATTTCTTACTGCACCGATATATCTTTTCTAATGTCTAGCCAGGCTATATGGTGCAGGGATAGGATGACTCCCGACTGTCTCCAGAGGTGGACAATCAAGCATCCTTTGAGGAAGACTGGTAGGGTCTGACAGAAAAAGTTTCTCTGGACCCCTGGTTCTGTGGGCCTCCTCTGCTACGCGGATGGCTTCTTACGTTATTGTTCTCCCTTCTGCCCCTGGGGGAACTATCTCCATGTGGATCATGGAAATGAGGTTGGGACTTTTTGAACAACATTTTTCAACCACCTTGTTGATTCCTAAAAAAGGTTCGCGGAGGAGTCGAAAAAAGTACAGTTGTGTACACTTACCATAAATGTAGATGTTCGAGTGTATTCAATGTTGCAGTCATCATATTTGGGTTATCTGTTTGCAGCAGCCATCAGTCGGGCAGATTATTAAAGTCTTGGGTCCTACGTCGGTTGCTGTCTCATCTTCCATGACGTCATGGGTATAAAGCATGCAGCCGATGCCATTACATCAGTTTTTCTTGCCCCAGATGTCAGGTGCCCCCATAATGGGAAGCAATTATATATACAAGGTTACACCTCCAACAAGAAAGCAAATACACCAAAAAGCTTTAAACATAGTAAGCAAGAATAGAGGTATAGCCAATATAAGTCAGGGGGCTGGAGGGAGGGTAACTAGGACTGCAGCAGTGAATACACTCTAACATCTACATTTTTGGTAAGTGTACACAACTGTACTATGTTCTTCATGTTTCACTGTTGCAGTCATCACAGTTGGGTACACTCCCAAAGCTAAGAATGGGAGGAGGAAATTAGCATTAGGACCAGCTATAAGGCCCTGCAAGACTGCAGTGGCAAAGCCAGGTCTGGATTTAGAGAAAATTGGCAAATGGTAATGCTTAGTGAAAGTATGTACAGAACTCCAGGTAGCAGCTTCTAGGAAGTCCCTGGTAGGGACACCTCTGAGCAAGGCTGTAGAGGTAGATGCAGCCCTGGCTGAATGTGGTCTTATCCCCTGTGGGATAGGTTTTCCATGGTGCTTATAGCAGAAATTAATGCAATGGCCTAACCATTTAGAAATTGTTTGCTTTCAAAAGGCCTTCCCCTCTGCCCTTGCAGCAAATGCCACAAGCAACTGTTCAGATTTCCTGAAAGGTTTAGTTCTGTCCAAGTAAAATCTAAGTTGTCTGTGCACATCTAAGGAGTGCAGTATACGTTCCCCTTTGTTCTGTGGGTTAGAAAAGAAGGTTGGCATATGAATGGACTGATTAAGAACCACATTGGATACTACCTTGGGCATGAAAGAGGGATTGGTCCTGAGGGACACCCTGTCCGGGTGAAAGATGAAGAAAGGCTCCACTGCCATAAGGGCCTGCAATTCACACACCCTTCTTGCCGAAGTGATGGCTAAAAGCAAGACTGTTTTCCAAGAAAGGAATTTCAACTGGCTCAAAAGGAGGTAGAAGTGAGTTTTTCCAATACAAAGTTAAGGTCCCAGGCTGGAGTTGGGGCACTCCTGGGTGGTCTTACGTTTTGGCCCCTCTGAGGAACTGCTTGAGCAGTGGATGAGAGAAGAGGAGTGGGTTCTGTGTTGTAATGAGCTGAAATGGCTTAGGCATGAATTTTGATGGAGGAAAAGGAAAGGCCCTTGTGAAGCATCTCGGTTAAGTATTGAAGAATCTGAGGTAAATCGGTCACTGCTGTGCCCATTCCCTGAGTTTGGTTCCAGAAACAGAATCTTTTCCATTTTTCAGCATAAGATTTTCTAGTACTAGGCCTCCTTGCATCCAACACTTGTTTACTGAGGGATGCTAACGGAGAGAACAGGTAATTAGCCAAGCTGCCAGGTTCAGGGTTTGAAGCTGAGGGTGCAGAATCTGGCCCTCCTGCTGGGACAGCAGGGTAGGGGTCTGAGGCAGGTGCCATGGTGCCAGCAGTGACACACTGTGCAAGAGGTGGTACCAGTGTTGGTGTGGCCAGTCTGGTGCAATCAGTATCTTCCTTGGTTTGTCCTGTCCTTGGAGAGGAGAGGCAGATAAGGAAAGACATAAACTGATAGATTTTTCCAGGTGAAGGACAGGGCATCCACTTTCCAAGCTTGTTTGTGGGGAAGTCCTTGTGCAGAATTTGGACAATTGGTAGTTCTGGAGGGAGACAAAGAGCTCTATATCTGGGCTCCCCCATTTGTTTATCAACATGTTGAATGTCTTTGGCTCCATTTTCCACTCATGTGGGTCCATAAGATTTTTGCTTAGTTCGTCTGCCAGTATATTTAGTTTTCCTGGCAGGAATTGAGCCTGTAGGTGCACTTGGTAGCTCAAAGCTATGTTCCACAGAGCCACGGCTAGTCTGCAGAGAGGGTATGAGTGGGTTCCCCCCTGCTTGTTTATGTACCACATAACAGTAGTGTTGTCAATCTTTACCATTAACTGTCCTGGAAGAATGTGGTCCTTGAAGGCTATCAGAGCATTCCTTACAGCTAACATTTCTTTTTGATTGATACGCAAGTGCATTTGACTTGGGTTCAATTTGCCCTGAATGCGCTTCCCTGCCTAGTGAGCCCCCCATGCATAGTCTGATACATATGTTAGGGTTTGGGCGGCAGGGGGTAGAGTGAATGGCAGTCCCTTGTTTTGGTGGCAGGCCTCTGCCCACCAAAGGAACTCTAAACTGTAGGCAAGTTATGATAGGAATCATTGCTTCTAGATCCTGAGAATGTTGACACCATAGGCTTTTTAGATACCATTGTAGTTTCCTCATATGCAGTCTTGCATATGGAATTAGGAGGATGCAGGAGGCCAGGAACCCCAAGGCTTGCAGTATTTGTCTAGCAGATAGCAGCGTTTTTGTGGCCATTAGTTTGAAGTAAGCTGCCAAATGAACTTGTTTCTCTGGCGTGAGGAAAGCCATCTGGGAAGTTGTTTACAAACTTGCTCCCAGTAATACAATTTGTTGGCAGGGTACAAGATGTGATTTCTTTTCGTTTATGGTGTACCCCAGAGAAGTTAGCACCTTTTGTACAAACGCCAGATTATTCAAAAGTATGTCCTGGCTTTCTGCCTGAATTAGACAATCGTCCAGGTATGGGTACATTTGAATATTTCCTTGCCTGCAAAATGCAATAACTGGAGCTAGTACTTTGTGAATACCCTGGGTGCAGTAGATAAGCCAAAGGGCAGTGCAGAGAACTGATAGTGCATGTAGCCTGCTTTGAAGCGTAGGTATCTTTCTACAAGATTCTCTGATTGGGATGTGCAGGTAGGCTTCCTTTAAATCCAGTGTTGCTAACCAGGCATCCTTGCCTAGCATAGGAAGTAACTGGTGAAGAGTTAGCATCTTGAATTTTGGGATCACCAAAAAAGTGTTTAGGATAGAGAGATCCAGGATAGGACGCCAGGAGTGGTCTTTTCTGGGCACCAGGAAAAGTCTTGAGTACAAACATTATCCCCTTTCCTCTTCTGGGACAGTTTGAATAGCCCTTATAATTAAGGGAGAGAGAACTTGCTTTTGAGCCTCTGCTAACTGACTTGGGGGTAGATCTGGCCAACCGTTTGGGGTTGGTAAAGTGTGGAAGTGGAATCTGTATCCTTGGGAAACTATATTTAAAGCCTATTTGTCCTGGGTAATGAGTTCCCAGTTTTTTGCCTGCAGAGCAATCTTTCCCCCTAAAGGAGCAGTCAGTTGAGAAGGGCTTGGAAGTTTTACAGTTAAGTCATTGAGACGGTTTACAATAGGGGGAGTCTTACTACTCCCTGCTTTGGAAGTGGGAGCCCCCCAATGCTTAGTCCTGTGCGTACCTTGGTACTGAAGCCTGGGAGGTCTGCTGGCTCTGGGGTTGGACTGAGAAGGCCTGAAAGAGGAAGGAAAGAACCAATTCTCAGAGGGTCAATGCCTACTAAATCTTGGAGGCTTTACTTGCAGGAAATCTTTAACAGTTTGCATAGATTTAGCTTCTACCTCCATCTTTTTAAGTACTACTTCTGCTTTGTTGCCAAACAGGCGGTCCTCCTTTAAGGGAGCATCCAGTAATTTAGCTTTAACATGATCTGGCAAAGACTGTTCCTTAAGCCAAGCATGCCTTCTAAGTACAGAACCAGTGACAGCAGCCCTGCAAGATGCCTCTAATGAATCAAAACCACAGAGCAAAGTACGTTTTCCAACTTGTTCAGCAGAATGCATTAAATCTTGCAAATCCTTATTTCCAGCACAGACAGGAATCAACATCATTTTCTGTTTAAGCAATCCAATAATATGCTGCTGATACTTTAACATGTGAAACTGGCAGTTTAAGGCCCTAATGGCCAAGTTTGCAGAAGTGTATACCATCTTACTCCATCTATCCAGCGCCCTGGAATCTCTATCAGAGGGGGTAGGATTTTTGGCAGTAGTACCCTTAATGCCCTTGGGCAGCTGTGAACTGGTCTCAAGATCTGCAGTAGGATTTTTAAAAAGGAACTTGTGAGAGTCAGGAACCCTGTAATATCTATCTGGTTTTCTAGGAGCAGGAGGTAAGGAGTCAGGGGTCAAGCTAGATTCCAAAAAGACATCATCAACAATGTCCAGTACAGTGGGGATAGCTAAAGGCCTGTGTTGGGGCAGGAGTAAGAAATCCCTAAGCCTCTTTTTAGAATCAGAGTAATCCTGGCTTTCCCAGCGAAAATGCTCCCTAAGAGTATGCAAGGTCTGGAGGGGAAGCAGAGGTAATAGAGTGCTCTGCATCAGAATTCTCATAGGTAGATAAGGGTAAATCCTGATCATCAGAGGAAACAGAAATTTGAGAATCCTGATCAGAAAAATTATAAGCAAATTCAGTCCTACGTGTCTGAGGGTGAAGGTAGGCTTCCCTTGATTAAAGTAATAAGGTCTTCAGCCATTCTTATTTGTCTTTTAGGCATAGAGACCTGACCATGTGGTCTGGGCATCAGTTTTTTAGGCATGGATCGAGTTTTAGGCCTTAAAGTAGAAGATGGCGTCTGTTTAATATGCAAGTCAGAAGGCCTGAATACACCCTCAGAAGCCGGTGCCTGCAGAGCGGCTCCAGACCCATCCAAGGTAGAGAACATCCGCAGGTTTCACAGTTGAAGCATCTCGTGGCATACTGGACTCTGAATGGGTCTCAGTTAAGGCCTGCGAATCTGAAGTAACTGGTATCAGGGGCTGGGAAAGCTCCTCACAGAGTACCGGCTAACTGGCGACTAAGCTTAGGAGAAGCGCCGTTGGCAGTTTTGGACCTAGGTGGCCTGTCTCTGTCTTTATCTTTGCATTTTTTTGGAATGTCAGTAGTCGGGTGGCTTACTGAAGCCATATCTGGGTAATTGAACAGAGTACCAAAATATTTAGAAGCGTAAATATATTGACGACGAATAGTTCGTTGTTTAAATAAGGCAAAAAAACGACAGTGAGGGAACGTCAAAGACAGGGTCTAGGCAAGGAATACCGTATGAATGAAAATCTTTATGAGGTATTTGCTTTCCACAAGAAATACAATTACTGACTTTTACTGACATCGGTTTAGAGCAAGAAAAAGTTTCCCCAATGGGGTACTTAGCTTTAGTTGAAGACTTCGGTTCTGAAACTCGAAAATGAAAATTTCAGGAGTCGGCCGACTGGCACTTATGAACTGCTTCTGCTTCGGGCACCGCACGGCAAGAAAGACTGATGTAATGGCATCCGCTGCATGCTTTATTTTCCTGACTACCTGACGTCATGGAAGATGAGACAGCAACCAACCCATGACTCAAGACTTTGATAATCAGGCCAACTGAGGGCTACTGCAAGCAGATAAACCATATGTGATGACTGCAACAGTGAAATACGAAGAAAGTACAGTTTTGTACCTACCATAAATGTAGATGTTCGAGTGCTAATACAGCTGCAGTCATAACAGATGGGTTCTCCTGCCGTCAGGTGGGTCCTCGGTCGGCCGAATTCCAAAGTCTAGGTCCGGCGTCGGTTGTCGTCGCTTCTTCCCTGACATCAATGCGACAGGGGTATAAAAGAACCAGCCGACGCCATTTTCTTCAGTTTTTCTTGCCCCAGATGTCAGGTGCCCCCAGAAGGAAGGCAATACATAAAATTATGTAATAATGCAATGCAATATAATCAAAGACCAGTAGTTGCAAGCAAATACACCATAAAAGAAGACCCCTAGAGGGGAAGGAGGAGGAAACCTGGACTGCAGCTGTATTAGCACTCTAACATCTACATTTATGGTAGGTACAAAACTGTACTATGTTCATCGTGCATACAGCTGCAGTCATAACAGATGGGTAGAATCCCAAAGCTAAGAAAGGGGTGGTAGGCACTAGGTGGAGCTAGGAGGAGCCAAAATGCCCTGCAAGACTGCAGTAGCAAAGCCTGCTCTAGATTTGGAGTATAATGGTAGGTTGTAGTGCTTAGAGAAGGTATGCACAGAACTCCAAGTGGCTGCTTCTAAAATATCCTTGGTAGGAACTCCTCTGAGGAAGGCTGCAGAGGTGGCTGTGGCCCTTGTAGAATGAGTTCTAATGCCTGTAGGTACAGTTTTGCCATAAAAGGAATAGCAAAAGCGTATGCAGTGGGCTATCCATTTTGAGATTGTCTGTTTGGATATTGACTTTCCTTGAGCTCCTACCGCATAGGCCACAAAAAGCTGTTCTGATTTTCTGAAAGGCTTTGTTCTGTCCAAATAATAACGCAGTTGTCTGTGGATGTCCAAGGAATGCAGTAATCTCTCCCTTTGTTTTGAGGATTAGGATAAAAGTAGGTAAATGTATGGCCTGATTTAAAGCTACCCTGGATACCACTTTAGGCATAAAGGACGGGTTGGTACGTAATGAAACTCTGTCCTGATGGAAGATGATAAAAGGCTGGACAGCCATAAGAGCCTGTAGTTCTGAAACTCTACGAGCTGAAGTGATAGCCAGAAGGAAAGCTGTTTTCCAGGACAAATATTGTAAATCTGATGAGGCAGCTGGCTCAAAAGGAGGCAAAGTCAGTTTTTCCAGAATGAAATTAAGATCCCAAGCAGGTATTGGTTGTTTTCTTGGAGGTCTTAAATTCTTAGCCCCTCTGAAGAACTGTCTTAATAGAGGGTGAGAGAATAAAGGTGGATCAGTGTTGTATTCTGCAGAAATGGCTGAGGCATGGATTTTGATGGAGGAGAACGAAAGTCCACTGCTTAGCAGTTCAGCCAAATATTGTAGTATTTGAGGTAAATTCAGTTTTCCAGGGCACTGGCCCTTTTTCTCATTCCAAACACAAAAACGTTTCCATTTTGCAGAGTAAGCTTTTCTAGTTGATGGCCTTCTGGCCTCCAAAATGACATCCTGCACCTCCTTGGAGAGCAGGGCCTGCTGCGATGCTAAGGAATCTTCCATGCGGCTAGATTGAGTGTTTTCAGCTGACTGTGAAGAGTTTTGAAGCTGTGCTGTGTCAGAAGAAGAGGCATTAGAGGCAGGGTCCATGGTGGGGAATGCGTCAGGCTCCTCAGGAGTGGGTACCAGTGTTGCCTTGGCCAGTCTGGAGCAATGAGGATCATCTTTGGTCTGTCTGCTATGGTCTTCAATAGGACTTTGGGCAGCAGAGGAAGAGGTGGGAAGGCATAAACTGTCATTGATGTCCACCTGAAAGAGAGAGCGTCCACTCTCCAGGCCTTTGGATGGAAGATCCTTGAGCAGAATTTTGTCAATTGATGATTTTTGTGGGAGGCAAACAGATCTATGTCTGGCCTTCCCCATTCTTGGATTATTTCTGTAAAAACTTTTGGATGCAACTTCCATTCGTGTGGATCTGTCATATTCCTGCTTAGGTTGTCTGCCAGCGTGTTTTCCTTGCCTGGCAAGTACTGTGCTTGTAGTTTCATTTGTAAGTCCATGGCCATGTTCCAAAGTGACATGGCCAGTCTGCATAGGGGATAAGAATGTGTTCCTCCCTGCTTGTTTATGTACCACATAACTGTGGTGTTGTCTGTTCTTATCAATAGTTGACCTGGTTGTAGAAGGTCCTTGAAAGCTGTAATAGCATTTATCACTGCTAGCATTTCTTTTTGATTGATGTGAAGGTGCTTTTCTTTTTGGGACCATTTGCCCTGAATGTCATGTGCGCCCCCCAGGCGTAGTCAGAGGCGTCTGTTGTGATGACTTAATTTGCTTGAGGCTTGCTGAATGGAAGACCTGTGTTTGTCTGACATGCTTGAGCCCACCACAGAAATTCCTTTTGCAGACATGGAATTAGTGGTATTATTGTTTCCAAACTGTGGCTGTGTTGAGACCATATGTTTTTTAGGTACCATTGTAGTTTTCTCATATGCAGCTTTGCACATGGGATTAGTAAGATACAACATGCCATGAATCCCAGAGCCTGCAGGATTTTCCTTGCAGTCAGCCTGGTGCAATTTGCCAGTGTTCTGAAATATTGAATTAGTTGCCCCTGCTTCTCTGGCGTGAGGTAGGCCATCTGGGTGTTTGTGTCCAAATTGGCACCCAGGAATATTATCTTCGAGAGGGTATTAGTCTTGATTTCTCTTTGTTGACTGTGTATCCCAGAGAGTTTAATAACATTATTACATAAGCCAGATGTTTCAGAAGAATGTGCTTGCTGTCCACTTGGATCAGGCAGTCATCCAAATAAGGGTATATTTGTATCCCTTGAAGTCTGCAGTAGGCAATTACTGATGCCAGGCATTTTGTGAATACTCTGGGCAGTAGATAAGCCAAAGGGCAATGCAGAGAATTGATAATGGGTTGAACCTGCAAGAAATCTGAGGTATCTTCTGCAATTTTGTCTGATTGGGACATGCAGGTATGCCTCCTTGAGGTCCAATGTTACCAGCCAAGACTACTTGCCCAGCATGGGAAGAAGTTGCTGTAGAGTGAGCATCTTGAATTTTGGTATGAGTAGGAATGTGTTTAGGATGGAAAGATCCAAAATAGGTCTCCAATCTTTTCCCTTCCTGGCACCAGAAATAGCCTGGAATAAAACCTTGACCTTGTTCGGTGTGTAGGTACCTCTTGAATAGCTTTCATGTTTATAAGATCTGAAATTTGCTTTTGTGCCTCTGCCCTTTGATTGTGTGGCAGGTTTGGCATGCCTTTCATTTTGGAAGGGTATGAAAATGGAATTTGTAGCCTCTGTTTATAATGTCCAGGATCCATTTGTCCTTTGTGACAATATGCCAATTTTTGAGAATAGTGCCAGCTTTCCTCCTAAGGGGCTGCCATTTGAGACCTGGTTGGCATGCAAAGGGAAAGTCATTGGGTTTGCTTTCTGAAAGATTGCGAGTTGTCCTCACCACCTCTTTGTGTAGGAGCTTGCCATTGTCTGCCTCTGTACGAGCCTTGTGATTGTCCCCTGCCCTCGGCCTGTATCTGCCTCTTTGGGGTCTGTCTGTGGCAGGAAAGGACCAGTTTTTGGAAGGCCAATTTCTACTAAAACGTGGGGGTTGAACCTGCAGAAATTCTTTCACAGTTTGCATTGATTTAGCCTTTTCCTCCATTTTCCGTAATACTTCCTCAGCATTTGCCCCAAATAGTACATCGTTTTGAAGTGGGGCGTCTAGTAAATTAGCTTTGACATGATCAGGCAAGGCTTGTTCCTTGAGCAAGGCATGCCGACGTATGACTTAGCCTGTAACAGCAGCTCTACATGAGGCCTCTAGAGCATCAAAACCACATTGTAAGGTATGTTTACCCACTTGTTCTGCACTATGCATCAAATCCTGCAACTCCTTCATGTCTGGTTGTTCAGGTTGTGACATTTTACTTTTCAATTGAGATAACAGAAACTGTTGGTATTTTAGCATATGAAACTGACAGTTTAAGGCCCTCATGGATAAGGTAGCGAGGTATATACCTTTTTCCCCACCTTTCTAAGGATCTGGAATCTCTCTCGAAGGCAATGGGTTTTGGCAATGGAGGCCTTAACTCCCTTGTGCCCTGTGAGATGGTTTCTAGGTCAGCAGCATGGCTTTTGTATAGAAATTGGTGTGAGTCAGGAACCCTGTAGTACCTGTCAGGCTTAACTGGAGCTGGAGGAAGAGAGTCCGGGTTAAGGCAGGCCTCCGAGTAAACATCATCTAGGATGTCCAGGACAGGAGGTATAGCCAGAGGCCTGTGCTGGGGTAACAAAAGAAATTCCCTGAGCCTTTTCTTGGAATCTGAATAATCCTGGCCTTCCCAGTGGAAGTGTTCCCTTAAGGTATGCAGAGTTTCACCAAATGAGTAATCCTCAGGGGGGGATACAGAAGGAATAGATTCCTCTGCATCAGAGTCTTCAAAAGGGGAGTAAGACTGTTCCTGATAATCAGAGTGCTCTGAAATAATGGAGCCCTGATCAGAGGAGGGGGAATCTTCCTCCACTCTGGGTCTTTTGTCCGGAGGTGGCTGAGAACCTCTGATTAGAGTAATTAAATCCTCAGCCATTTTAAGCATCTGTTTCTTAGGCATGGGGCCTGGAGATGGGCCCTGTGTAGCTGGTCTCTTAGGGTGCATGGTAGCTTTAGACTTGGTGAAAGCCTTGATGGAGAAAGAAGAGGAAGGTCTGAAGACACCTTGAGTGGAGGTGGACCTGTCCACATTCTGTGTTTCAACCAAGCGTGGCTTCAGTATCTGTAGTCAGGGTGTGGGCCGAGGAGCCTGCGACCTCGGGTACAGGAGACACCGCCAAAGATGTGTCGTCGGTAATCAGTGGCTGCGTAGGCACCTCGCTGAGAACCGGACCACGTGTAGTCGGCTTTGGCATGGTGTCGGTAGAGGCCACGGACCTCGAGTGTCGGTCCTTGTCTTTGCGTTTTTTTAGACAAAACCGGAGTCGGAGTATCTGACGACATAGTATAGTTAAATGCTTTTCCAAAATAATGCTGGGCGAACTCCGCCCGACGCTTAATAGTGCGTTTGTTGAATGTAGCACAAAAGCGACAGACCGAGACGTCGTGGTCTGGGCCTAAACAAGGTATACAGAGGGAATGGAAATCCTTATGCGGTATTTGCTTCCCACAAGAAATACAATTATTAACTTTGTCTGACATCGGTCTGAGGCAAGAAAAAGTTTCCCCAATGGGGTACTTAGCTTTTAAGAAGACTTCGGTTCCAAATTTTTCGTAATCTCAGGAGCTGGCCGACCGGCACTTGCCAACTGCTTCTGCTTCGGGCACCGCGCGGCAAGAAAGACTGAAGAAAATGGCATCGGCTGGTTCTTTTATACCCCTGTCGCACTGACGTCAGGGAAGAAGCGACGACAACCGACGCCGGACCTAGACTTTGGAATTCGGCCGACCGAGGACCCGCCTGACGGCAGGAGAACCCATCTGTTATGACTGCAGCTGTATGCACGATGAACATCATCATAGGACCACTGCAGACAGGGTCTTACCAAATTGCTCATACCTGGAAAGTTTGTATAACTTTAATGCCAAACGAAACTTCCAAAGGCAGCACTGACGAAGGAGAACTTGAAGGACTCCAAGAAATCACACAGGCACATCCAAGCATGTCTCCTAATGGAAATGCCTGAACCAGACACCCTTGTGGTACCTTCTGCTGCATGTAAAATGAGCCTCATGGACAAATTTGTGGTGGATTGCAGGGTAGCCAACTATGAGGCAATAGAGTTCTGTCCTTCAGAAGTAATGGTCTCACTGAGAGATTTGGAAAGTTCTTTAATCAAATCCCTCTGATGTCTGGTGAAGTGCACCAAATAATTCAGTGACCTGAGTGCAAAGGTCATTAAAGCACGTACATGCTTCCCAAATCTGTCCAAAGCCCTTTACTCCCTGTAAGGGGGATGAACACATTAACTCTGTTCTGAGCGCTCCTTTTTTTGTGGTCACTGCTACCACCATGGCATATACTGGTACTACTTTGCTCAAACTTCTCTTCCTTTGTGATGCCAGGATCCTGTCTGGTCTGTTGGGGATCGGCTCAACAGCATCATATTTCTTCCACAACCACCTAGAGATCAAATCAATGAGATCATTTGCAGGCAGAGTCACCCATGAGATAGATGGGCCAGACCCAAAGGCTTCTAGGAATAGCCAATTCCCCTTGGGAAGGGTTATCGTTAGACCAACCAACTCACCTTTGCTTGACTATCTCCAGGATGTCTCCAAAGGAGACTTCTTCAGGTGGTGATCTTGGAAACCCTTCCCTCTTATCAAAATCAGCACCTTCTGTGACCGACTCGTAAGGAGAGTTTAAGTTCCTCCTCTTGCACTTTCTCTTCCTAGGGACTTCTTTGGTGGGATATTCCAGAGAAGTATCAGAAGATACAAGTATACCCTGCTGTGTAGACTGGAGACTTTGGACTGCCCGTCCCTGTGGAGTTGGGTGCTGAGGCTCAAGGTACAAAGACATATAGGATTCAGAAGGAAGATCCAAGGAGGGTGGAATCGTCCATTCTCTACAAGCAAGAGCTCTTTCTGCAACACTTCAAAGGGACAACGCTTTGTGGAGCAGAAGGCGGCCGATGGAGCAGAGAAGACATACTTACAGACTATCAGCTCCCTCTGACCCGAAGGCTGCCCATGTGAGGTAGAGGTCAAAGCCAAGCTGTTCAATGTCAAGGCTCTGAGGGGCCGAGATGGCTCTGACAACTTCAGAGTAGACTAACACCTCGGAAGCAATAACAATACAGCTTTGAGAGTCATCTGGCTCCAACACTCTCTGAGCAGGTCCACTCAGATAAGGTATCAGAGCAGAAGACACAACAATCTTTGAATCTGATACAGTGTGCCCCAGAAAACTCAGATCCAAGGGCTCCGAATGCAAAGGTCAGATCAGAGAAGGTGTCAAGATGGGTGGAGTAGTACTGGAAAAGGTCTCTGGACCTAAAGGGGTAGGAGCTGGAAGAACTCCCATCTGTATCTGTGTTGAGAGAAACTCCCTCAACAATCTCTTCACATCTGCAACCAAGCTTCTTGAAGGAGACGAGGAGGCTACTGAAAGGGACCTAGTATGGCAGCGTCTCTCTAAAAAGGGCAATGGCAGCTGGGGGGGAACAGGGTCTAAAGAGGATGCATATCAGGTGCAAGGGAGCTGTTTTGGCTTTAAAAGTATTGGATAAGATGAAGCAGATCAGGTATCCGAGACAGATGGATCCAGGGATTTAGTCTTTGGATCCAACCATTTTGAAATTTTGTGGACTGGCTCCATGGTCAGATCAGAAGATGGAGTGGAGGATCCTGAAGGGGCTGATGAATGCTTTCTGTGCTCCTTTTGTCTGGTTTGGAAGTCTGAGCTCCAGATAAGATTCATAAAAGTTTGTAGGCAAAAGACCTTTCAAATTCATCTTTTTTTTTCTGATCACTTAAGGCCCGCAGATTGAAAGCTTTACAAATACCACAACACATTTAAGTGTGCCGGGCCTACACAATAAACATAAGAATTTGTTTATGACATGACATCTGACAAAGGGATCTTATGTCCACAATCTTTGCACATTTTAAACCCTGGAGGTTTTTCAGACATCCTAAAAAAAGACTGTTCAATGCTATCTCTCTCTCTACACACACATATTTATATATAATATATATGTGTATGTATATATCTACATATACACAACACACACACACACACACACACACACACACACACACACACACATTTATTTATTTTTTTAATAAGAAGGTAACAGTGATAATTAAAGAAGTTACCACAAGGGTATAGGTGAAAAGGTGGAATTAACAACAATGGTAAGTTAATTTACACTAAGTTTTGGAGAAGGGAGGAATAAAACAGCTATAAAGAAAAAAAGAGATAAAGATAGATGCAGAGATAATCTGTTTATCCGACAAGAAATAACTAAAGCTCAAGAGCTAACAGTGGTCACGTTCAGAAGCAAAGGCGGCAAACAAGATCTGAGATATGGTAGGGGACTACAGCATTATAGGTAAGGGAGGAGCTTGGGAGATTCCAGTTTCCATGAACTGTAAAACGTGGCAGAGTCAGATTAGAGGGTCGAATCTGAACCCAATTGTTGGGAAAGAATGAAAATTGACATCAGATCAAATGGTTCTCAATAACTTGTACCTCTAAAGTAACAAAATATAAGAAAGCTGTCTGCTTTCTCCAGTGACAAACAGTCTTAATAAACATCAGAATTCAATAACTACAAAATGTACCTAAAAATAAGATAAAATGCTCCAAGGCCAAATGAAAACAAGTTATATAATAACTTTTTAAAACCAACACAAGTACAGTGGATATAAAAAGTGTACACACCCCTGTTAAAATCCCAGGTTTTGTGATATAAAACATGAGACCACAATAAATGATTTCAAAACATTTTCCACCTTTAATGTGACCTACAACCTATACAATTCAAATGAAAAACAAACAAATCTGTTATGGGAAGAAAATCTAGAAAAAATAAAAAAAATGTACAATAAGCTGGCTGTATAAGTGCACACCCTTAAACTAATACTTTGTTGAATCATCTTTTGATTTAATTACAGCATTCAGTCTTCTTGGGTACACACCTGCCATCAATTAAAGAGACTGATTAACCCCAAATAAAGTTCAACTGCCCTAGTAGGATTTTCCTGACATTTACTCAGTTGCCTGCTACAGTAAAAGCCATGGTTCGTACAGAGCTTACAAAGCATCAAAGGGATCTCATTGCTGAAAATTATCAGTCAGGAGAAGGGTACAAAAAAAATTTCCACAGTATTGGACATACCATGGAACACAGTGAAGAGAGTCATCCAAAAGTGGAGAAAATATGGGACAATAGTGACATTGCAAAGAACTGGACCTCCCTCCAAAATTAATGAAAAGACAGGATGAAAACTGGTCAGAGAGGCTGCCAAGAGACCTACAGTAACACTGAAGGAGCTGCAGGAATTTCTGGCAAGTACTGGATGTGTACTGCATGTGCCAACAATCTCTCATATTCTCCATATGTCTGGGGCTATGGGGTAGGGTTGCAAAATGGAAACCTTTTCTTACACAGAAAAACATCCAGGCCTGGCTAAAATCTGCAAAACAATACATCAAGTCTCCCAAAAACGTGGGAAAATGTGTTAAGGTCTGATGAGACCAAGGTTGAACTTTCTGGCCACAATTCTAATAGGTATGTTTGGCGCAAAAACACTTTGCATCGCCAAAAGAACACCATCCCCACAGTGAAGCATGGTGGTGGCAGTATCATGCTTTGGGTTTGCTTTTCTTCAGGTGGAACTGGGATTTAGTCAAGGTGGAGGGAATTATGAACAGTTTCAAATACCAGTCACTTTTTGCCCAAAACCATCAGGTGTCTGCTAGAAAGCTGAAGATGAAGAGGAATTTCACCTTTCAACATGACAATGACCCCAAGCATACATCGAAATCAATAAAAGAACGGCTTCACCAGAAGAAAATTCAAGTTTTGGAATAGCCCAGCCAGAGCCCAGACCGAAATCCAATAAAAAATCTATTGAGTGACCTGAAGAGGGCTGTACACAAGAGATGTCCTCGCAATCTGACAGATTTGGATCGCTTTTGCAAGCAAGAGTAGGCAAATATTGCCAAGTCAAGATGTGCCCTGCTGGTGGACTCCTACCCAAGAAGACAATGCTATAATTAAATCAAAAGAAGCTTAAGGGTGTGCACACTTATGTAATCAGCTTATTGTACTCTTTTTTTTTTTTTTTTTTTTTTTTATATTTTCCCCCCCAACAGATTTGTTTTTCAATTGAATTGTACAGGTTATATGTTTATATATATATATATATATATATATATATATATATATATATATATATATATATATATATATATATATATATATATATATATATATATATATATATATATATATGTATACATATTTATATATATATATATGTATATATATATATATATATATATATATATATATATATATATACACATATATATAGATTTTATACACATACACACACACACATATATATATATATATATATATATATATATATATATATATATAGATAGATGTGTGAGTATGTATGTATGCATGTATATCTTTAGTTTACATTAAATACTTCATGCTAATAGAACACTAAGTAAATCTACTGCCATGTTACTTAAAACCAATGTATTAAAGTACCACAATGAAGTACATCAAAACATTTAATTAAAATAATGCATTATTATTCCAGAGGTAATACCTTAAAGTGAATCACAAGATAAAGATGGCTTTCAAAAACTGGTACCTGTATAGCAAAGTAAAATATATCCAGGTTAATTTCCTTTAATCTTTTGTTCGCCTTTATCTGCAAAGGTTTGTTCAAAATTTTCAGCACTTAAGGCAGAACTTTATACTGCTTTTACAAAATACTGTCTGCTACAGTACAACTGCAGTTTCACTAATGGAGATTTCCCAAATGCACCACTTCAAAGTGTGTTAGTACTGCTTTTGTCCCAACAGCAGACGTTTTATGCTACATGTGTAATTTAAAATTTTATAAAATGACTTCAAAGAAAATATTTAACTAATGCTTGATATAAAATATAAAATAAATTTATATCCGCTAAATTTCAATAGAACCTTAATTGTACTGGACATTAGCTGGGTGTAAAGACCCTGTGCTTCTGAAATATAGCCATACAGTACACTTACGCTGTACTGGCAAGGTCATACAAAGGCTGAACATGCATGTCTACAGCTAGTAGGGTTAATCATACTTCTCAACCTCTCAGCACAAGAACTCTGTACAAAGCCAGAAATAATGGGGGGGATAAAGACTCAAAAATAGGGACAGATTTTAAATACTGCTCCTATAAACTTAGTAAGTAGTTAGAATAACAAGTCTTGCATTATTTTGTATTTTCTGAAGGATATGAAGTCTGAAACTCAAATATCTGTCATTATTTAGTATCAATTAAGTGACCAATTCTAAATGATTTGACAGAAAACCTCAAATTTTATGAGGAACAGACCTAAAATATGAAGCAAAAATCTAGACATTCTGTAAAAATCTGGACAGCTGAGACATATGTGGGGTTTGGCTTTATTGGCCTGAATGTATGCACAAAGACTTGAAACAAAAATGCAAAACTTCATGGACATTCAGAAGCCATATAGCTGAAACACTTGATGTCCTTAAGGTTCATTTGCATATATCCCGTGGACCTCTATCACTAGAAGTTTAAGGTATCACACAGTGAAAACTCTAGATTGGCTAGGTTTTTCGTTTAGTTTTTACTAATTGGTTGGTCTGTGACCTTTTTACTTTTTGGTTTTGGATGTTAGTTGGGATATTTTGCAGAAACCTTAACAGTAATGCACATCAGCACTTTTGCTGTTCTAGCAATGTCATAAGAAGGCCAAAAATGCATGTCCATAGCTAGTAGGGGTTGGCTTTATTGGCCAGAATGCATCCAAAAATACTTAAAGTAAAACATTGTGGAAATTCAGAAGCCATATAGTCATTTGCATATATCTCATGGGCCTATATTACAGGATGTTTAAGTTATCACAGAGTGAAAACTTTAGCTTGCCTAGGTTTTTCTTGTAGTTTTTACAAATTTCAAAAGTGAAATAAGATTATTTATGTTAAAGTACTTGTCTGTCCTGTGAAGCTTCACCAAACACTAATTAAAAAAACTGTATTTTTATTTCCCTTTATGTAATAAACTCCATTCTTCAATGCAAATACTAGACAGAATGCACACTTAAGAGCTTTATACGGTTGTGTGATTATTACTTGACGCATAGAGTTCTTAGTTACGTAAGCTTTCTCTGTGATGCTAGTTGCAAACAACATTCAACACAAATCCATCCTTCTTAACATTGTTACACAAGTAGGAACTTCTTACTGAAATGTTTCAGGTTGTAAAAGTACTTCACTGTTGTAACGGTTGACACTAAACATTGCAAAGTGACCTATCATAATAAAGTTAGTAAAGTCAAACCAAACTGATAATGTTATGATTAAGACCAATTAAAAGTTTGCCTGAAGAGAAGTGAAACTTCTGGACAGGACAGCCAACAATGTCAGCTGCTACAGACTATGTCAGTTTAGGTACCAGTTAACCCTGCAGTTGCTGGTGGCCCCATGGTCAGGGGGGCTCCCCAATCACACCAAATTATCTTATTTGATATTTTGTTACGGGTTTCGTACCAAAAAAAAGCTAGGACAGCAATACTGTGTACTTAATAAACCAGGTGGGTAATGAGTCTTTATTTATAGCTTCTTTAAAATTCAAAGATATCTCTGGTTATGATAACAGTATTACCGATTAACAGCTTTACAAAATTTCATAAAGTGCTTTACAACTGAGATGGTAGTGAACCAAGTCAAGAGCACTGACAGTTTAAAACACTTAGAAAATCACGTTAATGTTAGCGAGTTGTTTCTTGTGGTCCAGTGGTGCAAGGTTTGATTCCCTCAGCTTCCACTGCCTAACTATGTGACTCTAAGCAAGTCATTCAACCAGACACCACTCCTGGACAGAGTCTGAAAAAGATCCATGGAGGTCAGTGCTCTACCCCAGAATACAAATACAAATGAATTAATCTACCACTCAATCCAGCTAGTGGGCATTCTCTCCTATAAAACTAAAATCATAGCTAGCTTTAGAAATGCCTGAAGATCAGCAGCCCAGAGCAACCAGTTTCAGTGGTTACCATGGATTTTAAGAAGAACTGATGCTCCCAATCTTCAGGGATGGTTTCAGGGAGTTCTATAAATACTGGCAGAACTCCAGATACTATAACTCAACTTCTTTGCTCAACAATTCAATAGCCAAAAATATCAGAATAAGGGTTCATAACCAGGAACACTTTTTAAATTGTATTTACTTACTTACCGGGATAGTTAACTGGGCAGTGAAACTACCCCTTTTCACCCGAGGTTCAAGGCGAGAAGCTCCAGTACAATCAGTTAAAACATTTGTTAACAGACATTTAGAAAAATCAAAAATTTGGTGCAACAGATCTATCAGATGGAAAACTTTTGTTAACAGTTCTAACAGACATGTTAATGGTACTTGATAACAGCAGAACTTAAATGCATACATTATTACAAATTAGCTTATTTAAGTAATACAAGGAATGCATAATAAGACACTGATTGTTTTCCTAGGGTTATGGCAGTCACAGAGTTTTGATGTAAGATGATTTGGGAAAAGGAAAACGAGAGTGGCAGCACTGGCTTGATGAGCTGAGAGAGATGGGTAGGTAGCTACAGAAAGGATAGACAGTTTATTACAGAGCGGGAGTGTTAGCCTAGGAATGTACATGGACAAAGGAGTTTTAGACTTATTTTTTGTTGATGCAATAACAGCCCGTAAGGATTTCCATATTTTTGCCAAGTACATCGAATAAAGGGAGTCACCAGCAACATTGTTGGATTTGTTGTCCGTAACATTTTAACTGGGGTACAGGGTTGGAGGAGATTTTCTTAGACAAGGACATTTGTGGGGTTCACATACGAGTCTGTCAGCTGTGTAGTTGGAATAGATTAAGTAGCGTTTTCATTCTAACTAGGGTAAACACCAAACAACTAAACCCAAAAACAATAAGCCGCAGGCAGAACGTTAAAAACACTCAAATTTAATTCACAAGTAAAAACAATGTCACAATGTTATTGTTTTTGGATTTAGTATTTTCGTTCTAGTCAGTGAAGTTGTTTTAGAGTTAGGCAGTGATGACATCTGTAATGCTGACTTGTGGAAACTTTTGCTATTTTGTTAAAACACTATTCCATTTGTTGCAGTTGAGTGGCTTGTAGGTTAATTGAATATTAGTCTAACTCATTTAAAAAAGTTAACAGAATAACACACTATTTTAACAAGCAGTTTTTAAACAGTAAGAAGTATGACGCACTGAAGTATTGACTGTCTACAATCCCAAATTATTTACCAGCAAATTAAACCTTTTATGAAGGACAGAGCAAAATCAGGAGAGATCATAAGAGAAAGTAATAGGAATTACACAGAAGGGTTGACAAGGGTTAAAGTATTACAGAAGGGGAATCTCAGAGATGCAACTGCAGAGTGCTAAAGGGAAAATGAGGCAATATTCGGATAATACACAAAAGTTTAGACAAGTTAAGTATTTTATTATAACAACTCAGAGCACAGAGTACAAAAACATTTAGCAAAGCTACTTGGACAAAAGAAAGCAGAAAAGCTGGTTATCATAGCCTATAACAAGAACAAATAACCACATATCCTACAGAGGTATTCAAGATACTTCAGACATTTTATGAAAATTTACATAAAGCAGGGAATGTGGAAACCTAGAAAAGACGCATGGAAATATTTATATAATGCTTAACTATATCAAGATTACAGGAAGATGAGGGCTCAACCATATCACTCAAGTTGCAGATATCGAAAATAGGTGGCTCTTGAAAAGAAGGTACAGCAAGCCAAAAATCTGGACACCTAGCTAGTATAAATTTTGAATCCCTAATAACACTGAGCTCTTCCTACTTCTAAGTAGGACTATGGGATACTGCTCAAAAAGACAAGTTTAAAAATCTAAGAGTGATTAAAATATATGCAGATTACCAAAGTCTAAAATCTGTTGCCTTTAATAAATTATATTACAAAAATATATCTTGTGCAGTAATTTGTTTTTGTTTCTGAAAAAAAGAGATGCAACATGTGGATCTGTTTTTTTAAATTATTGGTGAAACTAGTATTTTGGACATGTAATCTGGTTGCGTGTTCTAAACTGCTTCAAAATTGTGGGAGATGCAGACAAACGTGGAGAGTTCTAAATTAAGCTTGAAAATAGGAATGCGCCTCCAAAAGCACATACAATTGACAGGTGTTCAACAATTAATAGAAACATAGGAAGAGGGGAGATAAAAAAATGATATCAAAATCAATCAGCAATGAAGGCTGTACTTATAGATAGTATTCCTGTGCAAGTCTGGAATGAACAAAATGATAAAGATCTGGGATTTCTTTTAGCAATAATTTAAAAGGGGGGGGTAACAATCTTGGAAGAAAGGCTGTGATGGCTGTTTTTACATAAGGAGGCTAAATACCCTCCATCCCCAACTTCAGCTAGATCCATTTCAATTTTAAACCACAATTATAAAGTGGTTATATCTGAACTGCTAAGAGTAGCAAAGGTACAACCAAAATTCATAGATATGTAACAATCTGGTTTTGCAATGATGATGCAATCATTTGACAAAAAAAACAACATTGTTGGCAAGAAAAAAAAAAGCTTCTGACTGATAAAGTGTTGGGTTTGAACTGTGCATTGCTGGTAAAGCCTGTTTAAATGCTTAAATGCACCGACTCTGAACAAAAGTAAAAAAAAAACAGTTTATGTGCAATTTCTTGTTTTACTTATTCAACTCATGTTGTGAAATAGTTATGTTCTTACCATAACTTGGTATCGGTGTTATTTGTAGTCAACATTCATCACATATGGGTCTAGGATCGGAGCCAGCAATACTTAGACAACAGCTTAGCTCAAGCTCCTCCCCTCCCATAATGCTCTGCTGCCCTCTAACTCCTCAGATTGAGTTTACCATGGAGAAAGAAGACAGACAGAGTAAACCTGCCAACAGAAAAAAAAACAGCTAATCTCAATGCCTCAGGAAGGGGGATAGGAGGGTGGGACCATGATGAATGGTGACTGGATAACAAAGATACCAAGTTATGGTAAGTACATAACAATTAGTTATGTACTTACCATAACGCTAGATGTATGTAGTCCATCTCGCCATATATTCTTCATATGTGGGTTCGGAGCCGACAGTCGGCTCCGACTCGGCCTATACACTAGCTCGAAAGTCTCTGATTGGCTGGGCTAAGATGGTATCCCACAATACCTTGCTCCACATCCCCAGATCTAGTTTGCTGCTAACAAAAACAATATGCCCAATCCACACATACACATCCACAGTCAAGATAGACGAGGTCCAACAAGTTGTCTAAAGGGACTAAGCCAGGGTTATAAAGGAAATCCTCCAAATTCTCCAGGCAAGGGGGACGGCGGGTGGGTAATGAAGAATATATGGCGAGATGGACTACCATACATCTAGCGTTATGGTAAGTACATAACTAATTGATGTTATGTAGTCCTATCTCGCCATTATTCTTCATATGTGGGACAGCGTCCCTAGCACCTATATCCTAGGTGGCTCAATGGAAGATACTCCTGAGCACTGTGGAGCCAAAGGAAGACCTGCCCCTGGATACCACATCCAGTTAGTAATGGGCACAAAGGTATGGGGAGAAGCCCATGTTGCGGCTGCGCATATATCATCCATGGATAGCCCAGCCTGAAAGGCCGTAGACGTAGACACTGCTCTCGCAGAATGTGCTCTGACTGGAAAGGGTATGTTCTTGCCTCCTGTCTGGTAAATAAAGGAGATGCAACCCGCTATCCATCTAGAAATGGTTACTTTGGACACCGCCGAACCTAAGCGATTGTCTGAGAACTAAATGAAGAGCTGATCTGGTTTCCTCCATTCCTTAGTCCTGTGTGAATAAAAGCGTAGTTGCCTATGAACGTCCAACGTATGAAACTGATACTCTGCCCTGTCAGAGAAATTGGGAAAGAATACTGGCAGTTCGATGGACTGATTAATATTAGACAATGACACTACTTTTGGAAGAAAGGTTGGATTCGGCCTGAGGGAGACCCTATCTTTATGGAAAATGAGATAAGGGGGCTTAGCTGACAAGGCCTGAAGCTCTGAAACCCTTTTGGCAGAAGTAATGGCTATTAGAAAGGCCAATTTCCATGTCAGAAACTTCAAATCGCCAGCCGCAGGCTCGAAGGGTGGAAGAGTAAGAGCCTGCAGAACAAAATTGAGGTCCCAAGGCATAACCGGTTGAGCTACCGGGGGGTGAAGGAGGAGTGTGCCTTTCATGAAGGCTTTACACAGTCTGTGAGCCATTAAGCTGGGTTCATATGCCACATGATAATTAGAGATAGCCGCTAGCTGAAGTTTTATGGTGGCTGGCGCTGACCCTTGGTAGAATAATTGAGATAAGAATTCCAGCACAGAGTTGACAGGAGCCGTGTAGGGGTCAATATCCTTAGACTGTGCCCATATGGAAAACCTTTTCCACTTACTGGAATAAATCTTCCTAGTGGCTGGTTTGTGAGAGGATGAGAGGATATGGACTACATTTGGAGAAAAATCATGATACCTACCTGACTACGGTCGGAAGTGGAGTAGCCAGGCGGTCAGCCTGAGGGTCTCCAGGGAGGAGTGGAGCTGTCCTGACATATATGTGTCAGTAGGTCTGGACGAGGGTCCAGAGTCCAAGGAGGCTCCACGGCGAACTGTTGGAGAAAGGGGAACCATACTTGTCAAGGCCAGTATGGAGCGATTAGAATCAACCTGCTTCCCAGGGATAGTGCTTTCTGGATCACCCTCGAGATAAGGGGAAACGGAGGGAAAGCATACAGCAGACCCGAGGGCCAAATGTGCGCCAGAGCGTCCCTTGGATATCCCCCCAGTGGGGGTATCAGTGAGAAGAATGCGTGGCATTTCGCATTGAGAGGGCTGGCAAACAGGTCGCAGCAAGGCTGACCCCATTTGTTGAATATGCTGTCCACCACTTGGCGGTTCAGGGACCACTCGTAGAGCAGAAGGATCGCCCTGCTTAACTTGTCTATGATCACATTGGTTTTCCCCGGAATGTGCGTTGCTATCAAGGTCCTTTGGGAAGCTATCGCCCAGTTCCACACTCTCATAGCCTCCCTGCATAGTGGGTACAATCGGGTTCCCCCTTGTTTGTTGAGATACCACACTACCGACATGTTGTCTGAGTGTATCGCAATAGTCCCAGATGGGAGGACATGTTGTAGCACCTGCAATGCTAGGAGCACTGTCCTCATCTCCAGGACATTTATGTGCAAGTTCATCTCGTGTTCCTGCCACGTACCTTGGACCAACCTGCCAAGATAATGCCTGCCCCACCCTATCCGGGAGGCATCCGTGGTCACTGTGGCTACCGGGTTGGGTGAAGAGAACGGTTTTCCTACTACTAGATTGTCGGTGCACAGCCACCAACTTAGGTCCTGTCTGCATTTGTCTGTGATCAAGATGGGATGGGATAGAGGCAAACTCTGAAAAGACCACTGGGCGAACAGGAGCCACTGTAATATCCGCATGTGCAGCCTCGCTAATGGAACCATCATGATAGTGGATGCCCATCGTGCCTAGTAGTTGCAGCACTAGCCTTGCCTTTACGCGTGTCAAAGGCATCATCATTTGAACCTGCCGTTGTAACCTCGTGATCCTTTCCATAGGCAGAAACGCTCTCATCCGAATGGTATCCAACTCTGTTCCTATAAATAAGACACGCTGTGAGGGTAGCAAGGCAGATTTTTTCCAGTTTATTGTGATGCCTAGCTGATGACAAATGTTGATGGTAGTGTTTCTGTTTTGACAAAGTAGATGCTTGGTGGGGGCGGTTAGGAGCCAGTCGTCCAGGTAAGGAAACACCTGGAATCCTAGATGCCTCAAGTGAGCCGTCACCACTGCCATGCATTTGGTGAACACCCTGGGTGCTGTGGTGAGACCAAAGGGCAGGGCTCGAAACTGGAAGTGCCTGGCTCCCAGCTGGAAGCGTAGAGGACACCGGGATGCTTTGTCCATCTTTATGTGGTAATAAGCATCCTTCAGGTCGATGGAGCACATCCATACTTCCTTTCCCAATAACGGGAGAATTGACTGCAGTGTGACCATCCGGAACTTGGACTTGCGTACATAATGATTTAGTCGTCTGAGATCCAGAATGGGTCTCAGGTCCCCCGTGCTTTTCGGCACCAAAAAGAATCTTGAGTAAGTCCCCTAATCTGATCTGGTCTGGGGGGACTGGTTGGATGACTCCTTTTTCTAGCAGCTGAGAGACCTCTGATGCTGCTTGACCCCTTTGACTGGGTGGTGCATCTGGGATCCTTTTGGAGGTAGGAGGGGTGGAGCGAAATGGAATGGTGTAACCTCTGGCGAATATCCCTAAAACCCATCTGTCCTGGGTTATTCTTGCCCAGGCTTCCGGATAATGGGAAATCCAACCCCCGACGGGCACCGGAGAAGCACAGCCGGGCACACCCTCAAGAGTGAGAGTATGGGGAACCGCGGAAAGAATCCCGGTCCCCCGAGTTGTGGGGGCCCCCTCTGCCTCTGGGGTGGTGTCTTCCAGAGTATGACCCCCCCTCCTCTGCCTCGAGGGGGGGTCTCACCTTGTGCGGTAGGGAAGGGCCTCTGTGATTTTCTGAACCACATCCCCCCCCCCCTGCTGAGCCTTGGGATAAGGTCTCGACGGTAGGGAAAAGCGGACTCCCACGGCAGACAAGGTCTTACCCTCTTGTTCGCACCTGGTGAGTGTGTTTTTTACTTTGGTCCCAAACAAGGAGGAACCGTCGAAAGGGGCATCCATAAAGGAAGACTTAAAGGCCTCCGCAAAGTGACACAGGCGTAGCCAGGCTTGCCTCCTGAGGGCCACTCCTGAACTAGCCGCCCTGCTAGCTCCCTCGGCCACGTAAGAAATCAATCGCATGGACGAGTTCGCAATGGAATTAAGGGTGGAAAGCTGAGTGTTGACTGCTTGGAGCCACCGTCTCAGGTACATTACCCCTGAGAGTATCTCCTACCTCCTTAAGGAGATCTCTTTGGAGCCGCGTGAAATGAGTCAAGTAATTCAGCGACCACAGAGTAAAGGTCGCTGAGGAAAAGGTACGCTTCCCATACCGGTCCATCATCCTGGCCTCCTTGTTCGGGGGATGGACCGTAGAGGAAGACTCTGCAACTTCCTTCTGTGTGGCGGCCGCCACCACCATAGCATCTATTGGGGTTCCCTTCATCAAAATATCCTTTCCCTGGGGGGGGCAGACAAGAATTTGTTAGGCCGTCGAGGGACAGGCTCCACGGAGTCAGGAGTCTCCCACACCCTTCGACAAATTACGTCTAGGAGCTCATCAAAGGGTGGGGATACCCAGGAGGCGGAAGGCTGGGCACCAAAGGCCTTAAGGAATACTGACTCCTCCTCAGAGGGGATTTTGGAAGGCCAGCCTCCTCTTTGTTTCAAGATCTCCAGGATTTTGGAGAATGAAACATCCTCAGAGGAAGACTTGGGGGACCCCTCCGACTCCTCGAGGTCAGTATCTGAAGTGAGGGTGTCGTCTTGGGAGTCTATATGCTTCCTCTTGCAAGATTTCTTCCTGGGGGATTCCTCAGGCACAGAGTCTGAGGGCTCCTCAGAAAGAAGGGGACCGCTCATGGAGGTGTCCTTAGGCCCTTGTGCCCTGCTGTCCAAGGATAGCGGGGTGTCAGAAGCTCTCGCCAGTGTAGTAGGGAATGGAAGGACCGATCCGAGGGAGGTAGCTAATCCAGCCAGCGCGCTCCGCATTGCCTTGAAGGCGGGACCTCCTGAATCGGAGGACCGACCGCCCTCTAAGGCCAAGACCGGGGCCCGGGTCCCCGCTGCCAATGCGCCCAGAGGAAGGCTCGGCACCAACCTGTGCTCCGGGTCATCCCCCTCGGAGCAGACAGAAGAAACTCGAGTCCCGAACCCTGTGGATGGAGCCGACAGGGTCGGAGCCGATGCCGGTACAGAGAGTCCCAGTTGGGGTATCGGAGCAGACACAGGAACATCCCTCGGAGCGGAGCTTACCGGCTCCAAAGACAACGATGCGCTCGGAGGAGAAATAGCAGGTACGACTATCAGGGCTGGCTCCGGAGCAGACTGGGTCGGAGCTGAAAAAAGTTTTGCCAACACTGGCGATTCCAGGAGCCGCTGCACCACCCTATCCACATCCAAATCTGAAAGCCTGGAGGATTTGGAGGAAATCGATGGAGAAGCAGACCTCTTCTCTGGAGAGGCTTGTCTTAAACTTGGAGTCCGGCTCCAAATCGGTTCCAATATTATTGGAGCAGTCGAGGATTCAATCGAAACAGTGACTTCCTGCGGCTCTGAGGTCGGTGGAGCTGAGGAAGCAGATTCCACTACCAAAATCTTAGAGGGCGGCTCCGAGACCAGAGATGGAGCCGGCGATCTCTTCTTGGATCTAGATGACAGACTTCGACTCGGAGCTGGGAGTCTAAGCTAACTTTTCCTCAAAAGATGGTTTTAACAGACCCTTTAGTATCAACTTGTTTTTCCTTTCTTGGAGCACCCGAGGACTAAAGGAGTGGCGGAAACGGCAGGACTCCTGAAGGTGGATGGCTCCAAGACAATAAACACAGACGGAATGTCCGTCTGTAATAGACATTTTGTATGAACATTTAGAACACTTTTTAAAGCCAGAGGGCTTATGTTCTTTTTGCTCTTTCGACATAATTATAAAACACAGAACTCCAAAAACTTTCTCGGTGCAGAAGTCAGTCAGAGAAAGGGCGGGAAACGAACGCTCAGCACAACACACAGTCACTGATACACACAAACAATAGAGAGACCTCTAATTAAAACGGTCTCAGCACAAAGAGAACCACAAACTAAAAAAAAAAAAAAAAAAAAAACTAGGTCCTCTAACTCAAATGGGCCTAGCCCGAGGGTAGAAGGGATACCACAAAACTTGCACAAACACACCCAAAAGAATGCAGAAAGGACAACAAACGCTATCACAACTGTATCTATGCAAAAATTCTATATCAGAAATTTTCTCAAGAGAAGTTATTTTTAAAGAGTACTTAGCCAAGCCAAGTCGAGACCACGTCCGAGCTCTACAAGCGGCAAACGAGATCTGGGGATGTGGAGCAAGGTATTGTGGGATACCATCTTAGCCCAGCCAATCAGAGACTTTCGAGCTAGTGTATAGGCCGAGTCGGAGCCGACCGTCGGCTCCGAACCCACATATGAAGAATAATGGCGAGATAAGACTACATAACATCTATTAATCTGATGTTATCCTAGTCACCATTCATCACGTATGGGTCAGAGTCCCCAGCTACCCAACATTCTCAGGTGGCCTCATGGAAGGACATGCTGAAGAAAGTGCAGTAGTGTACACTTACCATAAATGTAGATGTTCGAGTGTATTCACTGTTGCAGTCATTACATTTGGGTTATCTGCCTGCAGGTAGCCCTCAGCTGGCCTGAATATCAAAGTCTTGGATTCCTGCATTGGTTGCGGTCTCTTCCATGACGTCAGGTCGTCAAGGGGTATAAAACAAGCAGCCAACGCCATTACATAAGTTTTTCTTGCCCCAGATGTCAGGTGTCCCCATAATGGAAAGCAATCATATGTTAGGTTACACCTCCAACAAAAAGCAAGTACACCAGAAAGCTGAAATACACTAAACAAGAGGAAAAGTATAGCCAAGAGAAGTCAGGGGGCTGGAGGGAGGGTAACCAGGACTGCAACAGTGAATACACTCGAACATCTACATTTACGGTAAGTGTACACAACTGTACTATGTTCTTCGTGTTTCACTGCTGCAGTCATTACATTTGGGTTGATTCCCAAAGCTAAGGAAGGGAGGAGGAAGTTAGAGAGAATTAGGACCAGCTATTAAGCCCTGCAAAACTGCAGTGGCAAAACCAGCTCTGAATTTAGAAAAAATAGGCATGTGTTAATGCTTGGTGAAGGTATGTACAGAGCTCCAGGTAGCAGCTTCTAGGATGTCCCTGGTAGGGACACCTCTAAAAAAGGCTTTAGAGGTATATGGAGCCTTGGTGGAGTGTGATCTTATCCCCTTGTGGGGTAGGTTTTCCATGGTGCTTATAGCAGAAATGAATGCAATGGGCTATCCACTTAGAAATGGTTTGCTTTGAAATGGCCTTCCCCTCTGCCCCTGCAGCAAAGCCCACTAGCAGCTGTTCAGATTTTCTGAGAGGCTTAGTCCTGTCCAAATAAAATCTAAGTTGCCTGTGCACGTCCGAAGAGTGTAGTATTCGTTCTCCTTTGTTTTGCGGATTTGGAAAAAAAAGTAGGCAAATGAATGGACTGATTAAGGGCCACACTAGACACCACCTTAGGCATAAAGGAAGGATTAGTCCTGAGGGACACCCTGTCTGCATGAGAGATGATGAATGGCTCCACTGCCATGAGGAATTGTAATTCAGACACTCTTCATGCTGAAGTGATGGCTAGAAGGAAGGCTGTTTTCCAAGAAGGGAATTTCAACTCTGCAGTTGCAGCTGGCTCAAAAGGAGGTACAGTGAGCTTTTCCAATACAAAGTTAAGGTCCCAGGCCGGAGTATGGGCTCTCCTGGGTGGTCTTAAATTTTTGGCCCCTCTGAGGAATTGCTTTAGCAGGGGGTGAAAGAAGAGGGGTGGTTCAGTATTACAATGAGCTGAAATGGCAGAGGCATGAATTTTAATTGACGAGAAGGAAAGTCCCTTGTGCAGCATCTCTGTTAAGTACCGAAGAATATGTGGTAAGCTGGGAACCATTGTGCCCATCCCCGGAGTCTGGCTCCAGGAACAGTATCTTTTTCACTTTTCAGCATAGGATTTTCTGGTACTAGGCCTCCTTGCCTCCAGAATGACATCTAGCACCTGCTTATTGAGGGATATTATTGGAGAGCTCAAGGAATTAGCCAGGCTGCAAGATTCAGGATTTGAAGTTGAGGGTGCAGAATCTGGCCCTCCTGCTGGGGCAGCAGGGATGGGGTCTGAGGCAGGTTCCATGGTTCCAGCTGTGACATACTGCGCAAGAGGGGATAGCAGTGTTGGTGTGGCCAGTCTGGTGCAATCAGTATTGTTCAATACAAACAACAAACTTGTAAAAGTGTAAACACTGCAAGAAATTTCAAAAACACCAAAGCAGTGCAAGTCAAATCGCCCAAAACACAACCTCTTTCCACACAGATGCAGGAAACAATTTTATTAAGCTTTAACAATGCTTTTCATTGTTTACAAAAAACAACTTCAGATAAAAACATTTTAAAACACTGGGGTTTAAATTCCCCTCCTTCCTATCACATGTTTAAAAACAGTAATATGAGTGGCTGTCCGTTTCTTGCTTAGAAAGCAAACTCCACCTCCCTTCAAATAAAACAAACAGTTCTACTGTGTTGTAAACATCAAAGAACATTAGTTGCATACATAAACCTAACTACTGAATAAATAAAAGCATTTCTAAAAAATGTTTTCTTTAAAAGTATTATATTGTAAAGCGTATATTATATACAGCTGTACAAAATAGTATGTTTTAAGGCATGTGTCTGTATGTATCCAAGAAGTATGAAAAATATATTAATGAAAATAAAAAGAAAAAATTACTACCAGCTTAAGCTTCTTAGTTTTAAAATACACATAATGGAACTTAGTTCATTTATCCCTGGGTAATGGCAAGCATCCAGACTCAGTTGCCAAATAAGTTCATTTTTCTCTAAAATCAATGAATCTGGTCCCCCTCTCCCCTCATTCTTAACCAGATTTATTGCCCGAAATGTAAACTGGTGTTGTGGGTACTCCATGATGAGTCTTGCAAGTGCATTCTCCGCTTTGTCTCCCCCCCATGGCATACAAATGTTTGTATACCCATTCGCGGAGTTCTCTGTCAGTTTTTCCAATATAGAATACTGGGCAGCATGTGCACTTTGCTAGGTATACTACCTGCTTGCTTTGACAGTCAAATTTATCCCTTATTTTGTATCTCTTGCCCTTAATCTCAAATGTTTGTCTGGTGTCCATGTATTTACAGTATCTACACATGTTGCATTTAAACATACCCATTATATTTACCTGCCTGTTTGGTTTCCTTTCCAGTATTTTTTTCAAGTTGTTTCCCCGTTTAAAAATGATCCTACATTTTTCCTGGAATTTGTTTCTCAATACACCATCATTCATTAATATGTCCCAGTTCTTTTGGATTATGGAAACCACGCTTTTAGCATCTAGGCTATATGTAATAATAAAGCTGTAAGGGCTAATAGTTTGTCTGACAACTGGTAGTTCCGTAATGTGTCCATTGTGTTGGTTCAAGATAGGCAAATAAATTCCCTTTTCCCTTTTTAACTGGACTTCTTCTATCAAGTCCTGAGTTAGGGTTGACAGGGTGGCCTCTTTTCAAGAATAAATCTCTCATAAAGCTACATTCTTCCTGAAAATCGTGGTCTTTAGTGACCATCCTCGCAGCTCTGACTAGATGGCCCTTTATTACAGATTTCTTTTGTGTAAAGGGATGGCAGCTAAAATACTACAAGAAAGAGTTAGAGTATGTGTCCTTCCGGAATATTTTTGCTATAAAGCATGCATTGCTCATGTCCTTAATTAGGTCTACGTCCAAGTATGTTACTCTATCTTTTGCAAAACATGATGTAAATTTGAGGAATTCTGATGTAGAATTAAAAGATTCAACCATCATTTGTGCAACTTGTATGTCCCCCTTAACCAAAATAAATGTCGTCCAAGAATCGTGTATACAACTGAATTTTCTCTTGGATGTGTGAATTGGACATAACATACTCCTTCTCCCAAAACGCCATTACCAAATTGGCCACGCTGGCCCCACAAGGGGAGTCCATGGCCACACCTATTTTTTGGAGGTAGTACTTGTTGTTAAATGTTACGTAGTTGCATGACAGGATCATGTCCAAAAGTTCCTCAACCAACTTAATCTCGTGACATGGTGCTTCTTTTAGTTTCATTATAGAGGCCACCCATTCAACTGCTTCCACGTGGAGAATAGAGGAATAAAGGTCCTTAACGTCTATAGTGAGGAAATTAAGTTCCTCACTAAATGTGGTCCTATTAATTTCCTCTAAAATCGACCATGAATCTTTAGAAATCTGCTTTTCACTTTTGACGTATTTTTTCAAATTATTATCAACAGCTTTTGCACATGCATATGTGATGCTGTTTCTTGCGTCAACTAGTGGTCGCATAGGTGGGTTATACAAGTTTTTAAGAACTTTTGGTATTCCAAACAGGATAGGTACCCTGGGCGCTGGCATGGTAAGATAATTATACAGGTCAATGTCTGTCCTGGCTTCTATAAACATGTCATTAATGTAAGACCTAATCCTAGAGTATCCAATGTTTAATTCATTCTTAGATACTTTCACATAGGTATTCGTGTTAACTATATCCATCATCTTGTTGTTATAATCTTCGTAGGTCATCACCACTAGGCCACCTCCCTTGTCTGGTTCCATAATTCTTATTGGAAAATTTTGTAAAGATTCCAACATGTCTTTTTCTTCTTTGTTAATGTTAAATACACTTGTGTTTCCTAATAAGGGTCTCAGTAGATACCTGTGAATCTGAAGTAGCGGGTATCAGGGGCTGCGAAAGTGCCTCACTGAGTACTGGCGTCCAGCTTAACGGAAGCGTCGTCGGCAGCTTTGGACCTATGCAGTCTGTCTCTGTCTTTATCTTTACGTTTTTTTCGGAATGTCGGTAGTCGGATGGCTTACCAAAGTCATTTCTGGATAGTTAAGAGTACAGAAATAATTTGCTGCAAAAAGGAACCAACGATG
Organism: Protopterus annectens; assembly: GCF_019279795.1. Classification (NCBI taxonomy): domain Eukaryota; kingdom Metazoa; phylum Chordata; order Ceratodontiformes; family Protopteridae; genus Protopterus; species Protopterus annectens. The sequence continues at coordinate 285,996,636 of NC_056736.1, read as the reverse complement.
AATAGTCCGGGGATTGAATAAGGCACAAAACGGACAGCGAGGGACATCGTGATCTGGGCCTAAGCACGGAATGCAATACAAATGAAAATCTTTACGAGATATTTGTTTTCCACAGGTAATACAATTGTTAACTCTTACTGACATCGGTTAAGAGCAAGAAAAAGAATCCCCAATGGGGTACTTAGCTTTTTTGATGACTTCAGTTCTGAAACTCGAAAACGAAGATTTCAGGAGTCGGCTGACCGGCACTTGCAACCTGCTCCTGCTTTGGGCACCACTTAGCAAGAAAGACTGATGTAATGGCGTTGGCTGCATGTTTTATACCCCTAACGTCATGGAAGAAGAGACAGCATCTGATGCAGGAATCCAAGACTTTGATATTTAGGCCGGCTGAGGGCTACCTGCAGGCAGACAACCCAAATGTAATGACTGCAACAGTGAAACATGAACATCACTGGAGCCAAAAGAAGCCCTTCCCCTAGAAACTAGGTTAAGTTTGTAATGAGAAATAAAGGTATGAGGAGAACAAGTTGCCGCTGCACAAATGTCATCCAAGGATAGATGAGATGAAAATGCAGCTGATGTAGCCACTGACCTGGAAAAATGAGCCTTAACTGGTCCAGGCAAAGGAGAACCACAGGAAGAGTAAATGTAACAGATGGCACTGTGAAATCTAATGGGAAATGGTAATTTTTGAAACAGCTCGGCCCTTTCGGTTAACTGAAAAGGCCACAAACAATTGGTCCGACAGACAAAAGGACTTGAAGCTGTCAAGGAACATCTAAGGTATGCAAAATGTATTCCCCCCTATTAGCATAATTAGGAAAGAGCACAGGAAGTTGGATAGAATGATTGAGGTTTGCTTCAGTAGCTACTTTTGGCATAAAGGAGGGACTGGGTCTCAAGGCCAGTCTATCTTTGTGGAATATCAAATAAGGGGGCTTAATGGTAAGAACCTGCAATTCTGATGCTCTTTTCACTGAAGTTATTGCCACCAAAAGGGCAGTCTTCCAAGAAAGAAATTTAAGATCACAGGATGCGGCTCAAAAAGGGGCCAAGTTGGAGATTGCAGCACCACAGCAAGATTCCATAGTGGAGAAGGATCCTTGAATGGGGGACACAACAAAAATACACCTTTCAAGAAGGCCTTGCAGAGGTGAGAAGAGAACGTAGGTTCGTCATTAAGGTGAAAATTTTAAACAGCTGGCATATGAACTTTAATTGTAGAAAAACTAGAGCCCTTCTTAAAGAGGGAAGCCAGGAAAAGAAGGTCAGAAATGGGTGCTGAAAATGGATCCAGATTCCGACCTTTATACCAGACAGAGAATCTCTTCCACTTACTACCATAAATTCTCTTGCTAGAAGATTTTTGAGAGGCCAAAATAATGTCCCTCACAGGGAATGCAAGCCTGGACTTGGCAAGAATCACGGGAATTGGACAAACCAAGCTGTTAGAGAGAGGGACTGCAGATTTGTAAGTGGAAGGAGTGACGGGTAAGAGTCAAGATCCAACACTGGATCGAGGACCCAAGGGGGGGGGGGTGCTTCAGATGAGACCGTAGAAGAGGAAACCACACCTGCCGAGGCCAGAAGGGGGCAATGAGAATTAACTGCATCCTGAGGCGTCTGTCTTTCTGAAGAACTCTTAGAATTAGTGGTAATGGAGGGAAGGCATATAGAAGACCCGGAGGCCAATCGATAGTCAGACCGTCCATGGGAGACTACCCCTCTGGGAGGATCAGGGTGAAGTAGCTACTGCATTTGTGGTTGAGAGGGGAAGTAAACAGATCGCAGCTCGGTTGGCCCCACCAATGAAAGATCTGCTTCACCACTAGTGGATTCAGGCACCACTCATACGGGGTTAGGACAGCCCTGCTCAGCTTGTCTGCCAGCACACTGGATGCTCCGGGAATATGCATTGCAAGGAGAAAGTGTCCCAAGGACATTGCCCACTCCCAAACCCTTATGACCTCAAGACAAAGCAGACAAGAAAGTGTGCTCCCTTGTTTATGTACCACACAACATCCATGTTTGTCTGTGTGTACTGCTATTGACCTTGGAGGAAGACAGTCCTGAAAGCTTGCAATGTAAGTACTGCTCTCATCTCCAGAACACTGATATGCAGTTTAGTCTCTGACTTGGACCATGTCCCTTGGACAGTCTTCCCCCAGAAGTGCCCCCCCCCCCCCAGGAGGGAAGCGTCTGTGGTCACCATGGCTGCCAGAGCAGGGGGAGAAAAAGAACCCCCTCCCAGAGGTCTGGAGAGTGCATCCACCATGACAGATGTCTCTAACAAACTGGAGTGAGTTGTATAGGAACTGACAGACGAGAAAGAGCGGACCACTGAACTGCCAGGGTCCGCTACAGAACTCATGTAATACCTGGGCCAGTAGAACCAAATAAATGGCCACTGCCATTGAACCTAAGGCTCTCAGAATGAGTGATACTGGAGGATGAGTTAGCGCCAGAAGGAATTGTACATGAGACCGAATAAGAAGTACTCAGAGGAGAAGAGCTGTAATTCCCGAAATGGTGTCCAAGTGAGTGCCGATGAATTCCAGCTGTTGAGACAGGGTCAAAGAAGACTTGGCAAGATTCACTGCAACTCTGAGCTGATCAAAATGATGAAGAAACTGAGTGGTCTCCACCAGTTGATGCTGAGTGGAAACTGTGAGGAGCCAATTGTCGAGGGAGGGAAACACCTTGAGTCCCTGCAGCCTGAGATGAGCTGCCACTACTGCCATACACTTGGTGAACATCTGGGGGGCTGTGGTAAAACAAAAAGGCAGGGCTCTGAACTGAAACTGATAGACTCCTACACGAAAGCGGAGAAATCTCCTGGACCGCCTGTCTGTTTTGATACATGTGTCCTGGAGATACACACAATACATCCAGTCATTCTTGTGCAGAAGGGGCACAATTGACGGAACAGTGACTATCCAAAACTTCGACTTCTTGACAGAGAGATTTAACTGACTGAGGTCCAGAATTAGAAGCAGGTCCCCTGTTTTCTTGGGTACTAAAAATAAGTGGGAGTAAGTTATGAATCCTCTCTGTCCTGTGGGGACCTTTTGGATGGCTCTCTTTAGAACGAGATTGGAGACCTCTAGACGGGCTAACTCTCTCTGACTAGGTGGCACGTCAGGGAGAGTTCTGCTTCTTGGCGGGAGGTCAGAAAAGGAAATATAGTAGCCCCTGGATATAATTCTTAGCACCCATTGATCGGTTGTGATGTTTTCCCAGGCTGAAGAGTGCAAAGATAAACGGCCCCCGACTGCCTCCAGAGAGGGACAGTTGGGCAACACTTCAGGAGTTCTGAAAAGGCTTTGACAGAAGGGTTCCCTGGAGCCGTGGTTTTGCGGGCCTCCTCTGCCCCTAGGGCAGCATCAACCGTTGAAACATCTCCCTGTCCCCTGGAACAGGAATCTTCTTGAGCTACCTGAAAGGAAGACTGCGACTTACAGAACCAAATCTTCTTACTCGCCAATTGGGTCTTGAAAAAGGGCCTTTGGAGGGTAGAGAACTTGATCCCTACTCCTGACAGGGTCTTCCCTTCTTGCTCACTGTGGGTTAAAGTATCCTTTACAGTTGGAGCATTGGTAAATGATGCCTTGAAGGTCTCTGCGAACCTGCACAAGCAAAGCAAGTCATGACACCTGATGGCGATGCCTGCGCCTGCCACCCGTGAGGTACCCTCTGCAGCATTCCATATAAACCTCATGGACGAATTAGCTATGGATGTGAGAGTGGGAAGCTTGGGAGAGACAATCTTAAAGTCCTCTGCCAGCATGGACTCAGCGTGGGAAGTGGTAAGATCCTTGATCAAATCCCTCTGAAGACTGGTAAAACGTGTCAGATAGTTTAAGACTCGGTGGCTGAACAAAGCTAATGCGAACACCCGATTTCCATATCTGTCAATCACTCTCGACTCACAACTGGGAGGATGGGCAGATGAACTCTGTTCCGCCAGCTCTTTCTTGGGGCGGCAGCTACCACAATCGCATTAACTGGAACTGCCTTGGACCAAAAAGATTTGTCAGAAGGGGGACTCAAACTTGACCGCTCTCTTGGGCACCGGCTCCACTGTATTGGGCTCCTTCCATGCCCTGCTGGCAATAAGGTTGATCAAGGGGTCAGCAAGGTGAGACCTCCAAGAGGTAGATGGGCCCATTCAGAAAGCCTCCAGAAACACTGCTTCATCAGACGACACTAGCTGGGCAGACCAACTGCCCTTAGCCTTAAGGATCTCCAGGATGTCTCTGAAGGAGACACCATCGGGCAGCGATGTAGGGGACCCGTCCCTCTCATTGATATCAGTGTCCTCTGTGAGAGACTCCATAGGGGAGTCAAGATGCCTCCTCTTACAAGTTCTCTTCCGATGCACTTTTTCCAGTGGTGGCTCTGGGGAAGAATTGGAAGAGGTGGGGACCCCGATGGAGGTAACTCCTCCCTGGAAGCTAGATCAAACAGGATAACCAGGAGCAGGATAACAGGGTCCGCTCAAAGTCTGAGGCTGAGATGGAGCCTGGCGAACAGGGGAGGCAACTCTGATAGCAGAGATATTTCCACCACCCAGAAAGCGGAAGGACTGGCTGAAGCTCCCTTCCCCTCCCCAGTGGACACCACCACAGGAGAGGAAGAAGCAGACCCCACCAGGACCTCCAACCCTCCACAGAAGGACAGATCAGAACTATCAAGAGCCGAAGCACCGACAGGCAGAGAATAGTCCAAAAAGACCGGACCCGAACCCACCCCCACAGACTCCAGGACAACAACCCAGACTGGTGGCCCCACCTGCCCCGAGGGAGGGGGCAGTAGAACTGGCTAAGAACTCTGATGGGGCAGGGACAGAGGATGTCCCAGGACCCCCCCACTGCCTCCATGCAGCACGCCGTCTCCCCTAAGCCCAATCCCAGCTGAGTTGGATGAGGAGAAAATAGTCGGGGAGTAGGAGACGGCTCCCTAGTCCTATGGGCTGGGGAAGCCATAAGCCCCAATTCTATCTGCGCCTTTAAAAAGGACTGCATTATCCTGTCCATAACGGAAGGAAGGATGCTTCTGGAGGCTCGGGAGAAAATAGAGGACCTAGCTGGAGACCCGTGTTGGAACCCTGAGGCTTTTCGACGGTCCAGGGAGCAGCACCTTCATGGAGGGATAAATAAAGGATTCCCTCACTGAGGAAGCAAGGGAAGATACTCAACCACAATAGGATCCAACTGTACCGGATCTCAGGAAACAGAAGAATCTGAGGGCAGGGCTCTCGAACCACTCAGACCAAACAGGATTAGATCTGTGACAGGTCTGCTCAGACTCAAATGTGAAGGCTTCGAGCGAGATGCCTTGGATCTGGGAGTCGGACTCAGAGACCCTCTGACCGGAGGCCTTGGATCCGGGTGTCAACTCTCTAGAGGGGATTGGATCAGAGACCCGCGGTTCTGATCGTGCTACTGCTAGAGTCGGATCTGGGATCCAACAGCCTAGAGTCTAGAGTTCTCCCCAGAAGAGGAAGAAGAGGTAGGTTTTCTCTTGTGATCCGAGGGGCCTTGCTTTGTCGAAGGCTCATCGACCAAGGGCTCCTTCTGAACCATTCCTTTGAGCAGAAGTTTATTTCGATGCTCGACCAGGGCCTTGGGGTTTAATGCAGTAAATGCCACATTCAACCTCCAGGTGGCCAGCGCAGAGGCAATAGAGGCACTCCTCATGCGAGTCGGAAACAAGCATCTTCCGGCCACATGAGGAGTGCCTCTTAAATCCTGTAGGCTTCTCAGACGTGATAATTCTGCCAAAACACAAACCTATGCCAAGGCCAAGAAACCAGCAAAAGTCAAAAACCAAAAGTCCTTCTCACACAACAGCACAAACACAAAAACCAAACTACAGAAAGCCAAGAAATTTTTAAAACGAAAAAAGCAATTCCTACACTAACTGGCAACTAAAAAGAATGCCAAACAGTAGACAACATGAGGGGAAAGTACAGTTTTGTACCTACCATAAATGTAGATGTTCGAGTGCTCATACAGCTGCAGTCATTACAGATGGGGTTATCCTGCCATCAGGCGGGTCCTCGGTCGGCCGAATTCCAAAGTCTAGGTCCAGCGTCGGTTGTTGTTGCTTCTTCCCTGACGTCAGTACGGCAGGGGTATAAAAGAGGCAGCCGACGCCATTTTCTTCAGTTTTTCTTGCCCCAGATGTCAGGTGCCCCCAGAAGGAAGGCAAAACATAAATTTATGCAAATATGCAATATAGAATAATCAAAAAACAGTAGTTGCAAGCAAATACACCATAAGAGAATACCCCAAATAGGTTGTATGATAAGGTGTTTGTCATAAGGCCTGTCCTAAGAGGGGACGGAGGGGGGGTAACCTGGACTGCAGCTGTATGAGCACTCGAACATCTACATTTATGGTAGGTACAAAACTGTACTATGTTCATCGTGCATACAGCTGCAGTCATTACAGATGGGAAGAATCCCAAAGCTAAGTAGGGGTGGCAGGCACTAAGTGGAACTAGGAGGAGCGAGGATGCCCTGCAAGACTGCTGTGGCAAAACCCGCTCTAGATTTAGAGTATAGTGGAAGGTGATAGTGCTTGGAGAAAGTGTGCACTGAACTCCAAGTGGCTGCTTCCAAAATGTCCTTGGTAGGGACCCCCGAGAAAAGCTGCAGAGGCAGCTGTGGCCCTGGTGGAGTGGGATCTGATGCATGCAGGCACAGTTTTTCCATGAAATGAGTAACAAAAGCGTATGCAGTGGGCTATCCATTTTGAAATTGTCTGTTTGGAAATAGCCTTTCCTTGAGCACCGGTAGCATAGGACACAAAGAGTTGCTCGGATTTCCTGAATGGCTTTGTCCTGTCCAAATAATAACGAAGTTGTCTGTGAATGTCCAAGGAATGCAGTAGTCTTTCCCCTTTGTTTTGTAGATTAGGATAAAAGGTAGGTAAAGTGGATAGTCTGATTCAAAGCTACACTGGATACTACCTTTGACATAAAGGTAGGGTTGGTTCATAAGGAAACTCTGTCCTGATGGAAAATGATGAATGGTTGCACAGCCATGAGGGCCTGTAGCTCAGAAACCCTGCATGCTGAGGTGATAGCCAAAAGAAAGGCTGTTTTCCATGACAAGTATTGTAGTTCTGTTGAAGAAGCTGGCTCGAAGGGAGGAAGGGTCAGCTTTTCCAATACGAAGTTGAGGTCCCAAGCAGGGACTGGTGGTTTCCTTGGGGGTTGTATATTCTTTGCCCCTCTGATGAACTGCCTTAAGAGAGGATGAGAGAATAAAGGAGGATCTGTGTTGTATTGTGCAGAAATGGCTGAAGCGTGGATCTTGATGGAGAAGGAAAGTCCACTGTTTAACATCTCAGCTAGGTACTGTAAAATTTCAGGTATATTTATTACCCAAGGATTCTGGCCCTTTTCTTGATTCCAGGCACAAAATCGTTTCCATTTGGCGGAGTAGGCTTTTCTATTAGAAGGTCTTCTGGCCTCCAAGATGACATCCTGCACCTCCTTGGAGAGGAGAGTCTGTTGGGAAATCAAGGAATTCTCCCATGCAGCTAGATTTAGGGTTTTGAGCTGGCTGTGAAGGGTTTTGTAGTTGTGCTGGGACAACAGAAGAGGGACTAGAGGTAGGATCCATGGTGGGGAATGTGTCAGGCTTTTCAGGAGCGGATACCAGTGTTGTCTTGGCCAGTCTGGAGCAATGAGAATCATTTTCGGCCTCTCTGCTCTGGCTTTTAATAGAACTTTGGGCAGCAGAGGAAGAGGCGGGAAGGCATAGACTGTCAATGTTGTCCAATTGAAAGAAAGTGCGTCCACTTTCCAGGCCTGTGGATGATAGGTCCTTGAAAAAAAATGTTTTCAACTGGTAATTTCTGTGGGTAGCAAATAGATCTAGGTCTGGCTGTCCCCATGCCTGAGTTATCTTTGTGAAAACTTGAGGATGCAACTTCCATTCGTGTGGATCTGTCATATTTCTGCTTAGGTTGTCTGCCAGTGTGTTTTCCTTCCCTGGCAGGAATTGTGCCTGTAGCTGAATTTGCAATTCCAGTGCTGTGTTCCATAGGGTCATGGCTTGCCTGCACAGGGGGTATGAATGAGTTCCCCCCTGTTTGTTTATGTACCACATCACTGTGGTGTTGTCTGTCCTTATCAATAGCTGGCCTGGATGCAGTAGGTCTTTGAAGGTCATAATAGCATTTTGCACGGCTAGCATTTCCTTTTGGTTGATGTGTAGGTGCTTCGCTTTTTGGGACCATTTTCCCTGAATGCACTGATCTGTCATGTATGCTCCCCAGGTGTAGTCTGAGGCATCTGTTGTGATGATTTGAGTTGCTTGAGGTACACAGAAAGGGAGACCTGTGTTTCTTTGGCATGCTTGAGCCCACCACAAAAATTCCTTTTGGAGGCATGGAATGAGTGGTATAATTGTTTCCAAGCTGTGGCTGTGTTGAGACCATAAGTTTTTTAGGTACCATTGAAGTTGCACATGGGATTAGTAGGATGTAAGATGCCATGAATCCCAGAACCTGCAGGACTTTCCTTGCAGTTAGCCAGGTGAAAGTTGCCATTTTGCTGAAGTATTGAGACAGTTGCCCTTGTTTGTCTGGCGTGAGGTAGGCCATCTGGGTGGTTGTATTCAAGCTGGCACCCAGGAAAATTATTTGTTGAGAGGGTATTAGTTTTGATTTCTTTTTGTTGACTGTGTATCCCAGGAAGTTCAACAGTTTTACTACAAACGCCAGGTGCTGCAGTAGTATGTCCTTGCTGTCCACTTGGATCAGGCAGTCATCCAGATATGGATAGATTTGTATTCCTTGTAGTCTGCAGAAGGCGATTACTGATGCCAGACATTTCGTAAACACTCTGGGCGCAGTAGATAAGCCAAAGGGCAATGCAGAGAATTGGTAATGGGTTGAACCTGCAAGAAATCTGAGGTATCTTCTGCAATCTTGTCTGATAGGGACATGCAGGTATGCCTCCTTGAGGTCCAATGTTACCAGCCAAGACTCCTTGCCCAGCATGGGAAGAAGCTGCTGTAATGTGAGCATCTTGAATTTTGGCACCTGTAGATATGTGTTTAGGATGGATAGGTCTAAGATAGGTCTCCAATCTTTGTCTTTCCTTGGTACCAGGAATAGTCTGGAATAAAACCCTTGACCTTGTTCTTTTGCAGGTACCTCTTGAATCGCTTTCATGTCCATGAGAGCTGAAATTTGTTTTTGTGCCTCTGCCCTTTGATTTTGTGGCATGTTTGGCATGCCTCTCATTTTTGGAAGGGTGTGAAAGTGGAACCTGCAGCCTCTGTCTATAATGTCCAGAATCCATTTGTCTTTTGTAACAATATGCCAATTTTTTGAGAATAATGCCAGTTTTCCACCCAAAGGTGCTGCCATTAAAGCTTTGCTTGGCAGGTGTAGGGGGGAGTCGTTGTGTCTGTTTTCTAAATGACTGTGATCTATCTTCTCCACCTCTTGGGGTTGGTGCTTGCCACTGTCTGGCTCTGAAAGATCCTTGAGGTTGCCCTCTACCCCTTGGGCGTCTGTATCTGCCCCTTTGAGGTCAGTCCGTGGCTGGAAAGGACCAATTTTTTGAAGGCCAGTTTCTGCTGAAACGTGGAGGTTGTACCTGCAGGAAATCTTTCACTGTTTGCATTGATTTCGCTTTTTCCTCCATTTTCTTTAGTACCTCCTCAGCTTTAACACCAAACAATACATCTTTTTGAAGAGGTGCATCTAATAATTTAGCTTTGACATGATCTGGTAAGGTTTGCTCTTTGAGCCAAGCATGCCTACGTATAACAGACCCCGTAACAGCAGCTCTACATGAGGCCTCTAAAGCATCAAAACCACACTGCAAGGTATGTTTACCCACTTGCTCTGCACCATGCAACAAATCCTGCAACTCTTTTAAATCTGGTTGTTCTGGTTGTGTCATTTTTCTTTTCAACTGAGATAACAAAAACTGTTGATACTTTAACATATGGAACTGACAGTTTAATGCCCTCATGGTTAAAGTGGCCGAGGTGTACACCTTTTCCCCCCACCTTTCTAAAGCTCTGGAATCTCTCTCTGAAGGTAATGGGTTTTTTGCAGTAGAGGCCTTAATTCCCTTGGGACCCTGTGAAATAGTTTCTGGGTCAGCAGTACGGCTTTTATATAGGAACTGGTGAGAATCAGGAACCCGGTAATACCTGTCTGGTTTAACAAGAGCTGGAGGCAAAGAATCTGGATTAAGGCTGGCTTCTGTGTACACATCATCCAATACATCTAATACAGGAGGGATAGCCAGGGGCCTATGCTGGGGGAGCAGAAGAAATTCCCTGAGCCTTTTCTTGGAATCTGAGTAATCTTGGCCTTCCCAGTGAAAGTGTTCCCTCAATGTATGCAGGGTTTCCCCAAAAGAGTAGTCCTCAGGGGGGGGGGGGACCGAGGGAATAGACTCCTCAGCATCAGAGTCTTCGAACGGAGAATAGGCATAATCCTGGTCCTCAGAATGTTCTGAGGTAATAGAAGCTTGATCTGAGGAAGGGTAGTCTTCCTCTAATCTGGGCCTTTTGTCAGAGGGGGGTTGAGAACCCCTGATAAGAGTAATCAAATCCTCAGCCATTTTAAGCATCTGCTTTTTAGGCATGGGGCCTTGAGAGGGGGTCTGAGGACCCTGTTTTTTTGTTTTTCATGGCTGCTTTAGATTTAGTGAAAGCTTCAATAGAGAAGGAGGAAGGCCTGAAGACACCCTGAGAAATGGCAGGCCTGTCTAAATTCTGAGTTTTGCCGCCAAGAGTGGCGTCGGTATCTGCAGTAGGAATGGGGACCGAGGAGCCTGTGACCTCAGGTACTGAAGACACCGGTAATGTAGTGTCATCGGTACTCAGGGGCTGCATAGACGCCTCGCTGAGCACCGGAGAACCGGTAGTCAGCCTTAGCGTGGTCTCAGTAGTCGGTGCGGACCTCGTATGTTGGTCCTTATCTTTGTGTCTTTTGCTCAAAACTGGAGTCGGAGTATCCGACGACATAATATAATTAAAATGTTTGCCAAAATAGTGAAGGGCGAACTCCGCCTGGCGCTTAATAGTGCGCTTGTTGAATCTAGCACAAAAACGGCAGGCCGAGACGTCGTGGTCTGCGCCTAAGCAAGGTATACAGAAAAGAGTGGAAATTCTTATGCGGTATTTGCTTCCCACATGAAATGCAATTATTAACTTTGTCTGACATCGGTCTGAGGCAAGAAAAGTTTCCCCAACGGGGTACTTAGCTTTCAAGAAGACTTCGGCTGAAATACTTTCGTAAATCTCAGGAGCTGGCCGACCGGCACTTGCGAACTGCTTCTGCTTCGGGCACCGCGCAGCAAGAAAGACTGAAGAAAATGGCGTTGGCTGCCTCTTTTGTACCCCTGCCGTACTGACGTCAGGGAAGAAGCGACGACAACCGACACCGGACCTAGACTTTGGAATTCGGCCGACCGAGGACCCGCCTAACGGCAGGATAACCCCATCTGTAATGACTGCAGCTGTATGCACGATGAACATCAGCAACAGATACAATACGCGGAAAACCTAAAGCATCTAATCTAAAAGTAAAACAGTAAGAAAGAACTACGAGAGAAAGAAACTAAGGAAGAAAACATAAAAAGATTGACTAAACAGGAGGAGCTGAGCAATCTGCATCTGTCTTCAAGAGCAGCAAATGAGATCTGAGGGTTTAGAGGGCAAAAGGGCATTATGGGATGGGAGGAGCGTGAGCTAAGCCTTTGTCGAAGTATTGTCAGCTTGGATACGATATCGGATCCTAGTCCCATATGTGATGAATGGTGACTAGGATAACATCAGATCCATTACATGAGGAAATGCTAATCCATGAACACATGAAAAATACAAGTGCAGTTTCAGGCAGACTATATAGCTAGAGATTCCTCTTATTTGTGAAATTTGAACTACCAAAAATTCAGTGTGGTGAAAGGAACTCAATGTGAAGATTGAATGACTTCCTCAGGGCAAGTAGAGTTATACACTGGTCAAGGCTATTTACTAGTAGCTCATCATAAAGGGATCCTGCATCATTAGCAATGAGTGCAAACTTGAAGGAAAGTTTCAAAAGCTTGGAGAAGTGACCAAAGAGGAGTTAAAAGAATTGAAGACTATGATCTTTAATTATGCAAAAAAATATACCTACTGAATGGGTGAAGAGTGTGGTTACAGTTGTGAAGCAAGATAAAAATGTTAATGCATAGCTCTGCATGGTGTTAATAAATCTTTTGACAGGGGAAATTATCTATAATGCAACTGAAGTTGTTTCTGCTAAGCCATAAGCAAAGTATTTTTCTATGATCCAAGATAACTAGGGATTAATCTCAAACTATTTAATTCACTTCTGGGAAAAATAAAATTTCTTACACTTCCACTTGCTATTTCTACAGTACATGAAGAGTTTCAGACAGCTGCTGCTGCACAGAGATTGTGAAGCTTAAAAGTGATATGATATAAGGGCACTAGAGTGAGACCAAACATGATTTCTAGTACTGTATTGGACATAAATGGCCTCAATCAGGTAAACCTTTGTATATGTTCCACCCAAATTCAAAAGGTCAGAAGTCTTCTCCCCTCAGAGTCAAGGAGATCAGGAACGACCTTAGAAACCTGGGAGGGAGGGACAGAAAATACCTGGTCATATGGGTCTGGTAGTTCACAGCCCTAAAGGACAAAGTGGCCACAGTGTAAACCTTCTTGCCCAACCACTATCCTTTTCAGAAGGCAGCAGCTACATACTACTTGAAGGGCTTGTGAGAACAGACTGACACTACAGAAGGATCACCCTAAGGGCATTTATAACAAAATTTGCAATACTCAGGCACCTTGTAGAACCTATCCAGTTTCTTTGGTGTAGAAAGCAGAGAGCCAGGGGCTACAGAAGTTGTAGAAAAGGTATCCAAAAGGGCAGCCAGCATAGGAGGAATAACAGAAGGTTTGGGAGACTCCATCTGTAGAAGCTCACAGTACCTTCTCTGGAGAGAGACCTGGGAACAATCCCACTTAAAATATCAATCATATTGGCAATAGCATTCCCAAAGGACAGCTTGTTCTAAAGGAGAGTCTGGACTTAAGAAATCCTCTTTCTCTGAACCAGAGTACAAGGAGGAAGGAATTTGGGAAGAGGCCAAGGATTCTTACCCAGAGTCCAGATACTCACTGGAAGAATCCAATTTCATAGGGCTACTGACAAGAGTGAAAGACCAAGAGGAAGCAGGGACAATGTACCCCCCCCCCCCGGGGTGGCTTCCAGGCCACAAAGCATTAAAGGAACCCTGGGTGAAATCCTGCCATTTAAGTTGGGGATCATTCATAAAGTACAGTTTTGTACCTACCATAAATGTAGATGTCCGAGAGGAATGCATCTGCAGTCTTTACAAATGGGTTGTCCTGTCGTCAGGCAGCCCTTCGGTCGGCCGGATTCCAAAGTCTGGGTCTGGCTTCGGCTGGTGTCGCACTTCACCCGACGTCATTGCGGCAGTTATTCGGGTATAAAGGCATCAGCCGACGCCATTTTCCTCAGTGTTTCTTGCCCCAGATGCCAGGTGCCCTCTTGGATGGCTAAATTTGGATAAATGCCAAAGTTTCCAAATAGTAGAGAGCAAACACAAAAATAAGCATGTATGTACATATATACAAACAAATACACCATAATAGATCCCCCCCAAGCTAGCTGAAGATTGGCAAATACCCTAGGAGTACCTCAGAGGGGAAGGAGGGTGGGTAATCCTGACTGCAGATGCATTCCTCTCAGACATCTACATTTATGGTAGGTACAACACTGTACTATGTCCTTCAAGGATGCATCTGCAGTCTTTAGAAATGGGTAGAATACCATAGCTAAACTAGGGGAGGAGGAAATGAGAAGAGATTATGGTGTAGTTAGGATCCCTTGCAAAACAGCAGTGGCAAAACCAGCACGGGATCTAGAGTATAGAGGTAAGTTATAATGCTTGGCAAATGTATGCACGGAGGTCCAAGTAGCAGCCTCTATAATGTCCTTGGTAGCCACTCCTCGTAAGAAGGCTGTGGTAGTGGCTGTAGCCCTTGTGGAGTGAGGCCTGATGTTCTCTGGAGTTTTCTTTCCATGGTAGGAGTAACAAAATCTAATGCAATTTCCTATCCATTTGGAGATTGTCTGTTTAGAAATTGGTTTTCCTTCCTTTCCTGCTGCATATGCTACCAGAAGCTGGTCAGTTTTTCTATTGTTTTTTGTCCTGTCCAGGTAGTAGCGTAATTGTCTGTGTACATCCAAGGTATGTAAGAGCCTTTCTCCCCTGTTCTGTGGGTTGGGGAAGAATGTAGGAAGGTGGATAGCCTGATTTAAAGATACTCTGGATACCACCTTAGGCATAAATGTAGGATTTGTTCTCATGGACACTATCTTGATGAAAGATTAGGAAGGGTTGCATTGCCATTAATGCCTGTAGCTCAGAGACCCTTCTTGCTGAAGTTATTGCCAGCAGGAAAGCAGTCTTCCAGGATAAGTATTGCAATTCTGCTGTTGCTGCTGGTTCGAAAGGAGGAAGAGCCAGTTTTTCTAGCACAAAGTTCAAGTCCCATGCTGGTAATGGAGGTTTCCTGGGAGGTTTTACATTTTTAATTCCTCTCAGAAACTGTCTGAGCAGAGGATGCGAGAAGACAGGAGGATCCAAGCTGTACTCTGCTGAAATAGCTGATGCATGTATCTTGATGGAGGAATAGGACAGGCCTGTATGGAAGAGCTCCGCCAAGTACTCCAGGATGTTGGCTATGTTCACCAGTGTCACATCTTGCCTCTTTGCAGTACTCCAGATGAGATATCTTTTCCATTTTGCTGCATAATTCTTTCTTGTTGAAGGTCTGCGAGCCTCCAGGATTATGTCTTTAACCCTTTGGGATAAATTTGGGTTAATTGCTGTTATGTAATGTTCCAGGCAGTTAGCTGCAGAGTTTTAGGTTTGGATGCAGAATGTTGTAGTTGTTCTGTGTCAGCAGTAATGGGATCAGGGGCAGTGTCCATATTTGTTCCCGGGACATGCTCCTCAGCAGTGGATAGCAATGTTGTCTTGGCCAGTCTGGGGCTATCAGAATGATCCTCGGACGTTCCTCTTTGATCTTGAGAAGCACCTTGTGCATCAAAGGTAGTGGTGGGAATGCGTATGCTGTCAGGCTTTTCCAACTGAAGGATAGGGAGTCCACCCTCCAAGCAAGTGGGTGGTAAGTCCTTGTGCAGAATTTCTTCAACTGGTGATTGGAAGGGGATGCAAACAAGTCTATTTGTGGTAATCCCCATTCTCTTGTGATGGTTTTGAAGATGTCCGGATGCAGCATCCATTCGTGGGCATCTGTTGTAGTTCAACTTAATATGTCTGCTAGGATGTTTTCCTTCCCTGGTACATAAATTGCCTGTAACTGAATGTTGTAGCTCAGAGCCACATCCCATAGGTCCAGTGCCAACCGGCATAGAGGGTATGAGTGTGCCTCCCTGTTTGTTGATGTACCACATAACTGTGGTGTTGTCTGTCCTTATCATCAACTGGCCTTCTTGGAGAAAAGGTCTGAATGCCTGGATTGCCAATTTTACTGCCATCATTTCTTTTAGATTTATGTGAAGAAGCAGCTGGTCTTGAGTCCATAGGCCTTGAAAGCACTTGCCCATCATGTGTGCCCCCCAACCGAGGTCTGAGGCATCTGTCGTGATGGTTTGTCTTGGTTGACTTTTGCAGAAGGGCAGTCCTGTGTTTGATTGACAGGCCTGAGCCCACCATAAGAACTCTTGCTTCAGGCATGGGATCATTGGAATTTTGGTTTCTAGGCTGTGCTTGTGCTGAGACCACACATTTTTTAGGTACCACTGTAGCTTTCTCATATGCAGCCTGGCATGAGGTACCAGTATTATGCAGGATGCCATGAAGCCTAGAGCTTGTAGCACTTTTCTTGCAGTTAGATGGCTCTGCTTTGTTAATGCCAAGAAATAGAGAGGAAGTTGTTCTTTCTTTTCTGCAGTTAGAAATGCCATTTGTTTTGATGTGTCCAGTTCTGCACCCAGAAAGGTTATTCTTTGGGATGGAATCAGCCTTGACTTTTTTGTATTGACTGTATATCCCAGGGCTTGCAGCAGGTAGATGACTCTTTGTAAGTCTTCTGTGAGTTTGTTTTTGTTGTCCGCTTGTATCAGGCAGTCGTCCAGGTAGGGATAGATTTGAATTCCCTGAAGTCTGCAATGAGCGATTACTGATGCCAGGCATTTCGTGAACACTCTGGGCGCAGTAGATAAGCCAAAGGGCAATGCTGAGAATTGATAATGCTCTGATCCTGCAAGAAATCTGAGGTATCTTCTGCAAATTGGTCTTATGGGGA
Organism: Protopterus annectens; assembly: GCF_019279795.1. Taxonomy (NCBI): domain Eukaryota; kingdom Metazoa; phylum Chordata; order Ceratodontiformes; family Protopteridae; genus Protopterus; species Protopterus annectens. The sequence continues at coordinate 285,980,273 of NC_056736.1, read as the reverse complement.
CGTGCAGGTATGCCTCCTTGAGATCTAGAGTTACCAGCCAAGACTCCTTGCCCAGCATGGGAAGAAGCTGCTGTAGGGTCAGTATTTTGAATTTTGGGACAATGAGGAATGTGTTTAAAGCGGACAGGTCTAGAATAGGTCTCCATTTGTTTTCTTTTCTTGGTACCAGGAAGAGCCTGGAGTAAAATCCCTTCCATTGCTCCATAAATGGTACCTTTTCCACAGCTCTCATTCTTAATAATTGAGATATTTGTTTTAGAGCTTCTGTCCTTTGAGAAGGTGGTAGGTTTGGCATTCCTCTCTTTCCTGGTAGTGTATGGAAATGGAACCTGTAACCTTTGTCTATAGTCTGCAAAATCCATTTTCTCTTGTAATGCAGTGCCAGTTTCTTGAAAATAATGTTAGCTTTCCGCCTAAGGGTGCTTCTAGTTGTTCCCTGGTAGGGGTGCCACCGCCAAGTCACTGTGATTGAGTTGTTGTAGTGGTGGTGGCTGTATCCGTGCCTCGTTGGTTGTTACCCTGCCACTGGCGACCCCTGTAGGCACCCCTGGATTGGTTTCTGCCTCTAGAGCACCTATTCCTGCCTCTTTGTGCCTTAGAGGAGTCCGGAAAGGACCAATTCTTGGAGGGCCAGTTCCTGCTAAACCTTGGAGGTTGAACTTGTAAGAAATCTTTCACTGTTTGCACAGATTTTGCTTTCTCTTCCATCTTTTTTAGTACCTGCTGTGCGGGGGCACCAAACAAATTGACCTTGTCCATAGGTGCATCCAAAAGCTTAGATTTGACATGGTCCGGTAATGCCTGTTCTTTCAACCATGCATGCCTCCTGATAACTGTGCCAGTCATGGCTGATCTAAAGGAAGCCTCCAGTGCATCATAGCCACAGCTTTTTAGTCAACTGGTCAAGCATAAACTCTTGATATTGAATCATATGAAATTGGCAGTTCAAAGCTCTAGCTGACAAAGTAGCAGAGGTGTAAACTTTTTTACCCCATCTCTCTAAGGACCTGGATTCCCTTTCAGAGGGGAGGGGGTTTTTAGAAGTAGCAGCTGCTACAGCTTTAGGGCCCTGGGAGATAGTCTCTGGATCTGCAAAAGGAGCCTTATATAAGTGGTGATGAGTGTCCGGGACCCTGTAGTACCTATCGGGCTTAGCAGGAGCCGGAGGTAAAGTATCAGGAGCAGTGCAAGCATCATTAAATGCATCATCAACAACAGATAGAACTGGAGGTATAGCTAAAGGCCTATGCTGTGGCAAGTGTAGAAAGGTCCTAAGCCTTTTTCTAGAGTCTGAGAAATCTTGGCCCTGCCACTGAAATTGTTCCCTCATAGCATGCAAGGTTTCCCCAAAGGAGAATTCCTCAGGAGGAGAGGCTGAAGGGATGGATTCCTCAGCATCAGAGTCTTCGTAAGGAGAATAAGAAGCCTCAGGAGGGTCTGTATGATCTGAGTCATCAGAGGAATCATCTGTGGCTACTGGCTCAGGGGGCTCTGCTCTAGGCCTCTTTTCTGGAGGAGGGAGAGAGGCCCTGTCTGGATGAGGCTGGGCTCCACGAATTAAAGAGATGAGATCCTCTGCCAAAGAAAGCATATGGGAGCTGGTGCTGGGCCTGTGAGAGGGGGGCTTGGAAGGCACAGGTTTTGATGCTTTGGCTGCTTTAGCCTTGGCAAAGGCCTTAATAGACATAGCTGGAGGAGGCCTAGCAGCTCCATGTGCAGGGGTAGAAATGTCTAGGGGAATGGTGTCTGATAAATCCTGTGAAATCGCAACAGAAGGTTGGATTTCAGAAGCCGTTTCTACCAGGTTAGAAGAGGCCTCTGTAGAAGGCAAGTTATCGGCTGAAGAAAGAACCGCTTGCTCTGTTTCGGCCGAAACCGAGACACTCGTGGTATTCTTAACCGCGGTTTCGGCCAAAACCGCGGACCGCGAGTGTCGGTCCTTTTCTTTGTGTTTTTTGGTTATTTGCGTAGTCGGAGGATCCGACGGCATAATTTAGGCAAAATCGGAGCCGAAAATCTGTTCAGCTAAGTCCGAGCGACGTCTAAGCGTCCGTCGGTTAAAAGAAGCACAGGCTAGACAAGCTGCTACGTCGTGGTCTGGGCCTAAACAATGTATGCAATAGGAGTGGAAATCTTTATGAGGTATTTGTTTCCCACAAGTTAAACAGTTATTAACTTTCTCTGACATCGGCTGAGGCAAGAAAGAGTCCCCAACGGGGTACTTAGCTTTATAGAAGTCTTCGAAGTAGTATTCGGTAGTAGTAATCTCTGGATCTGACCGACCGGCACTTGCGAACAGCTTCTGCTTCGGGCGCCACGCGGCAAGAAAGACTGAGGAAAATGGCGTCGGCTGATGCCTTTATACCCGAATAACTGCCGCAATGACGTCGGGTGAAGTGCTACACCAGCCAAAGCCAGACCCAGACTTTGGAATCCGGCCGACCGAAGGGCTGCCTGACGACAGGACAACCCATTTGTAAAGACTGCAGATGCATCCTTGAAGGACATCAGGGTAAATGTTATTTGTCTTCTGTTTCTTTCTCTGTGGAACATCCACTCAAAACACCCTCGGAGGGTCAGACCCTGTCTCGACTCTATAACGGCGGTAGGAATTTCCTCCCTCACTAAAATCTGAGGAATTCCCCTTGGTCCCTTGGATATTATAAGTGGAGGTTCACCTCAACATCCGGTACAGATGTCTGAAAAGCCTCAATGGACATGCAAGACTTCAGATCCATGCCTGCCACAGACAGAGTCATGGCAGAGGAATCAGAAGGAAGCACTGGACAGTCTTCAGCGCTTTCAATAGCCTCTAGAGAGGCATCCAGGGCAGGCTGAACATCAGCAGGATTGGGCCTGACTTTTATGTTATTCTTGGCAGACGTATGGCCCTCAAGACAAGAAGATTCCACCATAGCAGCCTGACCCAACAACTTAAGATATCGGTTCTCAATGTATATGGAACAAAGAGGACAGGTAACTACATAGGATATTAGGCACAACATGTGGCAGACAGAACACTGCATATAATCGTGGGAAGCAATCAAACTAAAAGGACAATGGTCAAGACTGTCTTTATGGTGGTATCTGCCTCCCAAACTGACATTTTCCCTTTCTGGAAAACATGAACACAATACCAAACAAGAACTGAAAGGAAGAAAAGAACCCCCAACAAGGCACTAATCTGAGGGGAATAAAAACAAAACAAAAAGAACAGCTTGGTAATCAGCACAGAAAAGCATTCACACCAACAGCCAATAATGGTGTTTGGACTGGCGGCAAAGTTTCTGCATCCATAAACTACCTTTATGACATACGTCTTGCACAGGGAGCATACGTGTGATGCACTGCACCTATAAGAACTGAAGGCTTTGGTATACTGGCCGAAGTTGGGCTATCCTTGGCAGGAGATCCTTTATGGAAAGAATACAGCGACAGTGACAAGGAAGTACATCCATATTTAAAGAGACACAATATGAAGTACTTAGAAGTATCACTTGAAAAGACTTTTGTTACGGCAACCAAAGATATGCGATGAGAGACTAAACAAAAGATTATACAAAAACAGGGAACTTTGAAGCTTTTGTTTATGGATATGAACAGTAACATGCAAGCAGTAAAAATGTTTTAATCTATTTAGTTTTACATACTGGTCAGGCATATTTTTATCAGCCACAGCAGAAGATGTATGCAATAAGTAATAGTGCTGAAGGAATTTATCTGGGAGGGGAACATGGCAAGAGTTTATCAGGCTAGGTTAAACTTACCAATAGAACAAAGTGGTTTAGGACTGTCTAATTTGAAGGAATATTTCAGAGATACACAGTTAAAGCCCATATGCCTAACACAAGAAGGTTAGAATTCAAAATGGAAAGGGATATTTAAGGGGGTGGGGGGCAAAAAATAAAGACGGTAGGATTTTGGATGCAGATCCTTAAGGAACAGCCATACAGATTATATTCATAAAATAAGTAGCAGAAAGCACTTCAAAAAAACTAAGCCAACACGAAGATGGAGAAAGGAGATTTTGTCAATAGGGAAGACTCCAGGCAGGGGTTCAGAAAACAGCCATGGGGGGCTAGAATTTACTGCAGAAAACTGGCAAAAGAACCAAAATATTGAGAGCAGATAAACAGAGGGGGAAAGGCAATAGCATGGGAGGAAGCAAAGATGTTTGGTTTGCAGACTAAAGAAAATACAGTTGTGTACACTTAGCATAAATATAGATGTTCGAGTGTATTCACTGTTGCAGTTATCACATTGGGGTTATTTGCTTGCAGTAGCCCTCAGTCGGCCTGATTATCAAAGTCTTGGGTCCTGCGTCCGTTGCTGTCTCATCTTCATGACGTCAGGTAGCCAGGGGTATAAAGCATGCAGCCAACGCCATCACATCAGTTTTTCTGGACCCAGATGTCAGGTGCCCCCATAATGAGAAGTAATTGTATACAAGGTTACACCTCCAACAAAAAAGCAAATACACCAAAAAGCTTTAAGCATGGTAAACAAGAATAGAGGTATAGTCAATAGAAATCAGGGGGCTGGAGGGAGGGTAACCAGGACTGCAACAGTGAATACAATCGAACATCTACATTAGTCAATAGAAATCAGGGGGCTGGAGGGAGGGTAACCAGGACTGCAACAGTGAATACAATCGAACATCTACATTTATGGTAAGTGTACACAACTGTACTATGCTCTTCGTGTTTCACTGTTGCAGTCATCACATTTGGGTAGATTCCCAAAGCTAAGGATGGGAGAAGATAGATAGCATTAGGACCAGCTATAAGGCCCTGCAAGACTGCAGTGGCAAATCCAGCTCTGGATTTAGAAATAATTGGCAATTTGTATTGGTAATGCTTAGTGAAGGTATGTACAGAACTCCAGGTAGCAGCTTCTAGGATGTCCCTGGTAGGGACACCTCTGAGAAAGGCTGTAGAGGTAGATGCAGCCCTGGTTGAATGTGGTCTCATCCCCTGTGGGGTAGGTTTTCCTTGATGCTTATAGCAGAAATGAATGCAATGGCCTATCCACTTAGAGATGGTTTGCTTTGAAATGGCCTTCCCCTCTGCGCCTGCAGCAAATGCAACCAGCAGCTATTCACATTTCCTGGGAGGTTTAGTCCTGTCCAAGTAAAATCTAAGTTGTTTGTGCATGTCCAAGGAGTGCAGTATTCGTTCTCCTTTGTTCTGTGGATTAGAAAAGAAGGTTGGCAAATGAATAGACTGATTAAGGGCCACACTGGATACCACCTTGGGCATGAAGGAGGGATTGGTCCTAAGGGACACCCCGTCAGCATGAAAGATGATGAAAGGCTCCACTGCCATCAAGGCCTGTAATTCAGACACCCTTCTTGCTGAAGTGATGGCTAGAAGGAAAGCTGTTTTCCAAGAAAGGAATTTCAACTCTTTATTTGCAGCTGGCTCAAAGGGAGGTAGAGTGAGCTTTTCCAATACAAAGTTAAGGTTCCAGGCTGAGGTAGGGCATTTCCTGGGTGGTCTTAAGTTTTTGGCCCCTCTGAGGAATTGCTTCAGCAGTTGATGAGAGAAGAGGAGTGGTTCTGTGTTGTAATGAGCTGAAATGGTTGAGGCATGAATTTTGATGAAGGAAAACGAAAGGCCCTTGTGAAGCATCTCAGTTAAGTATTGAAGAATATGGGGTAAATTGGGCGCTGCTGTGCCCATCTCCTGAGTTTGACAACAGGAACAGAATCTTTTCCATTTTTCAGCATATGATTTTATAGTACTAGGCCTCCTTGCCTCCAGCATGACATCCATCACATGCTTACTGAGGGATGGTAAAGGAGAGATCAGGTAATTAGCCAGGCTGCCAGGCTCAGGGTTAGAACTTGTGGGTGCAGAATCTGGCCCCCTGCTGGGACAGCAGGGCAGGGGTCTGAGGTAGGTGCCATGGTGCCAGCAGTGACACACTGCGCAAGACGGGGTACCAGTGTTGGCGTGGCCAGTCTGGTGCAATCAGTATTGTCCTTGGCATGTCCTATTTGATCTTTAGTAGCACCTTGGAGAGGAGAGGCAGAGGGGGAAAGGCATAAACTGATAGGCTTTTCCAGGTGAAGGAGGGGGTATCCACTTGCCAAGCTTGTTTGTGGGGAGTCCTTGTGCAGAATTTGTCCAACGGGTACTTCTTGGGGGAGGCAAACAGGTCCATCTCTGGGCTCCCCCATTTGTTTCTCAACCGGTTGAATACCTTTGGTTCCAGTTTCCACTTGTGTGGGTCTATGAGATTTCTGCTTCGGTCGTCTGCCAGTGTATTTAGCTTTCCTGGCAAGAATTGAGCCTGTAGGTGTACTTGGTAGCTCAAGGCTGTGTTCCACAGAGTCATGGCTAGTCTGCAGAAAGAGTATGAGTGGGTTCCCCACTGCTTGTTTATGTACCACATAACAGTGGTGTTGTCCGTTTTTACCAATAATTTTCCTGGAGGAATGTGGTCCTTGAAGGCTGTCAGAGCATTCTGTACAGCTAATATTTCCTTTTGATTGATATGCAAGAGCATTTTATTTGGGTTCCATTTGCCTTGAATACACCACCCTGCCAAGTGAGCCCCCCATGCATAGCCTGATGCATCTGTTAGGGTTTGGGTGGCAGGGGGTAGATTGAATGACAGTCCCTTGTTTTGGTGGCAGGCCTCTGCCCACCAAAGGAACATTATCTGTGGACAAGGTATGATAGGAATCATTGATTCTAGCTCCTGAGAATGTTGACACCATAGGCTTTTTAGATGCCATTGTAGTTTCCTCATATGCAGTCTTGCATATGGAATTAGTAGAATGCAAGAGGCCATGAACCCCAGAGCTTGCAGCATTTTCCTTGCAGATAGCTGGGTCTTTGTAGCCAGTAGTCTGAAGTAGAATGTCAACTGAATTTTCTTTCTCTGGCGTGAGGTAGGCTACCTGGGAAGCTGTATTCAAGCTTGCTCCCAGGAATACAATTTGTTGGCAGGGTACAAGATGTGATTTCTTTTTATTTATGGTGTACCCCAGAGAGGTTAGCAATTTCTTTACAAATGCCAGATGATTTAATAGTATGTCCTGGCTTTCTGGCTGAATTAGACAATCGTCCAGGTATGGGTATATTTGAATATTTCTTTGCCTGCAAAATGCAATGACTGGAGCCAGGCACTTTGTGAGTACCCTGGGTGCAGTAGACAAGTCAAAGGGCAGTGCAGAGAACTGATGGTGCATGTAGCCTGCTTTGAAGTGCAGGTATCTTCTGCAAGATTCCCTTATTGGGATGTGCAGGTAGGCTTCCTTTAAATCTAGTGTTGCCAACCAGGTGTCTTTGCCTAGCATGGGAAGCAGCCGATGAAGAGTTAGTATCTTGAATTTTGGGATTACCAAAAATGTGTTTAGGATAGACAGGTCCAGGATAGGACATCAAAAATTGTCTTTTCTTGGTACCAGGAAAAGTCTTGAGTACACACCTTGTCCCCATTCTTCTTCTGGGACAGGTTGAATAGCCCTGATGCTTAAAAGAGAGAATACTTGCTTTTGAGCCTCTGCCTACTGATTTGGGGGGTAGGTCTGGCTAACTGTCTGGGGTTGGTAAGGAGTGGAAGTGGAATCTGTATTCTTGGGAAACTATATTTAAAACCCATTTGTCCTGGGTAATGAATTCCCAATTTTTTGCATGCAGGGCAATCTTTTCCCCTAAAGGAGCAGTCAGTTGAGCAGGGCTTGGAAGGTTTAAAGTTAAGTCATTGAGACAGTTTACCATAGTGGGGAGTCTTACTACTCCCTGCTTTGGAAGTGGGAGCCCCCCACTGCTTAGGCCTGTGAGTACCTTGTGACTGAAACCTGGGTGTTCTGCTGGTTCTGGGTTTGGACTGAGAAGGCCTTGAAGAGGCAGGAAAGGACCAATTCTTAGAGGGCCAATGCCTACTAAATCTGGGAAGCTGTACTTGCAGGAAATCTTTAACGGTTTGCACAGATTTAGCTTTTTCCTTCATCTTTATTGTACTTATTCTGCTTTGTTGCCAAACAGGTGGTCCTAGTTTAAGAGAGCATCCAGTAATTTAGCTTTGACATGATCTGGCAAAGATTGCTCCCTTAAGCCAAGCATGCCTTCTAAGTACAGACCCAGTGACAGCAGCCCTACAAGATGCCTCTAATGAATCAAAACCACATTGCAAAGTATGTTTTCCAACTTGTTCAGCAGAATGCATTAAATCCTGTAAATCTTTATTTTTAGTAGAGTCAGGAATCAACATAATTTTCTGTTTAAGCAATCCAATAATATGCTGCTGATACTTTAACATAAGAAACTGTCAGTTTAAGGCCCTAATGACCAAGGTTGCAGAAGTGTATACCTTCTTACCCCATCTATCCAGCGCCCTGGAATCTCTATCAGAGGGGGTAGGATTTTTGGCAGCAGTAGCCTTAATGCCCTTGGGTCCCTGTGAAATGGTCTCAGGATCCGCAGTAGGATTTTTAAAGAGGAACTTGTAAGAGTCAGGTACTCTGTAATATCTATCAGGTTTTCTGGGAGCAGGAGGTAGAGAGTCAGGGGTCATGCTAGATTCCGAGAAGGCATCATCTACAATGTCCAGTACAGGAGGGATACCTAAAGACCGGTGTTGAGGCAGGAGCAAGAATTCCCTAAGCCTCTTTTTGGAGTCAGAGTAATCCTGGCTTTCCCAGCAAAAATGTTCCCTAAGAGTATGCAAGGTTTCAGCAAAAGAGAAATCTTCTGGGGGTGAAGCAGAGGGAATGGAGTCCTCTGCATCAGAATCCTCATAGGTAGATAAGGGCAAGTCCTGGTCATCAGAGAATACAGAAATTTCAGAGTCCTGATCAGAAGAATCAGAAGGAAAATCAGTCCTAGGTCTCTTAGAGGGGGAAGGGTGGCTTCCCCTGATTACAGTAATAAGGTCTTCAGCCATTCTTATTTGTTTTTTAGGCATAGGGGCCTGACCATGCAGTCTGGGTGTCGGTTTTCTAGGCATGGATAGAGTTTTAGGCCTTGAAGAAGAAGATGGTGTCGGTTTAATACACAAGTCAGTAGGCCTGAATACACCCACAGAAGCCGGTGCCTGCACAGCGGCTCCGGACCCATCCAAAGTAGAGACATCTGCAGTTTCCACAGTCGAAGAAACATCTCGTGGCATACCGGACTCCGAATAGGTCTTAGCAGAGGCCTGCAAATCTGAAGTAGTGCATATCAGGGGCTGCGAAAGCGCCTGAGTATAGGCAAACTGGTGACTAGCTTAATAGAAGCGTCATCTGCAGCTTTGGACCTACGTGGTCTGTCTCTGTCTTTATCTTTGCGTTTTTTCGGAATGTCAGCAGTCAGGTGGCTTACCAAAGCCATTTCTGGATAACTGAACAGAGTACCAAAATATTTAGATGCGTAAATGAACCGAAGACGAATAGTACGAGGTTTGAATAAGGCACAAAACCAACAGCAAGGTACGTCGAGGTCTGGACGTAAGCAAGAAATGCAGTACAAATGAAAATCTTTATGAGGTATTTGCTTTCTACAAGAAATACAATTGTTAACTTTTACGGACATCGGTTTAGAGCAAGAAAAAGGTTCCCCAACGGGGTACTTAGCTTAGTTGAAGACTTCTGATCTGAAACTCGAAAATGAAAATTTCAGGAGTCGGCCGACCGGCACTTGCGAACTGCTTCTGCTTCAGGCACAGCATGGCAAGAAAGACTGGGATGGCATCGGCTGCATGCTTTATACTCCTGACTACCTGACGTCATGGAAGATGAGGCAGCAACCGATGCAGGACCCAAGACTTTGATAATCAGGCCGACTGAGGGTTACTGCAAGCAGAGAACCCAAATGTGATGACTGCAACAGTGAAACACGAAGAACATCTGCCTTCTCTACCAGGGATTGATACTACTGTATAGGCAAACAGAAATGGATCATGAGAATCTTAAGTGAAAAACCTGCTCTGGTGGAGTTTTTAGATGAATCTAGAACAGAAGCTGCTGTTACAATATTGCATGATAACTAAGAATCAGAGAAGGTCAGAAAAGAATGAGAAGAGAGACAGGAAAAACAATTTACAAGAGAACAATGGCATGACATATGTTACAGCTCCCAAGTGTGCAAAAAGTCTACAAGGTTTAGGATCTTTCAAGTGTTTGCATAGGTATGTTTATACTCCAAGCAGACTTCAATTTTTTTTTTCCCTCAGATAGATAACATATGTTGGAGGTATGATGGGAAACAGAGTTAACTGGGAACATGTTTTGGGGGTGTAATGAGTTGGCAGATTTAAAAAAAATTCCCTGCAGAGTAATCAGAAACACTGGGTGAGCAAATTAACTAAGGAAGGGAGGAATTCAACAATTTATGTAATATTAGGCTGATGATATTTAAAAAGAAAGAAAAGCTAAATGATGTTTAATGTAAATGTTAATATGGTTTGTTTTCTGTTAATGTGTAGTAGCCTATGTCTTAAGTCATAACTTAACAAAGATGCTTTAGTTGATGAAAGACTGGACTGCAGAGCCTTCTCTCCACCTTGAAAAAGTGGATATTCAATTTGCTGCAGCAGAAACTCCTAGGGTAATATGACTAAGAGACACTTTGGACTGGGAAGTTCAATGGTCATAATTCCCAAAAACCTTCCTGAGATAAAAATGATCCAAGTCATTTATAGCTATACAAAGACTAGATCTTAAATAACGATTTGGCGTTTAACTGACAGCCAGTGCAAACTATGCAGAATTGCCAAGAAATGACAGCACCTTGACATCACAAGTAGCCATGCCATGGAATAAGAACTTCTCCTGGTAGACTCCCCCGATATGCCACAAAATGGTAATCCAGTAACAGACTGCCCTTGTGCAGACCAGTGCAAAGTCATCAGCACACTATCCTTTAACCAGGCCTTCTACTTACAAGGAAGTCAAGGTTGCACCATGGCGCAAAGTAGACTGGTTATACACAAAATGTGCTAAAATACTAAGACAGGTCCTCAGGGCCTTGCTACACACCTCACTGAACTTACCTGAATAGCAACATTGCAATCTTGCAGCTACTGGCAAAATGAATGGCTTCTTCCAGCCAAATGTAGCTTGAAGTGACTGCGGCCACAACAAAGCTCAAGATAGTAACCTCTGCAGGAAAACCTAGAGAGATTTCACCAACAGCCAATTACTTAAACAAGGCAATTCCAGAAGACTGCACTGTTGCAGAACCTTCATCACTGTGTGTAACGTCTTGGTGAAGACTAAGAGTAAAGCAAAGGCACAGCACTTGGTAGTTAGAATTCTTATGACTGCATCAAAATGCAGAGGCTTCCCACAGTTCCCAAATACTGATATGCCAATAGTCACCCATAATGTCTACTAATACCATCCCAAATACTTACAGTATCAACTCATGAAGGGTGGCTATTTCCTCCCCCAAACTTCTTGGGGACTCTGCATCCCACCCTTCCCTTTAGAATCATGTCAATGGCCCCCACAACCAAAAGAAAATAAAAACTATGCTAGATGCAACTGAGATACTGAAGGGTCTGCCACAGGGTTAAAAAGAGGAAAATCTCTGGAAAGGGATGATGATGAATCAGGGGAAGGTGCAAGAAATAAGGAGGGAATGGGATTTTGGATGCAGATCCCTAAGGAAAACTACAATAACCATATAGAATATTAAAACTCAAAGTAGCAGTAAGTATTCTAAGTACTAAGCCAGCACTGGAATGGAGAAAAACATTTTGTTGATATAAGTGCTGCTCACCTGTCAGACAAAAACATGGGGAAACATTCCCTTTCCTTTGGCAATAGGTGCTTACCACAAGTCAAAAGCTCCTCAGAAGGGGTGTCAGAGCATGCATCTCTACAACGTTGCAATATACTTTTCAACTTAATAATAATCAAAAATGGCTGGGATCAAGCAAAGCAGCACAAGAGTATATGATCCCAAAACGGGTTCCTTTCCTGAAGGGTCTAAACAGATGGATACCCAACTACCTCAGGTTCTTCTCACAACTACAAAAAAGTATGGTCTTTTCTCCAGAATCAAGTTGCTACAGAAAAACTGGCATGGAAAATGCAGGGGACTGCTCCCTAGTGATGTGCACCTAGGACTGGCCTCCCTGCAGACACACAGGAACTGATGTCAAGATACGGCATAGTCAGAATGTCTACCAAGTCTTTGGAAGACTGCAAGGTTGCTATCCTAGTACCGATTTCCAATAGGAAAATAGCTGCAGAAGTGACATACATAGATGGCAAATTTGGGGCAAGCAATGCAATGCCGCACTGGGGCTGGTGCCCTCAGATCCTCATGAGGTTGAATAAATCAAACACCTCATATGCTATGCTCTTTATCTGCAGAATCTTTCCTATGACTTTTCTGCTCATCTCTTCTAAAATAAGGCTTTTAATGTTTACTGAAATCATCAGAACACTGTCCTGTGGGAGAAAGGACAGGCATCACTTAGCCTAAGGCGCAAAAGCTTTCTGTGCTCCATACAAACCGAGAGGTTGCAAGCTCTGCAAAAGTAAGGTTTTCCTTTCAGAAAAGGGGCAGTGTTGGCAACATAACACCTGATGGTGCTTGCCAACTAAGGAATGGCACTGAAGGTGATAACCCACCACCAGAATATTTCTTCATGTGGAAATCTTAGCTAAAGACAATTGACCACAGGACGCTCACCAAAGTCAAAAATTAAATAATGGCAGTCAATGCAATAAAATCATAAAATTAATAATCAATATTGGTGCGAGAGAGAACTCCAACTTGGGTTACTTACTGCAGTGCTTTGAAAAGTCACCTACATGTATCCAATGTACAAAAATGCTAAAAGAACTGGGAAATGGCATAGAGGCTGCTTCCACTTCCTGACAAGTGACCTTACTTACATGCACAGCATGGTCAAAAGACCAGCCATGCGGGATGTCAGAAGTTCTGGATGTTAGGTCAGATGAATTATATACTTGTGGCTAATCTCAATCACTATACATTCATACTTAAAAAGAACATCTGGAGATGCTGTGCCCGCTAAATAGGTGAGAGAATGCCAATAATGACACTTGAGCTTAAGCACCCAAAGTATGGCAGCCAGAGAATTTAAAATATACCATAACAACCACATCAAAGCACAAAAGAAACACACTGAAGTGTATCAATTGCTGATGGTCTACTGAAGTACAGCCTTTAACTTTAAGAATGCAAGACAAAGAAAACATTCCAGAGTACACTTTTATAATACACCTGTGTCAAAACACCCCTCTTGCAATCAAACATATAAAAATGAAACCTTCTCCAAGCTCTTCAAACTAAACCACTAAAACGAAGTATAATCATTTGGATTATGTGAACACAAGTAAGAAAACTAGAATGTGCCAGAAAGCATCACAGTCTAAAAATAAAGATACAGCTGCATTCCCACCAAACAAATCTGTCATGTTGCACATACCCTTCAGGCACTTTAATGAGGTCAACATTTACATATTTTGGTTTCCAAAATATCTGAAATGTGAATACCAGTATAACCATGTAAATCACCTGTGAGAAAGAATTGTTCAACAAATGCTCCTGCCTCATAATAAACTTGCTGTTTTTTTTACTACCTACACCAAAAACAGTGTACTAAATTTAGACATGTGCTCACGTCACTGCTGGCCCTTTAATAGGTTTCATTAAACAAAACACTACTACTCTGTCACAGAAATACAATTTGTTCACCTTCAATGTGAATACTTTACCATTGTTTCACTTGCAAACAGCTTACCGAAATGAAGGTGGGATCATATCTGCAGGCAGTACAGCTGGCAAAGGCTGACCAGACATAGCCAAATCTATTAAGTGCATAGCCAGAATAAACTCCTCTGCTGTTAGCTTGCCATCTTGGTCAATGTCAGAAAGATTCCTGCAATACCATCAAAAGTATATAAATTTATAGCTTCATTTGTTAATAAAGTTAAAACAAACTATTTCCTTCATTTTTATGCCAAGAACTTTGCTTCTATTTCAAACACAATATATAATCCACTTACCACTATGAACTACTATTTTTTTTCATCACTCAAGTTCTGCTACTAGAGAATCCATACATTACACAAGCATAAAAAATGTTCCAACAGCAGCCTGATCCACTGGCTCAGAAGGATGAGGTTGTGCAATAGATCAAGATTGCTAAAGAGCTGGTATTAGTATCACACAGGACTGCTCTCCTTTCATGAAAGGCAGGCTGACAAATACTGACCAACACCTGGCAGACTGTGAGGTATGTAAAGCAAGATCTGTAAAAAGATCCAACAGATGGCATACTTTTTAAGAACAGAGATGCAGGAAAGGCACATGCTGATGTCACTGTGCCTTTACATATTGGGTCACTTATAAGGAAGAAGAATACATGTCCTCTGATGGATAAGGGGGCATCACTCAATGATCATCCAAATGTTCTTCATCTGCAAAGTCCACACCATGATTCTGTTGTCTATCTCCCACATTATGAAACAGATTCTGAAAGGGGGGAACAACCTCGTCTAGGAAGGACACTGCATTGTAGTGAGCAGGGATTAGATTAGCACTGGTTCTTAAACCAGTACAAGGAACACACGAAAAAAATGTGCTCAGCTATATTCCTGTTGTCACCACTAGATTATTCTGCAGCTGTGGTGAATTAGGGAACAGCATGAAGGAAATCACGGTCTCCCCCTCCCCACATTTTTTTTCTTACATGGAGCTGGAGTGTAATGACACCTGTTTCCATCTATCCGAGTTCAATGCCACTCTTCTACGTTACTTGACAATCATTCCCGTCTGTCAATCTCTTTGCTGAATGCCCTCATTTCCTCTTGCTTTTTTCCAGCCTGTCTCACATGATATTCAGATTGCCTTCTGCTTTCCTGAACACATGCCCAAATGACAGTAATCTGTTCTCTGACTTTCTCAGCAATTGGAGCTACTTTGGTAGAATTTGAGTAGGGTGTGGGTCAGAGTTCATCTGTGCCCATGTTCCTTGAGTTTTGCATTCAATTTCTCTATCCTTTGCTGAATTTCTTGATCAGAGTTAGCCTGTAGTGTCACATCATCTGCATAAAGCAACTTCGTCGATCTGTCTCCTCAGACCTGGAACAAAAACACGAATCACACCAACCAGTACTCTTGCTCCAATCCAAGCCCCTGTACTCGGGCAGAACGTAAAAAAGTTAACAAACGTAAAAACTCTACTAACAGACCTCAAGGCAGCAGTTTTGCTCGTACACAATGTTTTAATGTATAAAATGGTTTAGCGCTTTCATCTGTCGCAGACAGATTTCATCAGAACCAAGCTCTCAGTCTCACACTCTGACGTTTATAGTTGCATTTTGGCGCCTTTTTTATATATATATAAAACCTAATAAAAAACTTTTTAATAATTTTTAATACAAAACCATTATAAATAAATTCAGTATTACATATGTTACATCGTTACATTAATAACCAATAACCTAGTAATGTGTAAAAATATTTATAATGGTTTTGTATTAAAAATTATTAAAAAGTTTTTTATTAGGTTTTATATATATATAAAAAAGGCGCCAAAATGCAACTATAAACGTCAGAGTGTGAGACTGAGAGCTTGGTTCTGATGAAATCTGTCTGCGACAGATGAAAGCGCTAAACCATTTGGATGTATTCTGATTTTATACATTAAAACATTGTGTACGAGCAAAACTGCTGCCTTGAGGTCTGTTAGTAGAGTTTTTACGTTTGTTAACTTTTTTACGTTCTGCCCAAGTACAGGGGCTTGGATTGGAGCAAGAGTACTGTCTCCTCAGACCTGTTTGATAATGTTGTCCATCACCTGATCACCACTATCAGCAGTAGTCGGCTAAGAGCTGAACCTTGACCCACACCCTCTACCACTGGGAACCCTTCTAGGAGTCCTAACATTATTCATACTTGAGTCATTGAGTCCTTCTACACAGTCTGCTCAAACTCTACAAGTGTTTCTGGGACTTTGACCACCACGGGATTGCCCAGATCAGCTTTCTTGGGACCTTGTCACATGCTTTCTTCAAGTTCAGGAATGCCCAGTTGGACTCTCTCCTTATCGCTAGCTTCTTCTAAACAATCTGTCTCACTGCAAACACTAGATTGGTTGTGCTGCATCCTGATATGAATATGAACTGCTCATCTCCCATTTTACACTCCCCTGCATATTCGTTTATCAATCACCCACTCCAGAAATTTCATGCAATTTCATGCAGTGTGATAGGAGTTTGATACCTCTGTACTCCCCAAAGTTGAGGATGTCCCTTTTGCTCTTGTGCACTGGCTCCAGTATGCTTTCTCTTCAGTCATCTGGGATATGCCCTCTTCACTATACTGTTATGAGTACACCCAGGAGTCATTTCCCCCATATCTCACTCAACATCTTATTCACACCAAAAACAGACATTTAAAAAAGCTGCCATATACATAACAGGTGGGAATAATGACTTCTTACCATAATGGCAACACTTTCCATGTTATCTTGGAATGTGAATGATCTCACAGGTATATACAAAAAGGGATGAATACTAAATTACATAAAGAAATGCAAAGTACAAATAGAAAGCTACAGGAAACACAATTGGAAAGAACTGAGCATGTGAATTTGATAAAGAAAAGATTTCAGGATGAATATTCAAGGAAAAAGGAAAGTACTTATATTAATTACAAGAGGGAAAAACATAATGGCAGAATTATAGTAGTAAGGGGCAACTGGTAAGGGCTTAGGATTACGCAGGCATGTATTTATATTTCACCTAAAACTAATATTATGGAGCTTAAAAAAATATTGAGAAGAAATAATCAGCTTTCAGCAGAGTATTACTTATAGGTGGGGACTGGAATTTGACTTGCAACAATAAGGATGTATTTGGGGGTAGAAGGGAAAATGCAACAAGAGAGGATACATTTCTGAAGAAATTTATGAAAATATTTGGTACGAAAGACGTGAATTCAATAAGTACAATGACTGGGCTAGACTTTAAAGAAATTACATTTCACATATTTCACAGGAACATGTTAATTTAATTGAGAACTTTTATATACACATACAATAACTATTTCAAATCATGTTCCAATAATTACCAAGATACAAATATAGATAATGAAGTAAAGATGAGATACCAGTGCTTAACCACCTACCCATTAAAAGAGGAATTTAAAGAATGGGTAATGGAAATTATCCAGGAGTTAAGGAAGACAAAGTACTCTAGAAGTTATAGGTAGTGAGTGGGATAAAGTGAAAGTGTAGTTTAAAAACATGGTAGAAATAAAAAGACTTGAGTCTGGTTAAGAATTATTTAGAGGGTATGACAAAGGTTAAATTGTTACAAAATAAGGAGAATCTCTCAAAAAGAGAAGAGGTATAATTGCAGGGTGCTAAAGGAAAAAGAAAAAATAAGGAAATACCTGACTGCTCTTAAGCAACTGTTTTCGATAACTGTAGAGCACAAAAACTTTTGGCACAATGACTTGGGCAACAGAAAGTGGAAAGGGCTGGTACCAAACTTCAAGAGCCTAATAATCAAGAAAATGAGAGATCCTGTAGAAGTATTAAAGGAATTTCGGAAGTTTTATGAAAATTTGTAGAAAGCAGAGAAGCGGGGAAATCAAGAAAACCTACAAATGGAAATATTTATGGAAGCCTTAAATATGCCAGTGTTAGAAGTGGATGAGGCTCAACAACTAACCATTAAGATATGACGAAAAGAGATAAAAAAATGTAGATATAGGACCATTAAGATAGGAGAAGAGATAAAAATGGTGACATATAAACAAAGTCTCAAGGGATAGATGGTATTCCAGTGGAAGTTTTGGAGCTAGGAGGGAATGAAATGATAAGTCTCTGGAAGGTTTTGTTTAACAGTTTTAAAAGGAGGGGTAGGACCAACATCACGGAAAAAAAATATGGTGGCTGTAATACCTAAAGATGTTAAAGACCCATCTGATCCAACTCTATATATGCCCAATTCAATTTTAAACCATGATTATAAAGTGTTTATGTCTATAATGGCTAAAGAATGGCAAAGGTGGTGCCAAAATTAATAGACATGGACCAATGTAGTTTTGTGAAGGAGAGGTAAACGTTTGACATTAACAGAACAATGAAGATTCAGAGGGAAGCAGAATGTAAGAAAATACTGCTGGGGTTTGATCCAAAGAAAGAATTTGACAAAAGTAAGCTGAGATTTTATGAATAGGGCAATGAAAGCATTTGAAATTCCTGACAAAATAATAAGGTTATTTAGAAGGATATATGAGGGAGCAGAGGCAAAAATCAAAGTGGGATAATTCCACTTTGATAAGTTGCGTCTGAACTGAGGAAACAGACAGGTGTGTCTTTTTCATTTGTTATTTGTGTTATACTTAGAACCATCGGCAAAGAAAATAAAGGACTCAAAAATTCAAGGATATAACTGGCATGGTGTTCAAGAAAAGTTGGCTTTATCTGCAGATGTTATTTTGTACCTGATGAAAGCAGAAAAGGACATCTCAGTGTTCTATAATATTCTGTCACAGTTCAGGTTGTTTCCGGGAAATAAAATTAAAGGCTAAAGTTATAAACTATGGAACCACACAGGAATTGGTTGAGCAAAACCCAATTTATGGAGACATGATTATATTAAGTATTTAGGAGTATGGATTAAAAAGGATTCAGTTATGGGAGCTAAGGATATGTGGGAGAGAGTAAACAAAACATAATACAAAAACTGAGAAACTGGAAGCTATCGCCTAATGATAAGTATATAGCAAGATACAGACAGTAAAAATGTTTTTAGTCTTCTTAGTTTTATACACAGGTCAGGCATATGTTTATCAACCAGAGAAGTAGTTATGGATCATAATAAAGTGTTGAAGGATTGTATTTGGGAGGGGAAGAGGGCAAGAGTCAAGTGGGATAAACTGATCCTCCCAACAGAGCAAGGTGGTTTAGGATTACCTGATTTGAAGGAATATTTTAGAGCTACACAGTTGAGGCTCTTACACATAACAAAAGCAGAAAGCTACAATTCAAAGTAGAAAGTGCTAATGATGAAGCTGTAGATAATTCACGAAATAAGGAAAGAATGGAATTTTGGAAGCAGATCCATAAAGAGAACAACAGTCATAGAATATTATATTCATAAAGGAGCAGAAAGTATACTAAGAACTAAGCCAACATAGGAATGGAGAAAGTAGCTTCTGCTGAAAGGGATGACTGTAATTAGGGATATAGAGAACAGATAAGAAAGGGGCTTGAATTTACTGGAGGAAGCAGGCAAAGGAACCAAGATATTGTAAACAAATAATTAGAGAAGGAAAGATAAAAGAATGGGAAAAGCCCAAGGCGACATTTGGTGTGCAAGCTAGTGATTGCCTTCCTTATCAGGGATTGACAAGAGTATAGACAAAGAGAAAGAATAAGAAGTTATGTACCTACCATAACGTTCCATGTTAGTTGTCTTCTTCTCGCCTTCTTTCTTGCTGGATGGGTTCAGAGCCGATCCTCGGCTTCGACTTGGCCTTCTACTAAAGCTTGAGAGCTATTTACTGGCTCGAGGCCTCCCCATATCCCACAATGCTTGGCGCTAGATACCCAGATCTCGTTTGGCAGAGCTAACACCATAGAAAAAATTTTTAAGGAAACCTGTCCAAACTACAAGGTTTACCTACAGTACTAAAACAGAGGAGGACGTAACCCAGATAAGACTCAGCCAGAGGAAGAAGACCTCAAAAAGGGACTCTTCTCGGTCTGTCCAGGCTAGGGGGATGGAGGGTGGGACGCAAAAAAGAAGGCGAGAAGAAGACAACTAACATGGAACGTTATGGTAGGTACATAACTTCTTAATGTTAAGTTGACTATCTCGCCTTCATTCTTGCTGGATGGGACAGCGTCCCTAGCACCTTAGTCCTGGGTGGCTCATCGAAACAGACTCTTGAGCACAGTGGAACCAAAATCAGCTTGACTCCTAGAGGCCATATCCAACTTATAATGTGAAATGAAAGTATGAAGAGTGGCCCATGTGGCTGCAGCACAAATAGATTCCATTGGTAGTCTTGCTTGAAAAGCTACCGAAGTAGCTAACGCTCTGGTGGAATGAGCTTTTGTTTTTGTAAGGAGTTCTTTATGTCTCAGTTGATAAATCAAAGTAATAATAGAGGCCAACCACCTGGATAAGGTTACTTTAGAAATTGGCAGGCCCTGTTTGCCCAGAGCATAGGACAGGAAGTGTTGGTCCGATTTTCTTGTTTGTTTAGTCCTATCCAAATAAAAACGTAATTGCCTATGAACGTCCAATTGGTGTAACTTTTGTTCAGCTTTGTTCGAATAGTTCGGAAAAAAGACAGGTAGATCAACAGCCTGACTCAGGTTTGTCTCGGAAGGTATCTTGGGCAGAAAAGAAGGATTAGTCCCGAGTGAAACTCTAACATTGTGAAACACAAGATAAGGAGGAAGAATACAGAGGGCTTGAAGTTCCGAAACTCTCCTAGCTGAGGTGATGGCTACTAAAAAGAGAGTCTTCCAGGAGAGTAATTTTAAGGAACAGGAGGCCGCAGGTTCAAAAGGAGGGAGAATCAAGGAAGCTAATATCAGGTTTAAATCCCACGGAGGCGGGGGATGTCTGACCGGGGGCCTAAGTAAAATAGTCCCTTTAAGAAAGGCCTTGCAAAGTTTGTGGAACATGATGCTAGTTTCTGACAGGCCAGGGTGGAAATTTGCGATAGCAGCCAATTGAACCCTAATGGTGGCAGACGAGGAACCAGCTCGAAAGTTCTGCTAAAAAATCTAGAACGTGATGAACAGGGGCTGTAAAGGGGTCTATATTTCTAGCCTCTGCCCAGAAAGAGAAACGTTTCCACTTACTAACATAAGTCTTCCTGGTAGTAGATTTGTGCGAAGAAAGGATGATTTCACGCACCGGCTGAGAAATATGTGGAAGCCTGGCTAAGGTTGGAAGTGGAGCAACCAAGCTGTGAGGTTGAAAGACTGAAGGGATTGGTGCAGCCCGCCCGACTGATGGACCAAGAGGTCTGGCACTGGGTCCTGATTCCAAGGCTGCTCCAGCAGGTGATGATGCAGGAATGGGAACCAAATTTGTCGAGGCCAGTAAGGGGCAATGAGGATCATCCTGGATCCCAATGCGGTCGCCTTCTGAATTAGTTTGGGAATTAGGGGCAAAGGTGGGAATGCATACAGAAGACCCCAGGGCCAATCGTGAACTAGAGCGTCTCTGGGGGAGTGGCCAGGGAGGGGGAAGAGAGTGAAGAAATCATCGCACTTGCTGTTGAGAGGAGTTGCGAAAAGGTCGCAGCAAGGTTGACCCCATCTGCGGAAAATTTTGTCCGCTACTGACTGATTGAGAGACCACTCGTGAGGCATGAGAATAGCTCTGCTTAGCCTGTCCACTATGACGATGGACTTCCCGGGGATGTGCGTTGCTATCAGAAACCATTGAGAGGAGATTGCCCACTGCCAGAGTCTGAGCGCTTCTCGACATAAGGGATAGGACTTGGTTCCGCCCTGCTTGTTGATGTACCACACTACAGACATATTGTCTGTTTGAATTGCAATAGTCCCGGTGGGTAGAGAGTCCTGAAGAGCTTGCAATGCTAAAAGTACCACTCTCATCACCAAGACGTTTATGTGCAGGTGGTACTGTAGAGGTTGCCAAGTGCCCTGGACAGTCCTGCCCTGAAAATGCCCCCCCCCCCACCCGATCAGGGAGGCATCCGTGGTCACCGTGGCAACAGGAGGAGGAAGAACAAACGGTCTGCCCTGAAGTACTAGAGGGGAGACCATCCACCAAGCCAGGTGGTCTTTGCATGATTGAGTGATTATTATGTTGTGAGACATCAGAAGTTGTTGAAAAGACCATTGGGTAAAAAGCATCCACTGAAGAATCCGCATGTGAAAACGAGCCAGGGGAAGTAATTTGATTGCTGCTGCCATGAGACCCAAAGTTTTCAGTACAAATCTGGCCTGAATCCTCTTGCACTGTAGTAAGACCTGCACATGTCGGCGAATGTCTGATACTCTGTCTAAAGGAAGTTTTGCAGACAGCTCTTTTGTATTTAATCTTGCGCCTATAAAGGTTATAGATTGACAAGGCGACAATGCAGACTTTTCAAAATTTATTGAGATACCTAGCTCGGAGCAAGTTTGGATGGTATAATCCCTGGCTCACAGTAGCTGATGCCTGGTGGAAGCAGTAAGGAAGCCAGTCATCTAGATATGGAAACACCTGGAATCCTCGCCGTCTCAGGTGAGCCGTAACCACTGCCATGCATTTGGTGAACACCCTGGGGGCTGTGGTGAGACCAAAGGGCAGGGCTCTGAATTGACAGTGACTGGCTCCCAGCCGGAAGCGGAGAAACCTTCTGGAGCGTCTGTCCATTTTGATATGGTAGTACGCATCCTGAAGGTCTATGGAGCACATCCAATTGTCCTGACCCAAAAAAGGTAGAATGGACTGAAGTGTGACCATCCAGAACTTCGTTCTTTGAACAGATTTGTTTAACCTGCTGAGATCCAAAATGGGTCTCCAGTCCCCTGTCTTTTTTGGTACCAAAAAGAACTTGGAGTAAATCCCGGATCCTTGTTGGTCTGCTGGGACTGGCTGGATGGCCCTTTTGTTTTTAGCAGTTTTGAAATTTCTAGCACTGCTTGTTCCCTTAGACTGGGTGGAACATCTGGAAGGGACCAGGTTGTTTGTACAGGGGTGTGGACAAAGGGGATTTTGTAACCCTCAGATATGATGGACCATACCCATTTGTCTTGTGTAAGGAGTTGCCAGGCTTCTGGGTACAGTGACAATCTTCCCCCGACTGCCTCCGAAGGTGGACAGTCGGGCAGCCCCTCAGGGGTGCTGAAAGGGTTTGTCAGAGAAAGACTCTCTGCTACCCTGATTTTGCGGACCCCCTCTGCCCCTCGGGCAGCGTCTATTATTGTTCCCTCCTCTGCCCCTGGAGGGAAACTCACCACGTGTGTCAGGAACGACTCCCTGGGGTTTCTGAAACCACATTTTTCCACTCTTCTGACCTTTAGGGTATGGTCTAGAGGGAGTAGAAAAATGGACTCCCATAGCACAGAGAGTCTTGCCTTCCTGCTCACACCTGGTAAGGGTATCCTTCACCTGTGGTCCAAACAGAGCCGAACCATCGAAGGGGGTATTGGTGAAGGATGCCTTAAAGGTGTCAGCAAAGTTACATAACCGCATCCAGGCATGTCTTCTCAAAGCCACGCCTGTACCTGCGGCCCTACTCGCCCCATCGGCTGCATAAGAAATGAGCCGCATGGAGGAGTTGACGATAGAGTTAAGGGTCGCCAGTTGGGAGTTGATCTTATCCTGAGCCCCCGCAGCTGATGGATCCTGAAGGGCATCACCCAGTTCCTTGAGAAGATCCCTTTGAAGGCGGGTGAAATGGCACAGATAATTCAGTGACCGCATGGAAAAGGTCGCTGAAGAAAACATCCGCTTCCCGTACCTGTCCATTGCCCTAGACTCTTTATTAGGTGGATGGACAGGCACCGAAGGGTCAGCCAACTCCTTCTTAGTGGCTGCTGCCACCACCATGGCATCAACAGGGACACCTTTTGTCAGAAATTGTTTTGTCGGGTGGGGCTGTAATGAACTTAGTGGGCCTGCGGGGAGTTGGTTCCACTGTGTCCGGGGCTGACCACGCCCTTCGAGCCACCACTTCCATGAGCGGGTCGAAGGGTGGAGACACCCAGGAGGTGGAAGGGCGAGAACCAAACGCGTCCAGATACACCGACTCGTCCTCGGAAGGGTTAAGGGCAAGTCCAGTTCCCCCTCTGCTTAAGGATCTCTAGGATGTCTGAAAAAGAGACATCCTCAGAGGGGGATCTTGGGAACCCTTCCGAATCCTCCAAGTCGGTATCAGACGTGACTGACTCGGGGGAGTCAACATATTTCCTCTTACATTTTCTCTTCTGAGGGGGCTCTTCTGAATGATCAGGGGAGGCCTCGGAAGAGGAAGATACGCCCAATGGGGCGGCCTGGAGTGTCTGTTCTCCATGCTTGGGGTCAGGAGGATTGACAGAGACCGATGCAGGCACCATGGGGGAGGAGCCGAAGGGGCCGATCGAGGAGCTGACACAGGAGTCAGCATGCTCCTCATGACCTCGAAGGCGCCCCTGTCAGGCAGAGCAGAGGGTCCCCGCTCCGAAGAGACGTGAACCCCTCCCGGCACCGAGAGGGACTGCTCCGAGGCCGATGTCGGGGCAGACCTCACCTGCACCGAAGCCCCGAGAGGGAGAACGGGGTCGGACAAGGGTCCGATGCCGCTCGCCCCCTCGGAGCCGACGAGGGAGCCCCGGCGCCCAGATCCCTCCAAGGAAGGAACCAATGAAGAGATCGGAGCCAACGAAGGAGCCAAAAGGTATGGTATCGGCTCCAACATTTCCAAGATTCGAACCCCAACCAGCTCTGTCTCCAAAAACAAAAGGGGAGTCAGAGGAGGAACTGCTGAAGACAACGGGACAGCCACAGTCTGTTGAGAACGGCTGGTTAACATCTTGGCTAGGGCCTGCGATTTAAGTAGTCTACTGACCACCCTTCTCCAAGTCATGGTCGGATAACCTGGAAGACCGAGAGGAGTGGGACCTATGGCTTCGTTCCGACTGAAGCAACGGTGACCTCTGAGCCGAGCGAACCGATTCTAGGGAACGGGACCTAGAACGTTTTTGACCCAATGACTGTTCCGACAGTAAAGTTGGAGCCGATTGAGGTCTAGAGGTGTCGGCTCCAGCCGTAACCAAAGAGGAGGCAAATGCTTCACCCGGCGAAGGCTTCAAACTGGGAGCCGACGGCTTGGCGGGCTTTGAGGATTTCCCCGACTGAGGCTTCGCCGGGGATCCCTCTGGCTTGAGTAGGCCTCTCAAGATAAGCTTGTTCCTATGCTCCTGCAGGACTCTCGGGCTGAAGGCATGACAAACCGAGCAGGAGTCCTGCAGGTGTAGGGAACCCAAGCAATAAAAGCAAGAAGTGTGACCGTCTGTCAGAGACATCTTCTGACAGCACGAGTCACACTTCTTGAAGCCTGAAACTTTGGTATCCTTGGACATACTGGCCCGGGGATACCAAAGAGAGAAAAATTACACTAGTGCTTAAACAAGGCACACAGACACACTCACACACCCGCACTAGATAAGCTAACAATAATAAGCAGAAAAAGACTATCACTATCACCCAACTTAATAATAATACAACAACAACCCCAATAAAAATATACAAAAAAAAAAAACTAGAAGGCTAAACACTACTCCTATAAGTACAACAAGGGGGGGCTAGCCACTAATAGAGAAGAAACAAGGGGGGGGGTAGAAACTAACAAAAAACGAGTTTCCTAAGTGGGACTAACCAGGGGATACACAGTATAACTATACAAGTAAAGACAATCTAACTCTAAGAAAAATACAGTTAAATATTAACTGAAAATAGAAAAAAGGATTAATACGACCTGAGCCAGTAAAAACGCAACCTCGTAGCTGAAGTGGCAAACGAGATCTGGGTATCTAGCGCCAAGCATTGTGGGATATGGGGAGGCCTCGAGCCAGTAAATAGCTCTCGAGCTTTAGTAGAAGGCCAAGTCGGAGTTGAGGATCAGCTCCGAACCCATCCAGCAAGAATGAAGGCGAGATAGACAACTTAACATTAGGAGAATCTTAAATGAAAGACCTGCACTGGTTGAGTTTTTAGATGAATCTAAAACAGAAGCTGCTTTTGAAAAAGGGTTAATTAATGGGGCAAATAAAAAATTGCACAATAGCTACAGGAATCAATTAGAAGAGGTCAGAAAAGATGGGAAGAGAGATCATATATGCAATTCACACAAACAATGGGAGGACATATGTATGGCTCTCTAATATGCAACAAAATCTAGATGACTTATGTTTTTTGTCTGGACATGTTTGCATAGATACGTGTATACCCAAAGCAGACTCCAAATAATTTTTCTTCAGGTAAATAGCAAATACTGGTGGTGTGATGAGGAAGAAAGAGACACCTGGGAGCATATGTTTTTGGAGTGTAAGGAGTCAGCAGAATTTAAAAATTCCCTACCAAGTACTCTGTCAGGAATACTAGGCAAGCAAATGAGTGCAACTAAAGAAACTTTTTTTTTTTTAGTTGCAATGCAGGATCTGAATTGCCTAGACATAGTAACGTCTTGCTATTTTTAATTCTGGAGGCTGCCAAAAAGCAATTACTAGAAAATGAAAACAAAATCTAAACCAACTGTACTTGAAGCAGTGAATATTGTAACAGACAAAAGAACAGGAAGTATATCTTTAGAAAGTAAAGGAATACATTACATAAAAAAACAATGGAAATTAAGGTAACACATGCAAAAAAATGTTTTGGAGGATGAATGAGGTTTAACAGAAGGCAAGAAATGAATAATTTATGCAATGTTGTTTGGATTATAGGGTACATAATATTTGTGATGTATAACATTTCTAAATGTGAACTTGTTAAGATGGGTTGATCACTTTTATATAAATCGAAATTTGCCTATGTCACAAGTGATAACTCAATAAAGGTGTTTAAAATAAAAAAAAAATCTTGCTCATAACCTGTGACCTCATCTGATCCTGCTGCTTTCCCAGACTTAAATTCCTTAGCACTGCTCTTAATTCTTGAATGGGGTCTTTTATAATGGGCTTCTTCTGGGGTAGTACAGCGTCTGTGAGGCATTCTTCAATCAGACGCTGCTGGAAGTACTCCTGTCTGCCACTGATTTCCTATTGACTGGTGAGCAGCAGATTGTTACTAGCATCACTTAAGGGTGTTGGACTATCTCTTCTTTATCTTTCTGTCTTTTGAAAGTTTCTTTGAGCCATGTATTGGGTCACATTCCAGAAGCTGGTACAGTGCCTCTGATGCCTTGTTCTTTGCTACTGCAACTCCTCTCTTAGCCTCTTTGTTAACCCACTAGTATTCCTTTTCAGCCTGGTCAGTTTTTAGCTCACACTTTTTACTGCACTTTGCCTTTCTTTTGACAATTTCCTGAATTTATGCCTTCTACCACCAACTTTCCTTATCAGCATGAAAGAAAATAAAATTTATCAATTATAACAAGTGGTAAACGTGCATGTGCATGATGCAGCATGCCAAAGTTCACTTTAATTCAACTCAACAGTTCACAAGAGGAGAACTAATCCAACGCAGGAATGAAGAAAGGAGATTTTGCCAAAAGGAATAACTGCAAGTAGGGATACAGCAAACAGGCAAGAAGGATCTGCAGAAAACTGGAAAAAGAACCAATACACTGGAAGCAAATAACTAGAAAGGGAGTGGGATAAGGCCAAGAAGTTTGGACTGTAGATTACAGACTGCCTTCCCTACCAGGGAATGATATCACAGTATAGGCAAAGATAAAGGGATAGGAGAGTGCTAATGTAAAGACAGGCTCTTGGAGACTTTTAAAGGAGTCTAGAAAAGTTGTCAAAAAAAGGAGTATCAGTATAGGATATAAAATACAACATGATAATTATAAGAATCACTCGGACAATGTTAGAAAAGGTTGAGAAGAGAAACTGGAAAAGCAATTTACAAAAATAATGGGAAGATACCCATATAGCTCCCAAGTATACAAGAGAGCCCAGAAGGCTTACAATTTTTGCTTAGCTGTGCCTGCATATGTATTTTTATACCCCAAGCAGACTCCAGAGATTTTTTCCCTTAGGTAGACAGCAAATACTGAAGGTGTGATGAGAAACAGAGAACTGCGAACATGTTGAAAGGAGTTTAACTGGTTAGCAGATTCTAAAAATTCCCTAGCGTTTATTCTATCAGAAAAGTTGGTGAAGCAAATGGCTGTAACTAAGGAAATGCTCCCTTTGAGCTGCAAAACAGAACCCGAATTGCCTGGACATACAAGGCCTTACAAAGTTTGATACCGTTGGCTGCCAAAAAGCAATTTCTGGAAAAGGAAAATCAAAATCTAAACCAAAAGTTAACTTAAGTACTAAATACTGTACAGGAGATAAATGAACTGGAGGAGGGAATCTTTAGAAAAGGGAAACGGCAAACATAGAAATAATAATAATAATAATAGTAATAATAATGTTCACGAAGAGGAGTGAAGCAGAAGCTGAGCAATTTATGTAATGTTGGAGTGAATTATGATTGTTAAAAAAAAAACATATGCAATGTATAATGCATGAAACAAGCAAAGAAATGTTGCTATGGTTTGCTTTCTTTTCCATTAATGCATGTGCACACCTATGCTATAAAGATGCCAGAAAAAAACTATGTTAGTGTAAGAACATCACCAAAACTCAAGTTGTCAAATACTGTAAATAAAGGATCCTTACCATATTGTAGCTAGCTGAGTCTGATGTAAACTTGACTGCATAAGGATTGTTCTTGCTTGAGGTCCTACAATTGGAGGTAAAAAAAAAACAAAAAAAAAAAAACATGTAACTAAGTTAATGTAAACTCTGCTACACCTTCCTAAATAGGAATAAGAGTAAGAACATATCAATTACAAATGAAAAAACAAAGTATAGGCTTGGCTACCTTTGAGAAGTACATTCCATGTTCAAATAAAAGAACGTTAAGGTCATTTAACATAATGACAGATCTGTCAGAAGACATTCATCTTCAGAAACCAAAATTTGTGCAGTAGACATTAGAACTGCTCATTTGCTAAATATTCCCTAGGCTGCCATCTCCACTACTACTTGCTATTAATACCCTCAACAGCAAGTCTTCTATCCATTCATGCTAAAAAAGCTCAACAGCCACAGGCCACCAAAAGTTTGTCTATCAGCACCATAAGTGTTACATGCTCATTACATTCTACATTCATTGCTCCTTTTAGAGCATCTTACCTTAATTTTGTATGAAAATACACTTAGAAATCTTCCCTTTTCTCTTTGTCCCAAGCCCATTCCAGCTAAAATGTAGTTTACTCTATATGCATCTCCAACTGTGTCCCTAACTTGTGGAAAATGGCACACACTATCCCCATACATAAAGGAGGCAATTCCACTGACATTACAAATTTCAGTCCCATAGCCATCCTGTCTCCCCTCTCAAAAATCCTTGAAAGATGTATTCATCAACAATTTCTCCACTATCTCTTACAAAATAAGCTAATTACCAATATGCAACATGGATTTCGACCAGAACACAGCACCTCTACTGCGTTACTATCACTTACAGTGTCAATAAAGCTTGCAACCCTAATAAACTTGTATCTGCCATATTTCTAGACCTATCAAAAGCCTTTGACATGGTCTCTTCTCACAGTAAACTCCTCAATCAATTTTCCACCCTGGGTCTTGCATCTCCATCTGTTCAGTGTTCTCTAGCTAACTTGCCAACAGACGATCCATCTCCACATACCTTCAAACTTCCACAGGAGTCCCACAAGGATCCTTCCATGGCCTTCTACTTTCAATATTTTTATCAATATGCTACATTTATCTTCTTGCAAAGGCACTTTGATTCAATATGTAGATGACTGTACCAAACACCTTAACACACCTCCAAGAAATCACTCAACAAGCTGTCATCTCTATTGAACCCTGGCTTACAATGGCACAACTTCTACACAACCCTCAAAAAAACTAAAGTCGTCCTCTTTACCTCAAAATCTCACATCCATAACAAAGCATGTTTCAAAATCTTTTTGGCAAATGGCACTGAAATCGAGTTAGTCCACCATACCAACTATTAGGAGTCATAATAGATAATGATCTTAAATTTGACCTCCACATCCAAAACAATATCAAGAAAACGTATCAAAGACTAGGCATGCTATACAGAAGAGACAGTTATGTACTTACCATAACTTGGAATCTGTGCTATCCAGTGTCATTATTCATCACAGATGGGTCTAGGATCTGACCTTGATCCGAGCCGGCAACTTCTCAGACAGATCCAGAGCTCAAACTCCTCCCCTTCCCATAATCCCATGCTACCTTCTAACCCTCAGATCGAGTCTGCTAAATTAGTTGAAACGCACAAAAAAAACTGCAACAGAAGCCAAATACTTCTCACCAAATACAAGCCATTTTACCTCACCAGAACCCCCAGAAAAAAGAGGGAAGGAGGGTGAGAATGTGATGAAAGATGACACTGGATAGCACAGATGACAACTCTCCATCTGATGCTATCCTTGTCATTATTCGCCACAGGTGGGTCAGAGTCCCCAGCTACTATGTACCCTGGGTGGTCTCAAGAAAGAATATGCCGGAGCATGGAGGAACCAAAAGAGGCTCTGTTCCTAGACACCAAATCCAATTTGTAGTGAGAAATGAAAGTTTGTGGTTTACACCAAGTCACAGCAGCACAAATCTCATCAACAGGAAAGTCTAGCCAAAAAGCCTGATGACGTAGCAACAGACCTAGTAGAGTGGGCCTTAAATGGTCTGGATAGTTCTAAATGCAGACTAGCATAAATGAAGGAAATATAACTAGCAATCCACCTGGGAATAGTCACTTTGGAAACTGCTTGGCCCTTTACATTCTGAGAGAAGGCCACAGAGAGCTGGTTCAACTTTCTAAACTCTTCAGTCCTTTTTAAGTAAAAACACAATGACTTGTGGACGTCCAAACAATGCAAGATGTATTCTCCTTTAGTAGAGTAATTCGGGAAGAAGACTGGTAGATGAATCGAGCGACTGAGATTAGCTTCTGAGGCCACTTTACGGAGAAAGGAAGGATTTGTTTTTAAGGAGACATCCTGTCCTTATGAAAGGTCATGAACGTTGGCATAATGCAGAGAGCCTAAAGTTCCGAGACCTTCTTGGCAGAAATAATGGTTACTAAAAAGGCCATCTTGTAGGAAAGGAATTTTAATATCACATGAACCATCTGGTTCAAAAGGTTTTTGCGTTAGGGACTGCAGCACCAAGGTCAAATTCCATGGCAGGGATGGATCCTTAATAGGAGGTCTAAGAAGAAAAATTCCTTTCAGAAAGGCTTTGCACAATTTGGAAGAAAAGGTAGCCTCATCATTAATATGGAAATTAGAGACTGCAGCCAACTAGAGCTTAATGGTAGAAAAACTCGGCCCATCCTGAAAAGGGAAGATAAGAAAAGCAAAATATCAGGAATTGGGGCTGAAAAAGGGATCTCGATTCCATTGTCTGGCCCAAATGGAAAACCTTTTCCATTTACTGGAGTACACCTTCTTTGTAGATGGCTTTTAAGAAGCCAAAATAATGCTCATCACAAGGGAAGGAAGTCTGGACTGCAAAAGGATTACTGGAACTGGAGAAACCATGCAGTTAGAGGAAGGGTCCGAAGATTCGAAAGTGGAAGCCGCCAGGGATGGGAAATGAGATCTGGAATGGGATCTAGTATCCACGGTGGATACTGCAGATGAGACCTTAGGAAGGAGAACCACAGCTGATTAGGCCAGAAAGGGGCAATGAGAAAGAGAGAGGTCTTCAGGCGACGAGCTTTCTGTAAGACTTTGGGTATTAGGGGAATAGGAGGGTAATCATATAAGAGACCCGGAGGTCAGTCGTAAACAACAGCATCCCTGGGTGACTCCCCTGATGGGGGGATCAGGGCAAAGTAATTGATACATTTGTGGTTGGCTGGGAAAGCAAAAAGGTTGCAGCATGGTTGACTCCAACAGTTAAAGATTTGTCTTGCCACTGGCTGATTCAGGGACCACTTATGAGGACTCAAGATGGACTTGCTGAGTTTGCCGGCAGGATGTTGGAACTCCCGGGTACATGAGTTGCAAGAAGAAAGCACCTGGAAGACATCGCCCATTCCCACACTCTCACGGCCTCTCTGCACAGAGGATAAGATCATGTTCACCCTTGCTTGGTGATACACCAGACAACTACCATGTTGTCCATCTATGCTATGGTCCCCAGAGGGAGGCATTCCTGCAAGGCGTGCAATGTTAGGAGGACTGCTCTCACTTCCAGGACGTTTATGTGCAATAAGGTCTCTATGGGGACCATGCGCCTTGAATCTTCCTGCCCTGAAAATGCCCCTCCCACCCCAACAGGGAGGCATCCATGGTCATTGTGGCCTTAGGCGGGAAACAAAATGGCCTGCCTAGAAACAGGTCCTGTGTCAATTCTATTGTCACAGACATGGGCTGAGACAGAAATGACCACTGGACTGCCAGGGTCCATTGGAGAACTTGCATTAAGATACCTGGTGAGAGGTAGCAATTGAATGGCAGCTGCTACACAGCCTAGCATTTTGAAAATGAAATGAACAGGCGAGTGTGCTAGATCCAACAAAAGAGACTATCTCAAATCAGTTGAACCCTGTGGGAGGGCAGTGCTGCAGTCTCTGATACTGTGTCCAGCAGGACTCTGATGAAATCTAGATTCTGGCTCAGAACTAGATTGGACTTGGGTAGTAGATTCAATGTGAAGCCTAGATGCTGGAAAAGACCGAGAACATACCTGGTCGCCAATGTTAGTCAATGCCTTGTGGGAGCTCTGAGGAGCCAATCATCCAGGTAGAGAAAAACCTGGAAACCTTACAGCCAATGAGGTGCCACCACTGCCACACATTTGGTAAACACCCGGGGAGTTGTGGTGAATCCAAAGGGCAGGGCTCTCAACTGATAATGACTGGCCACTAACTGAAAGTGCAAGTGTCTCCTGGAGCTTCTGTTAATCTTTATACAATAGTATGCATCCTTGAGATCCACTGAACACATCCATTCATCCTTGCGCAAGAGAGGCAGAACGGATCGTACAGTGACCATCTGGAATTTGGACTTCTTGACAGAAAGGTTTAGCTCGCTGAGGTCCAGAACTGGATGCAGATATCAGTTTTTTTTTTTTGGCACCAAAAAAGAAGAGTAAGTTCCGGACCCCTGTTATCCTGTTGGGACCTCTTGAATGGCTCTTTTTCAAAGGTCGTCTTGCACCTCGTGATAGGCCAACTCCCTTTGGCGGGATGGTACACCTGGGAGAAATTTCTGAATTGGAGGGGACTGAGAGAAGGGAATGGAGTAACCCCTGGAAATAATTTTTAGCACCCACTGATCGGAGGTGAGACTTGTCCAGACTAATGGCTGAATGGAGAGATGACCCCCGACTGCCTCCAAGGCAGGACAATTTGGCAGCGCCTCAAATGCGGGAAGGGCCTCTCTGATAAAGGTTCTCGGGAGTCTGTTTTGCAGACCACTTCTGCCCCTAGTGACGGCATCTACCGTTGAATCCCCTTGTCCTGACCTGGGGAAGACGATTTCTGGGGAGCATCCTGAAAAGAAGAATGTCCTCCAGAATCAAAACTTATTATTTCCCCTCTGGGTACAAGAACCGCTGGGGAGTAGAAAACGTAATCCCTACAATGGAGAGAGTCTTGCCTTCTTACTCAATGCGGGTTAAAGCTTCCTTAACAGATAGTCCAAACAAAGTGGAACCGTCAAAGGGGCCATTAGTGAATGATGCCTTAAAGGGTTCCACAAACTCGCAAAGGCAGAACCAGGCATGCTGTTGGATAGCAATGCCGGTGCCTGTCGCTCAAGAGGTGGTCTGCTCAGTATTGGAGTTCAGCCTCATCGAAGCATTGGCTAAAGATCTAAGAGTGGACAGCCTCGGAGAGATTAACTTGAGGCTCTCTGGAGGCAACAACACTAACAGGGAAGTGGTGAGCTCTGAAACAAAATCCATGTGAAGCCGGGTAAAGTGGGCAAAGTAATTAGTTTCTCTCAGACCAAACATAGCCGAGGTAAACACACACTTCCCAAAATTGTTAATCGCCCAGGATTCCCTGTTCGAGGGATGAAGAGAGAAGCTTTGCTTAGCTAGCTAGCTATTTCTTAGTAGGAGCAGCCACCATGATGGCATCAACAGGGACCCTTTGCTCCAAAAAGGCCTATCCTTAGGCAGACTGTGGAACGTATATGCTATCTTGGGCACAGGTTACACCATGTACAGCCTCTTCCAAGCCCTGCTGGCGATAACGTCCACAACCTCATCATCGGGGGGGGGGGGGCCCAGACAGAAGATGGGCTTGGCCCAAACACCTTCAGGAACATGGACTCTTCTGAAGACTGGGATGGGGAAGACCATCCACCTCTCTGAGAATGTCTCTGAAGGAAACCTCTTCAGGTGGACATCTGGGGGACCAGTCTCCCTTCTCAAAGTCCGTGGCCTTGGTGAGGGACTCTCTGGGGGAGTCAAAGTGCCCCCTCTTACACATTCTCTTCCAAGGGGGTTCCTCCATGGTGGGTGCAGGGGAGGACTCAGAAGAGATGGGTACTCCATGTGGGGCAGTGCCTGTCTGAAGGCACTTGTAGGAAGGCTAACCCTGGATGGATGATGAGGCCTCAGCACCCAATCCTAAGAAAGGCTGGGGAGGACCTTGAGAAAGAGAAGTAACTGCCATACTGGAGAAGGTCCTCTCTACTGCCTAAGAAGGCCAATGGACTGTACCAAGCACCCCCATCCCCAACGGCTGGGGCCACCTGGGAAGGGAGAAGGGACCCCGACACAGCACCAAAGTGCCCAGATGACATCAACCCCAAACTGTCCAGTGTCAAAGAGAGAAGAGAGCAATCAAAAAAATCTGGACCTGAACCCACCCCCAGGGAACTTGCACCGACTCCTCCGAGACGAGGCCCACCCTGGTCCAAGGGTTGCGAAACAGAGCCAGCCAGGGACCCTGTCTGTAACAAGAAGGGTGGATACCCGAAACCATCGACCTCTCACAAGAAGCCTGCTGGCCCTGACATTCCAAAACACATTGGACTGGAAGAGGAGAGTGGAGACCTGTGGACGGGTAGGGTCCCTTAGCCACATGGGCAGGGGATAGCAGCAAGCCCAACTCTAATTTGGCCTTGAGGAAACTCCTCATCCTATGAATGTCCGAGGGAAGGAGACTTCTGGAGGATCTGGAAAAAGCTGAAGAGTAGCCATATCTTGCTGGTGATCTGACCTTGGATCCCACAGTCCTATGCCCCCAAGAGGGAGATCAGCTCTAACAACTCAGATTCGAACCCTCAATGACGATGGGATCCAGCAGAATTGTCAGATCCAACAACCTGGTAGGATCTGATGGTTTGGAGGCCATACCAGACTTATTTGACAAACTGTTCGGATCTGGGGACAGCTTGTTTCTACTTAGATCTGAAGGCCTCAGATCTGCCAAGCCTTTGGATCTGAGAGTCTGATCCAAAGCTCTCAGAATGATGGACCTCAGATCTAAAGCCAAAGAGGCTGAGCTTGGATCCAGGGAAGATAAGAGGAGGACTGCCCAAGAGGAGGTCCCTTAGGCTCCTGAGAGGGCTTGGAAAGGGAGTCCGAAGGTAGAGGACCACCCTGTGCCAAGCCTTTCAGCAAAAGTGTGTTGCGGTGCTCTACAAGGGCCCTGGGATTGAATGTGGCACAAATGTTGCATTCAACCTCCAGGCACACTGACCCTAAACAATAAAGACACTCCTTGTGCAAGTTAGAACATGGCATCTTCCGACCACACGAGCAGCATCTTTTAAATCCTGAAGGCTTTTCATCCATCCTAAAAGGTAATCACACACACATATGTGCTAAGAAAAAACAGAAAGGAGACAGATTTTTTTTTTTTTTAAAGATAGGAACTACTTTAAGAGAAAAGGGCGGCAAAGTGCCAAGCACCAGAAAGGGGGAGGGGAGAACTTAACCAAACCAAATAGTTCTAACATGGAGGGGAGGTAATACAATAAAACTACAATTAAAATGTGAATAAGCAAGTTAAGGCAGAAAGGTACCTTAAAAAGAAAAAAAAAAAACAAGAACCACTTATCCAAGAACTACTAAGCTTGAGCCTGGACCACGTCTGGAGCGATTCAGCAGCAAACATGATCTGAGGGTTAGAAGATAGCAAGAGATTATGGGAAGAGGAGGAGCCTGAGCTCTGGATCTGTCTGAGAGGTTGCTGGCTTGGATCTGAGGTCAGATCCTAGACCCATCTGTGATGAATAATGACACAGATAGGATCAGATCATTTTCTGAGCACACACAAAAATTATTCTTGCCAAAACCTACCTTCTCCCCTCACTACTCTATGGAGCACCAATTCTAACCAATTTACAATCACCAATAAACAAACAAATGCTGCTAAAACAAAAATGCCAAGTTTGCTACTAATTCATCCACCTTTACTGATCGCTGCAAAGTTCTGCATACCCTTAGCTGGCCATTAGCCTGCCCAGCTCTTACGCCTTTAATCAATATGCAATTTCCAAAAAGAACTCTTAGATCGGAAGACAAACAACTTCTCACCATAAATAAATCAAATAAATCCCTTTTACAAAGTCTATACTCGTCCACAGTGGCAAAAAAACAGAATTACTTACCACTAATGACCAGACCTATTTCTAACCTGCCCACTTTTAAATGCTCCCTAAAAGAATACCTTACAAAATCTTGGACTGCTCCTGTGTCAGTCCTGGCTGAACTTGCTCGCTATATTTCACTCACCACTTTCAACCTACATCACACGCACACAATCCTCTCCAGCCTCCTACTCCACACTCCTTTTGTTTTCCCAACTACCTTACTTTATTTAATCTCTGCACACCTTTTATCTTCCTCCTTCCTGCCTACTCACCAAAGCTACCTGAAGACACCCTATCCCTGCACTCTTCTTATAATCTCCTCTCCATCCTTCTCCCTTCTATAACCATAATATGAACCTCTCTCATATGAAGACATCACTTACTTTCAACTCACTGTCTCTAATCATGTAATCTCTGATGCATCTTTAAGTATCTTATTAGAACTGTTGCAGATCTCATTTACCACAACAAACAATATGATTACTGAATTTTTCCTCTCATTCTCCAACTCATGTTACTGCTTTTCATTGCACTCTACTACAAAATATATGTTCTGTTTTTCTCATTAATTTGTTTCACTCATGTTTTGTAGTGTAACATGATACTCTGATTGAAAATATTTGTACTTGCTGTTTTGCAATAAACTAGAAACACGTTCTACTCAGCAGACTTAGGCAGTCACCATGACCTTTTCTTAAAATAAGCACTTCCGTTCTTTATTCACACACCAAAAACTTCATCAGATAAATGCAATGCAACATGTATCAGGTTTAAAAATGGTGTCCAACAGATCACATGATATCTGATGAAGTTCTTGGTGTATGAATAAAGAGCGAAAGCACTTATTTTAAGAACATCTCATGGTGATTCTAAGTTTGCTGAGTAGAACATTTTTCTGTTTTTTTGGTTAGTTTGTTCTACGCCACTTTGGTATTTTTTGCTGTTTTGTAATGTAACATGTTACTCTGTGACTGAAAATATCTGTACTTGATTTTTTAAATATTGTGATTGTGAAGCTTGCCTACCCGGGCCTCTGTTGAAAATGGGCACTTTCTGGTCCAGTCGGACTTTCCTGCTAAACGAATGAAAAATAAAATATAAATAAATGTCTTAATGAGACTGTAATTAAATCATCAATCTGATTTACAGAGTACACAGTGTTACTGCATATCTTATTGCATGATAGAGGGCACCACAGACTACTCATAAGGAGTACGAATCTTTGAAATCTTGCATTGCTTTCTGTAGACCGCTTTCTTCTCTATTTACTAAATATAAAACTAGATTACTTTTGCACTGATCATCTCAATATATTTGTCTCTCAGAGGTCTAGCAGCTTTATTTTGTAGTAGTCATGGTACTAATCTAAAAGCAGGAAGATGGTAAGGTTGCCTTTTCCAAAGGTTCTTGATGAAGTCACAACTTGAATGCCACTTCTGCTGATAAAGTGAATTCGACAGCATCAGTGTAGGTTGAGATGTCCTTGGTAAATGCCATTGATGGCATATGGCACTTAAATGGGAAATTATCAAAGTATTTGCATTTTGTACACTCAAATGATGTTAAGCAGGAAGTTTTACTTAACAAGCAACCTGATGTGACTTTGTTGCATCTGAAATACAAGTCACTGAATTTCAGAAGAAACTGCCAGCTTCTGCTACAGTACTAATAGAGCTAGAAGAAAAAGTCAAGCAGAAAAAAATGTATACATTATTGGACTGCCAGAGAAAGAGGTTCTAAACTGTTTAACATATATGGTGAAAAAATTAAGTGACAGGTCAGGTATTCTGTTGATAGTTGTAAGCTGCAGTTTGCATAACGAGTCTCACCATCACACCTAAGATACTTGGCTAGTCATTCTTATTCAACTGTGGCTTATTTTCAATCAAGGTAGATCAAAGTAAGTATAGTTACACAGGAACTTACTATGACTGCAGTTTGAGTAGGTTTACTATTGAATTAACTAAGTCTTAGGACTACGATTTTTTTCTTTTTGCCCCCACTCATCAGCCTCCTTCCAGTCAATATGGCCACTTCTTTCCCATCCCCAGCTTAAGGGCTTACCAAAAGGGGCACATCATTCAGACAGGCATCAGGACAGTTTTGGGATTTTTGATTTAAGTCCTAATACCACATGCAGCCAGCAAAATGCCAGAAGCGTACATGCAGTGGGCTGATCGTGAAAGATCTCCTTCAAGGAACTGTGAGAACAAGGGGTGCTCCCCTGCAGCAGTTCGGCCCCGAACTGCACGAGGTTAGTAGTTTCCTTGGTCTCCACCAAGGAAGCTGCTCTGCTCAGTGTGTGCCCACAAATGTGTGCAACCTTCCCCAACTCACCTGCAAGAGGCAAGTGGACTATGTCCCTTCACTCCATCCCCTTCCTACCTGGCTCATCCAGTGCTAGTGCTACTAACTGACCTCCAACCAGTCAGGCAAGTCTTGGATCTTCTGCTGCAGAA
Source organism: Protopterus annectens (assembly GCF_019279795.1). NCBI lineage: Eukaryota > Metazoa > Chordata > Ceratodontiformes > Protopteridae > Protopterus > Protopterus annectens. The sequence goes on along the minus strand of NC_056736.1, from coordinate 285,941,593 downwards.
GGCCTGATCTCTGTCCTAACTTCTAGAGGTTTTTCCCTTTCTTTCCTCCCCATCCACGCCTGGCAGATGCTCTCCTGGACAGCATTCTTGTGGTGTAGGAGGGATGTTCTCTCATACCATCTTCAAGAACTTCTTGCCCCTGTCAGCTATGAGGTAAAATCTGAAGCTAGAGATTTAGCCACCCAGATAGCATATATTCTCAAGGACGGCAGCCCAGCCAGAAGAACCCTCAAAAGTTCCCTCTCCAGATAACAGGCAAACCTAAGGCAGAAAGTCACCTTTTACAGGTAGATAGAGAAAAGGTGATTGGATACCTAACCCAATCCCAAAACGTCTACAGGAAGGAAGCAGAAGTGTGGGAATTACTCCTGCAATAAAGCAACATACATATAGACTTCTTACGGCAAGCTCCTGTACAATTCATTACATTCTTCATATTGTTCATTGCTGCAGTACTGCCAACTCTTGGGAAGATTTCTCAAGCTTACAGAGCAGCAGGTGGCTGACCCTGAGACAGTACAGAGCACAGCAGTCCTCTCAGAATGGCCATAGCAACACCTGCCCTGGCTCTAGACCTAAAGTACAAGTTATAATGTTTACAGAAAGTGTGGAGAGTTGACCAGGTAGCTTGCTTCTAAGTTAGCCTGGGTGCTGACCCCTATAAGGAAGCTCATAATGAAACCTGTTGCTCTTGGGGGGTAGGCTGTCACCTATCCTAATATACTCTTACCATTAAAAAAATATCAGTAGAGCACACAGCCCCATCAGGTAGAGTCTGACTGATCAGAGAAGTTTTGAACTAGGACATCTTAGCAACACTTGAAGCATAATATCCTAATGCTTAAAGCTCCTATATACGTATGCAACATTTGAGCCATAATGATCCAATATTTAAAGCTCCTATGCATCTCTGAAAAGCTTTTCAGATATTGGCCCATATTGCAGAATAGAATATCATTATTGAGTGTCCCCATAATATTGTACATCTACAGTTTGCTGTAATGGCGTGGTATTAGGTAACTCAACCAAGTGCGGTTAACGGCTCAACAGTGCGCACATTTTAGTTCATAACTTGAACCTGCTCTGAACTGCGTTTCCTATTACTGATGGCCAAACTGCACATTACTATTATACAAATGCTCATGGCATGAGTGTTCCCACATCCTAACTGCATGCTACTCGTACTATCCGCTAGTAATGTCCCTTTATGCTAATACTGTGGCTGAAGCCGTTGTTTCCTACAGGTTATAGCCACTAAGGTCTATTCCTACCATATCAGTGACAGTGACTTCCATCCAACAATTGCATTGTTATATACTTTGTTTTTTTCACCATCAGTTATGGTTAAGTACAACTTTATCTCACTCTACTTTCTCTCTCCCTAGCTTCACAGCCCTGTGTAAAAGTACATTCACAGAGTGAAATCATCATCACTGCGAACGGGCATTTTCTATCAAAGCTACGGTGATACAGAGCAGCGGCCAAGTCAAGCTAGTGTATGTGTCAACTACTCTGTAAATGACAACTATTTATCTGTCCTAAACAGGGAGCTCGCTGCTAGGAAACCTGGGCCCCTTGATATTCTTATTAGTCTCTAACCCTCTCCTTCTCCTTGATATACTCTTTCTGTAAAATTCCTTTTTCACTCAACATTATCAGTTCAGACTTCCCTCTACAATGTATTCACACTGCTTTCCCTGTGACTATACAACCATTCCATTTCATCGCCTACACTTATTCCTCCTTCAGTGGAACTGTGGTGTTTCTCTTAGTAGTATCCCTCTGTGGCCACTTTACTCTAAGCAACCTTTTCTATACTTGCATTGAAATTCACAGCTTGTCCCTCTCACTTACCTGCTTTTGAATCTTTGGAGATATTTTTTTCTTTGTGTCTGTAAGGCAAGTCCATTCCAAGGGTGGGTGCTATCCACTCCATTCGCCCTCTGGTTTGCTCCGGACTCACTCCCCCTACCCTACCCTACCCTACCCCCACTTTCATTACATTTATACTTGCACACCACACCCACAACTAACACTCACTTCCACCCACTCAATTAACCTATCACACTTCACCACACCCCATCCTCTGTCTCGGTTGCAGTCTTCTCTTCCATGACATCAGGTCATCAGGGGTATAAAATATGCAGCCAACGCCATTTTCTTTAGTTTTTCTTGCCCCCGATGTCAGGTGCCCCCAAAAAGGTAGAAATATTTTATATATATATATATACATATATATATATATATATATATATATATATATATATATATACATATATATATATATATATATATATATATATATATATATATATACACACACACACACACACACACACACATATACATACATACAAAATAAACTTTACCTTCATCTACAAGCAAATACACCACATAGGTTGTAGAAGATAGAGAACGAAGGATAAACTGTAGAATGACAGGGGGATGGCCGGAGGGTAACCTGGACTGCAACAGTGAATACACTCGAACATCTACATTTATGGTAAGTGTACACAACTGTACTATGTTCTTCGTGTTTCACTGTTGCAGTCATTGCATGTGGGTAGAATCCCAAAGCTATGGTTGGGAGGCTGGAGCTAAACAGCATTAGATGAGGCCATAAGGCCCTGCAGCACTGCTGTGGCAAAGCCTGCCCTGGACTTGGAGTAGAGAGGCAAATGGTAATGCTTTGTAAAGGTGTGAACAGAACTCCAAGTAGCAGCCTCTAGAATGTCCTTGGTTGGTACTCCTCTGAGAAAGGCTGCTGAAGTAGCTGCAGCCCTGGTGGAGTGAGACCTAATGCCCTTGGGCACAGGTTTGCCATGGTGTAAGTAGCAGAAATGGATGCAATGGCTTATCCACTTTGAAATTGTCTGCTTTGAAATAGCCATTCCTTCTGATCCTGCAGCATATGACACTAGTAATTGCTCAGTTTTTCTTAGAGCTTGAGTCCTGCTCAAGTAGAATCTTAGCTGTCTGTGTACGTCCAAGGAATGCAGAATTCTCTCCACTTTGTTCTGCGGATTTGGATAAAAGGTTGGCAGATGAATATGATAAAAGCCTCTACAGCCATGAGGGCCTGTAGCTCTGAAACTCTTCTTGCTGAAGTAATTGCTAGTAGCAGAGCTGTCTTCCATAAGAACTTTATATCAGCGTTAGCAGTTGGTTCAAATGGAGGCAGGGTGAGCTTTAACAACACATAATTGAGGTCCCATGCAGGTAATGGTGATCTTCTAGGAGGCCTTAAATTTTTGGCTCCTCTAAGATACTGCTTTAGTAAAGGATGAGAAAAGATTGGTGGCTCTGTATTGTAATGAGCCGAAATGGCAGAGGCATGGATTTTGATTGATGAGAAAGATAGGCCTTTGTCAAGCATCTCAGTTAAGTATTGTAATATCCGAGGAATATGTGGTTCTGCTGTATCAGTTCCTTGTGCTCGATTCCAAGCACAGAATTTCTTCCATTTGTCAGCAGAAGATTTTCTAGTATTAGGCCTTCTGGCTTCCAAAATGATGTCCATCACAGCTTTACTGAGAGGTGTCGTTTGTATGATTACAGGATTAGCCATGCTGCCAGGTTCAGAGTCTATAGTTGATTGTGCAGGATCTGATTGTTTTGCTGGGACAGTAGTTGTGGTTTTTGAGGTGAGGTCCAAGCTGGGTATTGAGACAAGTTCCTTAGGATTGGGTACCAGTACTGGTGGGGCCAGTCTGGGGCAATTAATATCATCTTTGGCTTCTCTTGTCTGACTTTTAGGAGGACCTTGGGAAGAAGAGGCAGAGGAGGAAAGGCGTAAACTGATAAGTTTTTCAAACTGAAGGATAGGGCATCCACTTTCCATGCTTGTCTGTGATAAGTCCTTGTGCAAAATCTTTTCAGTTGATAATTTTGAGGAAAGGCAAATAGATCTATGTCTGGGCTCCCCCATTTCTCTGTTATCATGCTGAAGACTTGTGGATTTAGTTTCCACTCGTGAGGATCCATAAGGTTTCTGCTTAAATCGTCTGCCAGAGTGTTTTGTTTTCCTGGCAGGAATTGAGCTTGAAGATGTATTTGGTAGGTCAAAGGTGTGTCCCACAGTGCCATGGCTAATCTGCAAAGGGGGCAAGAGTGTGTGCCCCCTTGCTTGTTTATATACCACATGACTGTGGTGTTGTCCATCTTTATCAGTAGTTGTCCTGGATTAAGTAAGTCCATGAAGGCTGTTAGGGCATTTTGAACAGCTAACATCTCTTTCTGGTTGATATGCAGATGCATTTGATTTGGTGCCCATATGCCCTGAATGCATCTTCCTGTCATGTGGGCCCCCCAGGCATAATCTGATGCATTTGTTAAGGTTTGGCTGGCAGGGGGTAGAGTGAAGGGCCATCCCATGTTTTGGTGACATGCCTTTGCCCACCATAGAAACTCCTGTTGCAGGCAGGGAATGAGAGGAATCATTGTTTCCAGACTGTGAGAATGTTGACTCCATAAACTTTTTAAGTACCACTGAAGTTTCCTCAAATGCAGTCTTGCATATGGAATTAGTAGGATGAAGGATGCCATGAAGTCCACAGCCAGTAGAATTGGTCTTGCAGAAGACTGGGTTTTTGTTGCCATCAGTTTGAAGTACGTAGTCAGTTGCCTTTGTTTGTCTGGAGTGAAGTAAGCCATCTGGGCAGTTGTATTCAAGCTTGCACCCAGGAATGTTATCTTTTGAGAGGGTACCAGTTATGATTTCTTTTCATTTACTGTGTACCCTATATGCATGTTAGAAGCCTTTTGACAAACGCCAGGTGTCGTAGAAGAATGTCCTTGTTCTCTGCTTGAATGAGACAGTCGTCTAAATAAGGATATATTTGAATACTTCTTTGTCTGCAAAATGCAATTACTGGTGCCAGGCACTTTGCAAAGACCCTGGGTGCAGTAGATAAGCCAAAGGGCAGTGCAGAGAATTGGTAATGCATTAAGCCAGGCTTGAATCTGAGGTATCTTCTGCACGACTGTCTTATTGGGACATGCAGGTATGCCTCTTTTAGGTCTAAAGTCATCAGCCAAGCATTCTTGCCCAGCATGGGCAGAAGCTGTTGCAAAGTGAGCATTTTAAATTTTGGAATGTCCATGTATATGTTCAAAATCGATAAATCCAGTATTGGCCGCCAGGCCTTGTCCTTTCTGGGTACCAAGAACAGTCTTGAGTAAAAACCTTGTCCTTTTTCCTGTTCTGGTACTGTCTGAATGGCCCCCATATCCATGAGGGACGTAACCTGTTTCTTTGCCTCTGCCCATTGTTTTTTTGGCAGATCTGGCCAACTATTTGTCACTGGCAGAGTGTGGAAATGGAATCTGTATCCCTGTGATACGATGTTTAGTACCTACTTGTCCTGGGTTATTAACTGCCAATTTTGAGCAAAAAGTGCTAATTTTCCCCACATGGGTGCTGCCAAAGATAGAGCCTGGTACCTGGAACCCTTAGGGCATCTGGATTTGCCCCTTTGAGCTCTGTCTGACACAGGAAAGGGCCAATTTTTTGTAGGCCAGTGTCTACTGAATCTAGGTGGCTGCACTTGTGAGAAATCTTTAACAGTTTGCATAGACTTAGCTTTGTCTTCCGTTGTCTTTAAAACCTCTTCTGCCACAGAGAATCATGCTGTAAAGGTGCATCTAGCAATTTAGCTTTAACATGATCAGGCAAATTTTGTTCCTTTCACCAGGCATGCCTCCTAATCACAGATCCAGTAACTGCGGCCCTGCAGGAGGCCTCTAAAGAATCAAAACCACATTGCAAAGTATGCTTTCTAACTTGTTCAGCAGCATGCAATAATTCCTGCAATTCCTTATTTTCTGCATATTCTGAAATCAACATCATTTTCTGTTTCAGCAATCCCATAACATGTTGTTGGTACTTAAGCATATGAAATTGACAGTTTAAGGCCCTGATTGCCAAGGTTGCAGATGTATAAACCTTTTTTCCCCATCTGTCCAGTGCCCTTGAATCTCTGTCAGAGGGGGTAGGGTTTTTTGCTGTTGAGGCCTCAACTCCCTTTGGACCCTGTGAAATAGTTTTAGGATCAGCAGCAGAGTTTCTAAATAAAAATTCATGAGTCAGGGACCCTGTAATATCTGTCAGGCTTACTGGGAGCCGGAGGTAAGGAGTCAGGGGTCAGGTTTGACTCCGAAAACAGATCATCCACAATTTCTAACAGGGGGAATGGCTAAAGCCTTGTGCCGAGGGAGAAGAAGGAAATCCCTGAGCCTCTTTTTTGATTCTGAGAAGTCTTGACTCTCCCAGTGAAAATGCTCCCTCAAAGTATGCAAGGTTTCTCCAAATGAATAATCCTCAGGAGGAGATGCAGATGGAATAGACTCCTCAGCATCAGAATCCTCATAGGGAGATAAAGATAATTCCTGATCAGAAGAGGAATCAGAAGAAACAGATACCAGATCTGAAGATTCATAGTCAGTGTCTTGCCTAGGTCTCTTATCTGGAGGGGGATGGGTACCCCTGACAAGGTAATAAGGTCTTCAGCCATTTTGATCATCTGTTTTTTAGGCATAGAGGCCTGTGCACGTGGCTCAGGTGTCAATTTTTTAGTTTTAGAAGATGTCTTTGCCTTTGGTTTTGCAGCTTTCGTCGGTTTGATATATAAATGTTGAGGTCTGAATACACCCTCAGAAGCTGGTGCCTGCTCAGCGGCTCCGGACCCATCCGAGGGAGATACATCCGTCAGTCCAATACCTTGAGTATCTTGCGGCATGCCGGACTCCACATGGGTGTCCGTAGAGGCCTGCGACTCGAAGGTAGCGGGTATCAGGGGCTGCGAAAGCACATCACTGAGTACCGGCAAACCAGCAACTGACTTAGGAGAAGCTTCGTCGTTGGTTTTGGATCTCGACTGCCTCTCTCTGTCCTTTTCTTTGCGTTTTTTTATGTACTCCGGTACTCGGATTGCTATCCGACATTTCTGGGTAGTTAAATCTGTTTCCAAAATACTTAGATGAAAAATATACCGACGCTTAATAGTGCATTGGGTAAATCTAGCAAAAAACAGACAGCCAGGCATGTTGTGATCAGGGCCTAGGCAAGGAATACAGTATAAATGGAAATCCTTATGAGGTATTTGCTTCCCACAAGTAATGCAATTATTAACTTTTTCTGGCATCGGTAAAAAGCAAGAAAAAAGTTTCCCCAACAGGGTACTTAGCTTCAGCGAAGACTTCGGTTCTGAAACTCAAACTCGAATATTTCAGTAGTCGGCTGACTGGCACTTGCGAAATGCTTCTGCTTCAGGCACCACGCGGCAAGAAAAACTAAAGAAAATGGCGTCGGCTGCATGTTTTATACCCCTGATGACCTGATGTCATGGAAGAGAAGACAGCAACTGACGCAGGACCCAAGACTGTGGAATTCAGGCCGATTGAGGGCAACCTGCCAGCAGATTACCCAACTGTAATGACTGCAACAGTGAAGCACGAAGAACATCCTCTAATTATTAGCACAATTGCTTACTTAAGGACTCCACATACTCCAAATACTTATCCTCACAATACAATCCTCACAATACTACTATGTCCCCTACTATAAATATACACATACTAAATACAATAATGTTTACAGTCACAAGTATCATGCGCTTCCAACTCACAGCCCTCTCCTCTTACCACACTCCACTACAAATCAATATATCCCTTCTTTGGCAAACTGCTACCACTGACTATCACGTTGAAGCTCCCAGCATACAGCTAGCTCCATGCCTCTTCAGATCCTCCCACACTGACCATTACCTCCATAAAATAGAATCACTCAAATATAAGACCCACACCTCACTAAAGCACACTATTATTAACCATAGGTTTAGCAAACTGTACCTACATTTACTAACTAAACTATCATGTTGTGGAGACATACACTCCAACCCTGGTCCCAACTCTTTACCAAACTCAAACCCTGACCACATTACCCATATTATCCATAGACATAAGGACTCACTCCTCTTCAACATTAATGTAAGAAGTATCTCAAATAAAACTCATGAACTCCATGCCCTACTAACTCTATACAAGACTAATATAGTATTACTGACTGAAACCTGGCTAAAACCAGAAATCAATATCGATGAAATAACAGCACCAGGCTATAACATCATGCACACAGACAGAAAAGGTAAAAAGGGTGGAGGTGTAGCACTACTACTCTAAGATCATCTCAAGTTAGAAAGTACAGTTGTGTACACTTACCATAAATGTAGATGTTAGAGTGTATTCACTGTTGCAGTCATTAAATTTGGGTCATCTGCTTGCAGGTAGCCATCAGTCGGCCTGATTAACAAAGTCTTGGGTCCTGTGTCGGTTGCTGTCCCTTCTTCCATGATGTTAGGGGTATAAAACATGCAGCAGGCGCCATTACATCAGTTTTTCTTGCCCCAGATGTCAGGTGCCCCCCTAATGGGAAGCAATTAAATATAAAAGCACAAAGATATACCTCCAGCAAAAAAGCAAATACACCAAAAAGGCTTTTAAGCATAGTAAAGGAAAGTAGAGGTATAGCCAAAAGAAGTTAGGGGGCTGGAGGGAGGGTAACCAGGACTGCAACAGTGAATACACTCGAACATCTACATTTATGGTAAGTGTACACAACTGTACTATGTTCTTCATGTTTCACTGTTGCAGTCATTACATTTGGGTAGATTCCCAAAGCTATGGTTGGGAGGAGGAATTTAGATCGCATTAGGGCCAGCTATAAGGCAATGCAAGACTTTAGTGGCAAAGCCAGCTCTGGATTTAGAGAAAATTGGCAAATGATAATGCTTGGTGAAAGTATGTACAGAACTCCAGGTAGCAGCTTCTAGGATGTCCCTGGTAGGAACGCCTCTGATAAAGTCTGTAGAGGTAGATGCAGCCCTGGTGGAGTGAGGTCTGATCCCCTGGGGGATAGGTTTTCCATGGTGCTTATAGCAGAAATAAATGCAATGGCTTATCCATTTAGAAATGGTTTGCTTTGAAATCGCCTTCCCCTTGACCCCTGCAGCAAATGCCACCAGCAGTTGTTCAGATTTCATTGAGGTTTAGTCCTGTCCAAGTAGAATCTAAGTTGTCTGTGCACATCTACGGAATGCAGTATTCATTCCCCTTTATTCTGTGGATTGGGAAAGAAGGTTGGCAAATGAATGGACTGATTAAGAGCCACACTGGATACCACCTTGGGCATGAAGGATGGATTGGTTCTGAGGGACACCCTGTCTGCATGAAAGATGATGAAAGGCTCCACTGCCATAAGGGTTTGTAATTCAGATACCCTTCTAGCTGAAGTGATTGCTAAAAGGAAAGCTGTTTTCCAAGAAAGAAATTTTAAGTCTGCAGTAGCAGCTGGCTCGAAAGGAGGTAGAGTGAGTTTCTCCAAGACAAACTTAAGGTCCCAGGCTGGGGTTGGAGCTCTCCTGGGTGGTCTCAAATTTTTGGCCCCTCTGAGGAACTGCTTGAGCAGTGGATGACAGAAAAGGGGCAGTTCTGTGTTATAATGAGCTGAAATGGCTGAGCCGTGGATTTTAATGGAGGAAAAAGACAGGCCCTTGTGAAGCATCGCAGTCAAGTATTGTAAAATCTGAGGTAAATTGGGTGCTGCTTTGCTCATCCCTTGAGATTGGTTCCAGGCACAGAATCTTTTCCATTTTTCAGCATAAGATTTTCTAGTACTAGGCCTCCTTGCCTCTAAAATGATATCCATCACAGGTTTGCTGAGGGATGGTAAAGGAAAGACTAAGTAATTAGTCAGGCTGCAAGGTTCAGTGTTAGAAGCTGATGGTGCAGAATCTGGTCCTCCTGCTGAGAAAGCAGGGAAGGAGACTGAGGCAGGTGCCATGGAGATAACCGTGACACGATGCGCAGGAGGGGGTACCAGTGTTGGCATGGCCGGTCTGGAGCAATCAAAATAATCCTTGGTTTGTCCTGTTTGATTTTTAGTAGTACTTTGGAGAGCAGAGGTGGAGGGGGAAAGGCGCAGACTGATAGGTTTTTCCAGCTGAAGGACAGAGCATCCACTTTCCAAGCTTGTTTGTGGGGAGTCCTTGTACAAAATTTGTCCAATTGGTAGTTCTGGGGAGAGGCAAACAGGTCTATATCTGGGCTCTCCCATTTGCTTGTCAACATGTTGAAAATTAAGAAGTTATGTACTCACCATAACGCTCCATCTGAGTAGGTGGCTTCATTTGTCTGCAACCTGTGGGTCTTGGATCCGATATCGGATCCGAGCCGGCAACTTGTTTCATAGCTAATGGATCCGAGCTCCTAGCTCCTCCCCTCACCCATAATCCCCTGCCAACCCTCCATGACCTCAGATCAAGTTTGCCCTTCTATAGATACCCAAAAAGGGTATTCCAATAAAACAACTCACATAGATCCATTTTGAAGGCCAGGGGGAAGGAGGGGGGGATGGCTGCAGACAAATGAAGCCACCTACTCAGATGGAACGTTATGGTGAGTACATAACTTCTTAATCTGAAGTAGGGACTTAATTTGTCAGCAACGTGTGGGACAGAGTCCCCAGCTACCTGAATCTTGGGTGGCCATCATGGAAGGATATTGCGGAGCACCGGAGAGCCAAAGGATGCTCTCCCTCTAGAAATTGCATCCAGTTTGTAGTGGTTAATAAAGGTATGAGATGAGGCCCAAGTAGCTGCCAAACAAATATCATCCAACGGAACTCTAGATTTGAAGGCCGCAGAAGTAGAGATGGAACGAGTGGAATGTGCGCGAACTCCTTCAGGTGCGGGTCTCTCAGAAGCTTGGTACACTAAAAGAATACATTGGGAAATCCAGCGTGACAAGGAGATTTTTGATACTGCTTTCCCCAAATTAAATTTGGCAAAGGAAATGATCAGCTGGTCGGATTGCCTGTGACCAGCGGTTCTATGCGTATAAAAACGCAGCTGCCTATGAACATCTAATGAATGCAGCTTGTACTCTCCTTTAATCTGATATTTAGGAAAGAAGACAGGTAGATTTATGGATTGATTTATATTGGTTTCTGATGCTATTTTGGGAAGGAAGGAGGGATTGGTCCTGAGGTACACTCTGTCCGGATGAAAGATCAAGTAAGGAGGTTTCACAGAAAGGGCTTGAAGCTCCGAAACTCTTTTCGCTGAAGTAATGGCTACAAGGAATGCTGTTTTCCAGGACAAGTATTTGAGATCCACTGTAGCGGCAGGTTCAAATGGTGAAGCAGTCAGGGCTTAAAGAACTAGTGAAAGATCCCAAGGGGGTACGGCTTCTTTTATAGGGGGTCTGAGCAAAAAGGTGCCCTTGAGAAAGGTTTTACACAATTTGGCCGACATCAAGGGCCCTGTGTCATGTCCCACATGATAATGGGAGATGGCAGCCAATTGTACTTTGACAGTTGAGCAACTAGCGCCTTCCTGAAAAAGTCTGGTTAGGAAGTCTAGTATGGATGGAAGAGGAGCCGTAAAGGGATCTAGATTATGATGCTCCGCCCAGACGGAGAAACGTTTCCATTTATTGCGGTACACTTTCCTGGTGGAAGGTTTATGCTCTGCCATGAGGATGGCTTTGACTGGTGAAGAGATACCAGGAGTCCTAACTAGGAGTGGAACTGGAGCAACCAAGCTGTCAGCTTCAGACTGTCCAGATTTGGGGTCGGCAAGCCCGACGGATGGGAGATTAGATCCGGACTGGGATCCAGAATCCAGGGAGGATTCACTAGGTGAGACCACAGGTAAGGGAACCAAATTTGCCGAGGCCAAAATGGGGCAATGAGGATCATCCTGCTCCCCAACCACGAGGCTTTCTGTAAGAGCTGTAGCATCAGGGGTAGAGGAGGATAGGCATAAAGTAGACCGGGCGGCCAAGCATGCACCAGAGCGTCTCTTGGAGTTTCCCCTGGAGGGGGAATCGGAGCGAAAAAATTGTCGCATTTGGTGTTTGAGGGAGAGGCAAAAAGATCGCAGCAGGGTTGCCCCCATATCATCTGCTTCGCTACTAGTGGGTTGAGAGACCACTCGTAAGGGGTAAGAAGGGTGCGGCTGAGTTTGTCCGCTAGGATGTTAGCCCGCCCCGGAATGTGCGTTGCAATCAGAAAGCGGTTGGTGAAAATCGCCCATTCCCACACTCTCATGGCTTCGTGGCATAGGGGGTAGGACCTGGTTCCCCCCTGTTTGTTGATGTACCAGACAACAGACATGTTGTCCGACTGAATTGCAATAGTTCCTACGGGGAGGAGATTCTGAAGTGCTTGCAACGCGTACAGCACCACTCTCATCTCCAGAACATTGATATGCAGGGAGGTCTCTGTATCTTCCACGTGCCTTAGACGGTCCTGCCCGAATAATGCCCCCCCCCACCCGAGGCGGGAGGCGTCCATGGTCACCGTGGCGAGAGGGGGAGAGGTGCAGAAGGGTCGGCCCGTATGGAGGTCCGGAGCCTGAAGCCACCATAATAGGGCCCTCCTGCAAGCCTTGCTGATAGCGATGGGGTGATGGAGAGGAAAGGACAGAAAGGACCATTGTACTAGAAGGGTCCACTGCAGTACCCTCATGTTCAGACGGGCGCATGGAAGGAGCGTTATAGCTGCCGCCATGGAGCCCAGCGCCCTCAGGACCAATTCCGCCGGTGGTGCTTCTGACTGGGGGATGGCCCGCACATGAAGTTGCAAATTCCGTAGTCATTCCGACGTCAGGAAGGCTCGTAGATCTCTGGTGTCTATTCTGGCTCCTATAAATTCTATGACTTGTGTCGGGGCCAGAAAAGATTTGTCGGCATTGATGGTGATGCCTAATTGGGGGGGCTAGACGGCGAAAGAAATCTCTGGCTGAGCAAAGTAGATGCCTTGTTGGGGCGGTCAGGAGCCAGTCGTCCAGGTACGGGAAGACCTGCATTCCCTGGAGTCTCAGGTGGGCTGCTATCACTGCTAACACCTTGGTGAACACCCTGGGGGCTGTGGTGAGGCCAAAGGGAAGGACCCTGAACTGGTAGTGACTGGCTCCCAGCCGGAAGTGGAGAAACCTCCTGGATCATCTGTCCATTAGCATGTGGTAGTACGCATCCTTGAGGTCTATAGAGCACATCCAATCGTTCTCCCTTAGAAGGGGAAGAATAGATTGAAGAGTGACCATTCAGAATTTTTCCTTGGTTACCGACAGGTTCAAACGGGACAGGTCTAGAATTGGTCTAGAGTCCCCCGTCTTTTTTGGCACCAAAAAGAACCTGGAGTAGAACCCTAATCCGAGCTGGTCTTGGGGGACGGGCTGGATGGCTCTTTTTTCTAGCAGCTGCTGGATCTCTGTGGCTGCAGCCTCCCTCTGATTGGGTGGTACATCGGGGAGGTTCTTGAATTTGGGGACATGAAGTAATGGAATTTTGTACCCTCTGGATATAATTCAAAGCACCCAGCGGTCTGTCGTGATGGACTCCCATGCCACTAGGTGCTCTGAGAAGCGCCTCCCGACTGCCTCTAGAGTGGAGCAGCCGGGCAACCCTTCAGGGCTGCTGCGTGGGCCGGTAAGAGAAAGGTTCTCTGGACCCAAAGTTCCTCGGAGCCCCTCTGCCCCTGGGGCGGCGTCCTCCCTGTCCTCCTCTGCCACGGAAGGACTGGTTGACCGGAGCGGGTTGGGAGTGTTGCGATTTCCGGAACCACATCTTCTTCTGACCCTTTTGGTTCTTCGAAAAGGACCGCTGGGGAGCAGAGAAGCGGACTCCGACGGCAGACAACATCTTCCCGTCCTTCTCGCTCTGGACTAGTGTCTCGCAAAGTGTTTTGCCAAACAGGGCAGAACCATCGAAAGGGGCATTCGCAAAGAACGCTTTAAAAGGCTCCGCAAAGTCACAGTGATGGAGCCAGGCCTGACGTCTCATGACTAGGCCTGCCCCGCTAGCTCTAACGGCTCCCTAGGTGGCGTGGGACAATAGCCGCATAGAGGTATTTGAAATAGATCTCAGAGTGGCCATTCGGGTGGAGTACAACTGTTTGTCCTCCGCTGACATGGACTCAGGGGGGGAGGCAGCGTATTCTTTGATAAGATCCCGCTGCATCCTGATGACGTGTGCCATATAGTTCAGAGACCTCACCAAAAAGGTCGCTGAACTAAAAACTCGCTTCCCTAAGCGATCCATCGAGCGGGACTCCTTGCTCGGTGGATGGACTGAGGGGCTCTCCTGAGCTAGTTCCCTCTTCGTGGGCTGCCGCTGTCAACATGGCATCTACGGGGGGACCCTTGCTCCAGTGTGACCGGTCTGCGGGGGGGCTCAGTATCCTGTCCGGGCGTTTTGGGACTGGCTCCATGGTGTCCGGGTCCTTCCACGCCCTGGTGGTAATAAGGTCCACCAGGGGGTTGGCGGACGGGACACCCAAGAGATAGATGGGCCTGCTTTGAATGCCTCCAGAAACATGGACTCGTCGGAGGAAGCCTTGGGGGCAGACCACCCACCTCTGATCCTAAGCATTTCCATGATGTCTCCAACGGAGACATCCTCAGGGGATGATCTTGGGGAGCCTTCCCTTTCATCCAAGTCCGTGTCCTCAGTTAAGGACTCAGGGGAGTCTACGTGCCTCCTCTTGCACTTGTGCTTGCGAGGCACTTCCTCGGGGGGGCTGTCCAAGGAGGTCTCGCCAGCAACATCCTGTTCCAATGGAACAACCTGGGACATTGAAACAGGCTGTCCCTGTGGCCGGGTGATGGAAGCCTGGCCCAGCAGAGAGGGAGTGCAGGGTGGAACCGAGACAAGGGCCGGGGGTCCGGATGTTCTCGACAGAGCCCTCTCCACTACATCGAAGGCCGAGGGGGAACCGCTCTCCCTGGGCTCCGAGAGCAGACTCCCACTCGGATCTGATGAAGTGATCGTAGCCGGCGCCAAGACCATCGGATCCGAAGGACCAGTGTGCTCCGACCTGGACGGAGCCGAAGCTCGGCCCACGGCTCTGAGAGGTCGGATCAGACAGACTCGAGGGCAGGGTCGGATCCGAAGTACCAAGTACTGTGGGCGCCGACCCACTCCCGGCTCCCAATGCTCCGAACCCGGATAGCGGGTCGGAGAAGGAGCAATTGAAGCAAAAAAGGGTGTCGCGCTCCCCCCCAAAGGGGGGGGAGGCAAGAGCACTCCCATCTGCAGCTGGGCCTGGATGAACCTTCGCATCAGCCGGTCCAAGTCTGCATCTGACATACTGAAAGTTGATCTCGATGAGGCCACCGAGGCAGGCCTGGAATGCCGCCTCGATGACCTCGATGGAGATCGGGCCTCCTCCTCCTCGGGTCCTGGGGAGAAACAAGGAGATCGGAGCCGAGGAGGAGGAGACCTAGAAGCTGTGGAGGGAGAAGCCTGCTTAGCTGGCTGGGCCGAAGCGGAGGCCTCGGCCCGCCGCTTGTGGTGCTTCTCCCTCCATTTCTCCCTCCTAGCCTCCCTGTCCTCCGGCGCTTTAGCGGGAGTTTGAGTCCCGGCCGGAGGTAGGGGGGCAGGAGTGGCAATGACCACAGCCTGTGGTAGTGCCACGGGAGGAGCGGGGGCCAGAGCCGAGTCCGGGGGCAAAAGTCCCGCCAGGACCAGCTTCGACCTCCGCTCTTTCAGTGCCCTGGGGTTGAATGCTGCACAAATGGTACAGCCTGAGGAGAGGTGTTCAACCCCAAGGCACGACCAGTGTGGCCATCAGCCGGGGAGAGCTTATGGCCACACTCGGTGCATTTTGAAAAAATGGCTTTTGGGGCCTCAGCCATACTTGAGGAAAAAGAAAGGTACTACACAAACACACAGGCCCCAAAACACAAACACACACACACACACACACACACTCACTAACGACCAGGGAAGGGAAGGAAAAAACTATATAAAAAAATATAAAATACAGGGAACCTGACTCTTACACACTTTTTAAAGTTAACGATAGGGGAAAAGTTGAAGAAAAATACACTTAACTGACAATATTCGCTAAGAGCTCAAAAAATCCAGCCATCCACAAGCGCGGCAAACCAGATCTGAGGTCATGGAGGGTTGTCAGGGGATTATGGGTGAGGGGAGCAGCTAGGAGCTCGGATCCATTAGCTATGAAACAAGTTGCCGGCTCGGATCCGATATCGGATCCAAGACCCACAGGTTGCTGACAAATGAAGTCCCTACTTCAGATCCTTGGTTTCAGTTTCCACTCATGTGGGTCCATGAGGTTTCTGCTTAGTCCGTCTGCCAGTGTATTTAATTTTCCTGGCAGGAATTGAGCTTGTAAGTGCACTTGGTAGCTCAAGGCTGTGTTCCATAATGCCGTGGCTAGTCTGCAGATGGGGGTAAGCATGTGTACCCCCCTGCTTGTTTATGTTCCACATAACAGTGGTGTTGTCAGTCTTTACTATTAGTTGTCCTGTAAGAATGTGGTCCTTGAAGGCTGTCCAAGCATTCTGTACAGCTAACATTTTGATTGATATGCAGGTGCATTTGACTTGGGTTCCATTTGCCCTGAATGCCCTTCCCTGCCAGGTGAGCCCCCCATGCATAGTCTGATGCATCTGTTGTTAGGGTTTGGGTGGCAGGGGGTGGTGTGAAAGGTAGTCCCTTGTTTTGGTGGCAGGCCTCTGCCCACCAAAGAAACTCTAGGCGTAGGCAAGGTACGATAGGAATCATTGTTTCCAGGTCTTGAGAATGTTGACACTAAAGGCTTTTTAGATACCTGGAGTACAGTTCACCTGAGGAAGAGATATACTTTCAATAAAACTGAAAGGATCTGGCCATTAAAAGCAGACTTTTAAGACACTGGTTCTCTAACAATTCAGATATACTGTTTAACTTAAAGAACGTGGGGCTGAAAATTAGAGACCAAATATTGCAATATGGGGGTACAAATGTGTAAAAATTACACTGACAATTTGAGTAATTTATTTCCATTCCAGAAACACAAAAGAAGTGTGCAATTTTATGGTGTAGCAATTGCTGGCAGCACCATATGAAAGCAGAAGACGGATAGAACACAATAGGTACAGAAGGGCAGACAACTGTGGACCTGCTAGACAAAAATGCAGCTTTAGAAACCCATAGATTAGAAGCAAAGCTCCCACACTGTAGATATGGTGCAAGGTGCTGAGATTTGTATACATATGTCCTAGGTAAATAATGGCAACTAAACAGTTTGCAAAGCTTGGAACTAGGATACTAAATGGGCAAAGCTACATAATGTCTATATTAACCCATTCTGTAGCCATTTAAGGGAAATTCTTAACATTGTTTGTAACTTATATGATTCAAAAGTGCCAGTTCTTAGCCTGAGTCTGGAAGTATAAAGCATCTTTGTGTCTGCCTTGCAAGACTGACTTGGTTCACCAAGTATATATCCACACAGGCCCAGAAGATTTTGCCCCAAGGCCGACTTTCTTTGTTAGCATTAAGATAAGAAAAGTACATTAGTAGTTTGTTGTATTTGCTGCACTTTGCTATACTGAATGTAACTGCACAGTGTGAAGACACTTCAGCTTAAATGAGTAATATCTGGATGATAGGTTAGGTGCAATAATTTTTCAAATGATTGCTGTATGTACTGTTGCGATGAGGTAAGTCAGCACAGCAGTGAAAATGATGACACTCCATTCCCTATTGCAATATTACTAACTTAACATTTTTTTTATATGTAACAGGCAATTTATTCCTCAAGGGCAATAGGCACTTTATTTGTAGATAAAACAATGGAATATAAAGTTGTTTGCTAGCAACAACCTCTTCATTAGTTACAGATTACTTTAATGTGGAATTATGTAGATGAATTTTATTTCTGCAGAGATTGTGCACATTTACTGATACTGGTGGATTGTAGATGTTTGAGTAGACTTTTATGATGGAAATGTTCTGAATTGGGCAGTTTTGTCATTACTGGTTCATGCATTTTCTTTCATTGCTTACAGGAAAAATGTTCAAACAATAAATTTAAAACACACTCTTAAGTGCGCTGTATTACACAAGGAATATAATTTAATAAAGTCAGGAAGGTGTATCAAAGAACACATGTATGTTTCTTGTTTCGTGTGCAAGCGGCCTATGATTTGAAAACAACCCAAAAGTAATCTTTATCCACCACTGGCCAGATGCTGCATTTTTCTTTGGATGTGGGTTTCAATGCTGTTTCAATGAATGTGAGTCTCAAGGGCAGAGAAGTTTTAATGCTAAGTTTATTTTCGTTGAGAGACTGTATTGCTTTGCTTAACAGATATTTGTTAGCATTTGTGCTATAAAATGTAAAATAAAATCCAAATAATCATTGTAGAAGTAAAGCAGTATGTACATTAGTGTTTATGGTAAATGGGGTGAAATAGCCAGGTAATGGGACATTGGAATGGCTGCAGGGGGACTCTGGGGCATATTTTGGTTGTCTGTTCTTCAGTTTGCATCTGAAAGTTGGTATCCCACAGTTCAATTGGTGTGGGTGGGGTTACATAATTATGTCTGCAAATTTTATGTTAATCAGCATACAGATTTGTACCTATTTTTCATGGGCCTTGTCCAGATTTTTGATGTTTCCAGGTTGAGAGGTATGCATATGACACCTTCACCATCATATCCAAAAATAAAATTACAATCCCTCCTACCTCCCACACTAAACTCTTAGGTGTAGAAATAGACTCCAACCTTAAATATGACAGTCATATAGCCCAAACTATCAAGGTGGTTTACAAAAAACTTGGTCTCTTATCGCAACAGAACATTTCTCACTAAACAAACCAAAACCACCATAGCCATGACACACCTGCTTTCTACCCTCCTCTACGCATCCCCAGTACTAATCCACCTCTGCAAAACTGACCTACACAAACTAGAATCCTGTTATAACAAGACTGGTAGATTTACTACTGAGAACCCAAATAGGTCCAATCACTGTGTAGCTCTCAAGCAACTGGGCTGGCTTGAGCTACCACAGCTACTGAAACTCAGTCAATTGTCATTGGCACACAAAATATACTATCATCCAACTAAAACTCCAGCACTACAGAATCTAATTACACCTTACTCCACTACTAGAACCTTAAGATCCAGTACCCAAAACCACCTAAATTTCATCAAACATACCAACGATGCAGGGAGCACCACCACCTTCAAACAAATTCTGAAAAATCATTTCAACTCTTCTTGGCTATGCCTGCTCTATAACCTAACCTTTTCACTCTCCTTATATAATTACTAAACTCCTATATCTTTTGCTACTAGTAACTGATGATACTTTCTCCATATTTATTTTTACCTTCACTTGTTGATAATGGTGCAATAATACTGATTAATATATCTCTGTTTATACCATTCTGAATTCATTGAATTCTGCTTTCATGTATATTTTCTGTATATATTACTGTAATCAAACAAACTAGATTCCTGCTTTTATGTATATATTCTGCATATGCGACCATATTTACTATCTGTAACACTGTTTCTACTTCTCTACTAATTGTTTATATTTTTTCTGTATCTCGTTGGAGCTTTTCTCCCCGGGCCTCCACTGAAAATGGGCTCTTTTAGGCCCAGTGAACTTTCCTGTTAAACAAATGCAATAAAATAAAATAAAATAAATAAAAATATATCTCTTTTCAGCTATTCTATTTCTAAAGATTGAAACTCCTTACCTTTCCACCTTACCTCCATGTGCTCCACCAATCAATTTAAAAAGCTCCTCAAAGCACACTATATTACCTCCTGGTTATGCTCCTGTGATCCCCCAGGCTAAACACTACCGAACCACCTATTCCCATCTAAACCTAATCTCAATGTACCCCATAGTGCAAACACTCTTCTGAGCATGTTTTTATAACTACATCATCGACACACAAGTATGAAATATTCATTATTTTATTAAGTATCATACATACCTTGTAAGAGAAGTATTATATTGCAAGTATCATATGTACCTTGTAAGAGAAGTATTATACTGTGACTACCTATATATGAAACTATATGCCAATGTTCCTCATCAGTTTTTTTGTTACATGTTATCTTATGCCATCTGTTAGGTATTACCAGATATCAATGTTGTATAAATCTCAGCTGCCTATGCACATCCATCCCCTTGCTCTTTAGGCAAGGGTGAGGTTAATGGCCTAATTAAGACAGACTACTGTCACCACACTGGGCATGAAGGTGGGGTTGGTGTGGAGGATTACCCTACCCCTATGAGACAGAGTTGGTTATACATGCGGGCCTGTAATTCTGATATACTCCTGGCAGATGTAATGGCCACTATGAATATGCTCTTTCAAGTCAGGTATCTGAGGGGTGCTGCAGCTCTTTGCTTAAATGGTGGTAGCGTTAACTTTTACAGCACACAAGATCTCATGATGGATTACATCATGGACTACATTATTGAGGGGAGGGGGGATTCAGGTGCAAAACCCTTTAAGGAGCTACTTTACTGGCAGCAAAGGAGTAATGGGGTGGATCCCATGGTAAGCAAACAGAGAAAGCAGACAAGTGTACTTTCAGTAAAGCATAAGGCAATCTTGATTTTTTTTTAAGTTCGGACAGATATAAGAGGACCAACAACATCTGGTTATGGTACAGGGCTCCTGCCTGGCACCAGAGAGAAAAATACCTTTTCGACTTCGCTATATAGGACTTCCTTCCATTTGGCTTCCTTAAGGTAGAAAGCATGTTCTCAAAAAACATGTGTCGAAGAGTGCAAGATCATAAGTGAATTCTTGCCTTTGGTTAGGAAGTACATGTGCTGAGGGACCAGGAAAGGTAACTCCTTTACCATTCTCAGTAAGGAGGAAAAGTACATATGTGCTACGATGCACCATAACTGTACATGTTCAAGTAGTTTCACTGTTGCAGTCCTCACTTTTGGAATATCCTGGCTACAGACTGTCCATACCCAGACAGTCTTCCAAAGTTGTTCTCTTCCTAGGGCTCTGGACGGCATCTTCTTTCCAACAAAGGGTCATCAGCAATATAAAATGTGGATCAGACAGCACCATCTTCAGATCTTCCTTGCCCTGGCAAAACCAGGGGAAAGTCTTGGTTCCAGAGCTCAGTGCACCAGGTAGAAATTCCATCACTGGCCAAGATCCATGCCAAGGTGCTCCAATCTCAATACAACATAACAGAAGCTAACAAAAAATGGGTGAGGGCCTGATATGGTAGACACAGGTAGGGGAAAGGAAGGAGAGGACATTGCCACCCCACCCCAGGAAAAGCAGGAGAAAAACAAGGGGGAGACAACAGAAGGCAGCTTGGGTTGGAACCATTTGAAAAAAAAAAATCTACATTAATGTTAAATTCCTAACACAACTGTGTTATATTCATTGTAGTACTCACTACTGCACTCATTACTCTTGAGAAGATTCCCAAAGCAATGAGGGATGGGGAGATGGATGAACTATTCAGAAATCAGACCTTGCATATTAGCAGATACAAACCCTGCTCCAGCTCTGGACCCCCCCCCCCCAACTGTAAAGTTGTACACAGAGGACCACACTGCTATTTCTAAGATTACTTGGGTGAAAACTCCTAAGGAAAAGCTGTGGTGGTGGCTGTACTGGAGTCTTATGTGGCCTGGGACTTATTTCTTACAGTGCTGATAAAATGTAATGCAATGCCCCAGCCACTTGGAAATGGTACATCTGCTAATAGCCTTACTCTCAATCCCTGCCTCAGCTGCCTGTTCAGGTAGAGAGGCAAACAGGTCCACTTCAAGTACACCCCATTTGTTGATAAGATCCAAGAATACTTCCCTGACACCTCAAGGTCTGATAAACTTGTTTGCTACTACATCTTGTCCTGAAGGGACATATGTGACCTTCAAAGCCATTTCCCTCTATGCTGCTATCGCCTAGGCTTTCACAGCTACCATGCAAAGTAAGAGAGAGTCCCTCCTTGCTTAATACCACATCACTGCGGTGCTGCTTGTCAGTACCCGAATGACTCCTCCTTGAATGATAGTAAGGCTTTTAGTGCCAGAATGAGTGCCATTGTTTCCTTGACATTTATGTGTTTTGCCTCATCGTGTGTCCCCAGGTCACATGGACCTGACGTTCCCACATTTGAAAACCCCTAAGCTAAATCAGAGCCTGTTGTCAGGATCGTAGTAGGTTCCAAAGGCCAAAAGTGCATTTCTTTGTTTATTTAAATTTGCTAACCATAGTAGAGCACTGACCCCTGTAGGCTTACTTCAGTCTCAGCCTGAGTACATGGCAAGGTAGCCCAGAAAATGACAATAAAATGACATCATAAACAGACACAAATTAGTTCTATGTGCAATAATCAGGTGACATTGTTGCACTCACCATGAGATTTACTCCTTTGTGCAAGGCATCAGGGAGATGTCAGATTCCAAGTGCGAGAGTTGCTAATTCCACAAACCAACACAAAGAGACTCTGGCTGACCAAATTTGCAGACAACTGCAAGCTGGGAGCCATTATTAACTCAAGTGATGCAGACATCCTACAAAAAGGCCTCACTGAGACCAATGACTGGTATCGAAATTATGGCGTTAAGCTTAACGGTAAAAATGAGTAGTCATCCCCTTTGGTAAAAACTCAGTTCCCACTAATTACCACACTGATGGGAGCCCACTGAGCACTGAAGGTCTTGTAAGAGATCTGGGGACACAGGTTGACAGCAACCTCTCCTTCGAGCACCACATTGCCACTATGGTCAGAAAGTCCTCTGTGGCACATCTCATTACCAAGGGTTTTGCATCCAGGAAGAAAGAGGTCATCATCTCTCTCTCTACTCTTTCCCTCATTAGACCAATCATAGAGTATATCATCTCATTTGGCATGTACCTCACTAGACACCTGCAACTGCTGGAGAGGCCTCAGAAGTACCGCCCAAAGAGGAGCCTAGGCATTAAGCACATGTCCTACACGGACAGACTCAAAAGACTCCAGCTAGTCTGTCTCATATCGCCTACTTAGAGGCGATCTCTGCTTGACTTACAAAGCCATGTCTGACCCAGCTCTGTTAGAAATGCTACATCTAAAGAAATTCCAATCCCTCCACACCACATGCTTCAGAGACCTCAACCTCATTACCACAATCAACAGAACATGCTGGAGGGACAGGTTCCTCACCCAGAGACTGTGCATGCTCTGGAACAGATTTCCCATACGTGTCAAGCAGAGCACCTCGCTGACCCTCTTCAAGAGAAATCTTGATGAGTGGATGTGTAACAAAGTTCATCCCAGTGATCACTCCAGTGGCTTTACTTGATAGAGGCACTGGGAACTAATGTCGGTAGGCACAATGCCAGGGCACTTCAGTGGGCTAGGCTTCTAAAGGCTCCAGGGCCATTAGCCTAGTACACACCTATGAACATGTTTAAGTACCATTAAGTTTCCTCATGTGCAGGCATGCCAAGGGCACCGTCAGAATCCATACTGCCATGTACCCTCAAGTCCCAGGCTTTATTCCCAGACTGCAACTTTCTCCTTTGGGTGGATCTGGTAAAATATTCTACTAGCATCTCCAATTTGTTTTGAGACGAGAAGGGCTCTGCACTGAACAGTACCCAGACTTACACCCATAAAGAACACTTTTCAGGAGATGGAGTCATGTAAAACATCACCCTGTTGGATGTTAGGTCCATGTACTTGATGCACATTAGAGTGAAACTGATGGGATTCAAAGCACCATGGTAGGACTCTATTAGAATAGAGCAATCCTCTAGACATTGTATTGTTATCTGTGAGAATATGTGGGGTCCCCAACTGCCAGGTTTGTAGGAAGGTTTTTATGGCAAAGATTGCAGCCATTATTCTTCTTGATACCGGTTTCCTTTTGAGTTTTGTTCATGGCTCCTTGAATTTTTAACTCTCCCCGAGTGAACCCTGCCTCCCCCAGATATAGAGAGTCTGAGGAATCTGTTGCGACTGTGTGGGTGCCCAGGCCTAGATTGAGGGGGACCCCAATCATTACTAAACATGTTTAATAAATTACATTTTAAATAATAACATAGGCACATGTACATTAATAGAAAAGTAAAACTACAGTAATATTTCTCAAATATCCTTGCCCTGGTCCTTAACAATTAGCTCCAGCCTGCACCAGACTCTGCATTTCTTCACCCATTGCTAAATCTGACCACAAATCAGTCACCTTCTCTATCAGGCTTACTGGTACCACCCCACGTCCAAACAAGATCATTTTCAAGGCAAACATACTTCAGCTTATAAAATAGAATTTCTCAACATTACCTTGTAACTTGACCCAACAGAGAGCTGTCGCATTCAACTCCGACATTTACCAACACCTGAACACTTTAACAGAAAAGTCAGTACCAATTTGGCCTAAATATAATGGTAAATTCAGTAATAAACCTCTCTGGTGGAACTCCCATATTAATAAACTGCACAAAACAAAAAAAGGAAAACCTGATGAAGCGCACCTGAGTGTGCGTGAAAGCGCTCGTTTCATATTAAACCTTTTTTACTTTTCATGGTGGTTCCTTGCAGTTTTATTCATCTTTAAAAAAAGGAAAATAATGAAGTGTTGCAAGAAATCTCCATCTCCCTATCTCAATACTACACTGAAATCATATCAACAAGAAACTTAAAAATACTATTAGAAAATGTGAAACACAGTATGAACTTAAGGTTGCTTAGGAAACTACAAACCTCAATTCCGTAATATCCACCAATGATCAGAGTTTATCCATAATCACTCATTCTGACCACAGGGATACAGCTAACACATTAGTAGGCATACAGTACTAGCTTGACTCCTCATCATCATTGCACCCGCGCCCAATCACTGATAATATAGTCTCCTCTGAAATCATCTTGTAAAAACTCTTGCAATCCCTGTCAAAAGCTAAAAATACTTCTATGGGACCAAACATACCAGGCTGCATTCTCATCAGTGCCAAGTATGTTCAATCTGAGCCTCTACTTAAACTATTCAATTCAACATTAGCCTATTTATAGGCATTATTCTTGATATGTGGAGACTGCCAGTATGATCCAATCCTCCTACAGACCTGTTAGCCACTCCAGCTTTATTTGCAAAGCCATGGAACATATCAGAGCAGAACTACTTTATGCAGATATACGCAACTTAGCTGATCTAGACCACAATCAGCTTAGTTTTGTAAAGGGCATGTCCTGTCTCCTAATCCTAGTAAGCTTCTTTAAAAAGATTAAAGGGATGATGGACAGTTTGTATTCTGTGCACACTGCTTATCTTGACCTGGCCAAGCCTTTTGACACTATCTTCCATGCTGGAATTACTGACAAATTAGACAAGCTTTAAGTAAATATATACATTGTCACTGGCTTGCATACTGGCTATCCAAAAGATCCCAAGTTGTGAAAACTGCTGGTTTCCTCTTTAAATGTTGGGGTGCCACAGGAATCCGTTCTAGGACATCTCCTATTTGGTGTTTATTTTGCAGACGTCCAAGCCAATATCCCAGAGGTGTGGTTGGCCAAGTTTGCTGACGACTGCAAGCTGCGTACTATCATCTGCTCATCCACTGATAGAAAAACAGCTCCAGCAAGGTCTGAAATATGCACACACATGAAGAGTCAAAAACTGTCTCAAACTAAAGTGCAGTAGACTATCATTTGGCAGAAAAGCTGTTCTCACCTCATGTTATAAATAGTACTCCTCTTCAGACGGATGCAGTCATAAAAGACCTTGGTACTTATGTGGATAACTCTCTCATCTGATCATCATGTTTCCACAATACTCAAAAGATCTCATCTGAGCCAGTTAATTTCCTAGGGAATATATTCAACATCCAAAGAATTCATCTTACCACTGTGCTCTTCCCTTATCCGACCCATTATCGAATACAATGCCTCCTTTAGTATGCACAACTCCCAAGATATCACTCAATTTGAAAAGCCCCAAAGTTTTCTAATTAAAAAAAAAAAAATTAACGGTCTTAAATCCTTCAACTACCCCAGCAGATTAGTCCAGTTCTCCGTATACTTAGTAGCCTGCAAGCTGCTGACAGGTGACCTGTCTTTCCCTTTTTCAGCCATGAAAGAAACGGTCCTATTTGACCTCCTAGTTCTTCATAAATTTGGTGGCTGTACAAACATCAGCATTAACAAACAAAATCTACACCAAAAAAATAAACTGGATTCAAAAGAGGGACAAGTTCTTAACTAAGTGTACTCCTAGCCTATGAAATACGTTTCCACTATAGGTCAAACAAATTACCAGCTTGGCTACCCTTAAAGCTAATCTTGATGACTGGATGGGTAGACAAAATTTACACCAGGGTTATCACGTACAACTCTACTTAATTTGGGAAGTAAGCACTATGAAGTGCTTAAAAAGACAAAACCTTTTTACATTTGTCAGCATCAAGTTGCACATGCCTATTCATCTTATGGACCCCAGACCACTTGCAAGTTTCTTCCCATTGTCATTCACTTCAACATTCCATAAATTGCTCAAGTCATGCTTTGCTTAAACCTCACTCACCCTCCTGAGCATTATGCTGCATGTATTGTTCCCACAGATTCCATTTACTTCTATGCAGTTTTCTCCTTCCTTTCCTCAAGATCCCACCTCCAGTTATTTTATCTTCTCTACAACATTTGGTTCTTCAATTACATAACTGGTTTAGATTTCTATTTTGGCAGCCAACAGCATTAAATAAGTGATACTATGGTTACATAATTCAGATCATGTTCCAGTACAAAAGAATAACTTGATTTTTTAGGTACAATGGTTTGCTCCCCCCAATATTTCTGACAAAGTAGTCTGTACGGAATTTTAAAAATCTATTAATCATTACATTCCCAAAAACAAGTTGCAAATTACCTCTCTTTCCCATCACATCTCCACCATTTGCTACTATCCAAAGAAAGGTTTTCTGAAAATACCTATGCAAATACTTCCAACCAAAAATTCTAAACCTTCTGGACTTTGTTGCTTAGTTGGAGCTATAAGGATGTCCTCTCATGTTCCTTTATAAACTGCCTCTCCTGTCTCTCTACCCAATCTTTTGTAACTTCCTCTGACTGGCTCTTATAGAAATCATGTAATCTTTTATATGCCCTAATAATTTCATTTAAACTAGAATCTGCTATCAAATCCACAGTTGTGAAGGCAGTTTCTAACCTGCAGTCCACATTTCTGATTGGCCTCATCACCCTCTATTAGATTTCCTTCTTTAGTTACTTGTTATTAATATCTTGGTTCATTTGCTAATGAACGTATGAGTAGATTAAATACTAATGATTTGGAATGTATTAAACAGATTGATCAAACTCTGGACTCTTTTAGACAGAAAGGATATGAAAATGGTAAGGATTCTGTACTGGCTAATAGATATTTGGCTGCCTGGCCATATTTTAATGAAACAGTATTATGAGCATGATAATGATGTTAGTAATAACCGTGCCAACAATGTTCACAATATTACTACATATAGCAGATGTAGTGACGGTATTACAAACAACTAGGGTATTCTTAGGAGTTAACCTGAATTTAACAAAATTATTGAGAGACCATTATTTACTTATCGAAATTGTTCAAACCTTAAAAGCAGAGTAAGTTATAAGGATATGCAAGAAAAAAAAAATCAGAATAGGTGGGCTAAACAGGGTAACTTTGCTCGTTTTAATTACTGTTGCTGCATGTACATTGAGAAGAATAACATTTTTGTACATCCTGGGACCAACGCTACTTTTACCTTTAAGTGTTTTGCCACATGAAATAGTAGCAATATAATATACCTAGCTACATGTACAAAATGTATGTTTTTATGTGGGTAAGTCAACAAGATGCCAAAAGGATAGAATTATAAAACAACTCAGACATTAGAAGGGGCATTTTGACTAATTCATTAACTAAGCATGTATCTGAAAATTCTGCTCATAGTTTTAAATTTGGGGTTACTGAGACCATGACTAAGTCTATAAGAAGGGGTGACAAATACAAAACTAGAAAATATGGACTATAACTGGATTTTACATTTGCAAGCTTAACATCCACCGGGTATTAATCAAATGGTTTCAGTTAAACCGGTGTCAAAATTAAAACAAATGAATGTTTAGATAAATAATATACATTTTTTAAACAATGTTTATATGAACTGTTGCTACATAATATATATATTTTTAATAACATTTTTAAACATAATGGTTATTTCCTTAAATTGTTTTCTCTGCATTCTATTAATTGAACAATTGTTTTTATTGGCTGTATGATTAGTGTTGTAACCACTTGCAAAATATAAAATGAATGATGTTCTTGCTACTTGTCATTAGCACTGAAGAAGGGTACTGGATACCTGAAAGCTTTGCTGCTTGTTTTATTATTTTGTCATTAAATCAAGTTTCTGTTTCACGTTGGTGCTAGTTGTTTTGTTTGGACTGCTCCTTATTATTACTACTGCACCTTTATTCTGGTGAGCTTTTTGTTGTGCTTGATTCTACTGTTTACAAACAGCTTGTCAGAGAGAAACTCTCCCACCTCAATTCTTGCCTCTGACTTTTCATACATCTTCCTAATTATGCCCATTATTCTATCAAGGAAAGCAAATGCTTCTATCCCCCTACCCATACAATAGCAGCCAACTCTACTGGATGCTTCCTCTGGATAAAGACCTACCAACAGTAGCACAGTTTTCTTACATTCTGCTTCCTCCTGGACAATCACTGTTCTATCATAGATAAGTGCTAGGTTAGCTGCCCTTGTAGGCCAATTTAATCCTAGCCAATTTCCTTTTTTGTGCTCAAAATAACATATCCCATCTTGTTATAGTCTGGCATTACCTAGCCCGTTGCCGATGCAGAGGTCTCCGAACAAGATGGAGGAAGGAGGCCCTTCAAGATCAACTTGTTCCTCCTGTTGATCAATGCGCAGGGGTTGAAGCGCATGCAGATCGAACAGGAGGTGTCTAGGTGTGGGACTCCCAGACAAACAACACACACACTGTGGCCATCTGACAGGGGGAGCTTATGGCCACACTGTGCATTTCCGAAACCCTGGCTTGAGGGTCTCTGCCATGGAAATGGACCACACATACACACATGGGATAGGGAAAGGAGAAAGCAAGGAAAGGGGCTGTTTTTTTTTTTTTTTTTTTTTAATTACAGGACCGATGCCAGAGTGCAAGAAGGGTAGGGTAGAGAATTAAGGATAAAGGACTAAACAAGTTAGAAAAGAGAAGACCAGAAAAATATTAAATTCACTTACCAGGAACTTGGAGCAACAGACCACGAAGTTGACTGGTCACGTGGCAAACGAGATCAGAGGAGAGGAGGGAGACAGGACGATTATGGGTAGGGGAGGAGCTTGGAGCTCGGATCCAAAGCTAGAAAATGCGGCCAGGTCGGATCTGTACCGGATACGTATTCCCACAGGTTGAAGATCAAATGAAAACAGCAACTTCAGATCTATATATTACCCCTAATGAAAATAACTTGGATCGTATACATATCTGAAGGGGACCCAAGCATAGGATAAAGCATTTAGGAGCTACCTCTGTTCATTATTGGTACAGGCAGTAGTCCTGGGGTATTATTTTCTGTTTCCCATCCATAGATCTAAGTTGCGCTTTAAAATGGACAGGAATGAACTTTGTTTTACTTGGATGGGAAATCAGTGGTATCCTCTATGATATACCTGTCCCTGCAAAATGTTCAACTGATGGTGCAGATGAGGTTTAGATCCCTAAACAGAATATTGCTGATTACATCTGACTTGCTAATGTGCAGTAAATCCATCAGTAATGGGTTGGAAGATGTCTTGTATGCCAGAAACAGGTCATCTCTTGGCAGTCCGTAGGATACAGAGTATAGGTGCAGGGCTCTGAGTCGGTCCACAAATAACATTTTGTTTAGGTCTTCTATTCTTTTAGCAAGGCATCTCTGTGGGCATTCTGTGGCAATTGCAGTTGTTGCATGTACCTGGACAGATGCATGCCAAAGGGGGCATTATATATTCAATGACTGGCTTAATGAAGGTTAAATAAAGGGGGACAATGACATCCCTTAATCTAGACACAATCCCTTTGTTTATAAACTGTGCAATATATCAGGACTTTTTTTTTTTTAAATAGGCATGTTGGTCAAAACTTGAGTCAGTGTCCATGTAAGTTACCAATTCCCAAACAGACGGGTCAACCCTTAGGGGCGTACTGTCAATGTGAATTCCCAGGAGTAGATGACTTCTCAAAAGATATAACAATGCATTTTTCAGCATTAGTTTCAGTCCATGATACTGGCACCAGACACTTATTTGGGACAAACCTTAGTGCAGGATGGCCAAGTCATTTGGGGATTCAATGACTTCTCTTAGCTTGCAGTCATCTGCAAACTTAGTCAGCCACAGCCACTTAGTACAGGCTTTTACTTCAAAAAAATAAATGCTAAAAAGGAGAGGTCAGGTACAGAACCCAGGGGGACTCCACTGGTGACAGATTTCTTTGTGATGGTAAATTTCCCTATTTTGATTATCTGCATCCTACCTGTGAGCCAGCTGACAATCCAGCAGGTGGCAGGGGTTTATTCAGTTTATATAGCTTTTCTACTATACCTAAGTGGGGAATTGTGTCCAAAGCTGTGGCCAGGTCCAGGTATGCAGGGGGTACTGTTTTGCTTTCATCCACTGCTTTGGTGACCTGTTCAAAAAATCCATAAGATTGAATAAGCATGACTATCCCAATGGAGATGTTATAAGGTTGATGCTGGGATTTCCTAAATCAAAGGGATTTGAAACCCTGCTACTTTCTGTTGGATAATGTCTGAGAGCTCTCAGATTTAACTCCAGTGGCAGAGTTTTCCCATCATGCGTTCACCTCATCAACTTCTCTGCTGGTCCAAAAGCAAGAATCCAGCAAAGGGGGCACTAGTAAAGGGTACGTTGAAATTGTGTGTGAAGTCACACAGGCAAAGCCAAGCATGGCATCAAAGGGTTAAGTCACTACCTGGTACCCTGACTGACCCATCTCCTGCACTGTAACATAGGCACATGTTAAGCATGGTATTCATGGGGATCTGAAGTTGTTTATTAGACTCCTGATCTTTGGGCTATCCGCCAGTACAGAAACTATAGCCTGCTTAGCTATCTCCATTTGGAATTT
This sequence comes from Protopterus annectens, assembly GCF_019279795.1. Classification (NCBI taxonomy): domain Eukaryota; kingdom Metazoa; phylum Chordata; order Ceratodontiformes; family Protopteridae; genus Protopterus; species Protopterus annectens. The sequence continues at coordinate 285,910,610 of NC_056736.1, read as the reverse complement.
GTAAGTATGGGCCACATAATCTGAACCTCTCAAAGTAAAAGTTCCCAAGGCACAAACACACTTTCCTATCCTATCAAATGCCTTGGATTCCTTGTTAGGGAGATGGACAACAGACAAATTATCTGTGAATCTCTTTTTGGTGGCTGCTGCAACAATCAGACTCCACCAGAGGATCTTTAGACCAAAACTGCCTAAACTTAGAAGGACATAAGACTTTATAAGGTTTATGTGGAATGGCTTTCTCTGTATGTGGTTTCTGCCAGACAAATCTATAAGACAATCTGCAGGAGAGAACATCCAAGAGGTAGAAGGAACACAGCAGTATGCTTTGAAGAGCAGTTTCACATCCTGAAAGGGTAGATCGGATAGCAAGATTCCCTCTGTTTTTTCAATTCTATGACATCTTCAAATGTGACATCTTCAGTTGGGGAGTGAAGGAGACCCTCTCTCACTAAAGTCAATGCCTCGAGGTAATGGACTCCTAAAGGCAGTCTAAGTCCTTCTTTTTCACATCCTCTTCCTAGTAATCTCCAGCTGTGACTGGTTGGAGTCTGCAAAAGAGTTGAATCACATTTGCTGTGGACCTCAGAAAGATACAGCTCTAACCTGTCCCTGGGAGCCTGAATAAATAGGCAGAGGTGCCAACAGATATGTATCCAATGGTGGAGCCAGTGTCAAAGGATGTCCTGTCAATAGCCTTGGAAGGGAACAGGCTATCATCCGCACCATGACCTCAAAGACAGATCCAGAGTCAGAGTGCATTGAGAGAACACTCCTCAGATCAGCCTCCTCTTCTGCTGAAGCAGACATGGATGAAGCCAAGAAAGGCAGTCCTGGTACCAAGGACCAGGACAACCTTGAGGTGGTTAATGGTACCACTAGCTCAAAGGCCAGAGAACCTGACACCAAGAATGGCTCCAAATGAGTTGTAGTCTTACAGAGGCCTTGATGTTGCGCATTTGGGTCAAAGAAGCACTTGACACCAACAGGGCTGGAGTAGTGCATGTCGGATGCAAAATTGTTGACATCAAAATCTGAATGGTTACCTATACCGATATGACAGGATCCAGGTGGGTTGCTGGCTTCAAGACCGCTAAAGAAGTAGCTAGAGGATGTTAAGGGGACAAGGATATCTACCTTGGTAATAGAGGGGGCCCTTATAGGCTCACATACTCCTAATGTGCTTCTAAAACAATGGAAGGAGTTTGAGGAGGAGGTACCACAGGTCCAGAACCCAAGAATTGAACATTTTAGTTCTGAAGAGTGCCTACTAAACTTTGTAAGAGACTTCTCTAATAAATATGATCTCCAATACTAGAGAATTTTGACTCTGCCAGAGAGGATGATTCCTTCCTTGCAACTTTAGATGATGATGACTGGTTTTGGCATACTGGTTAAGGTTTTACCCTCATAGACAAAAGGTAGCGGGTTTGATTCAGATCTTGGGTTATTGGCTAGGCTTAAAATGGCCCTTCAGGACAGTTACCCTAGTATTCTGTTATGAAGCTATGAAGTTCCCTGGTCATCTGTATTCTGCTTTTTTTGACTATGTCTATTCACTTTTCTTTCTTTTTCTCTAATGTTGCAGGAATGTCAGTGGGGAAAAAAAAACTTTAATTATAAGCTTACTCTTTCTGTCCACAAGATACATGTACTAAACCCTTAAATATGGAGCTTACAACCCTTAGGTGTTCCAGACCTATGCAAATAGCACACATTTCATGTACATCCTGAGGTGGGAGTTCGTGCCAAAATCAGGAACATTTTTTGAAAGTCTTAACCATAACAAACTTATTGTAAATACATGCCTAATTCTATAAAAATATGAACGTCTGCAAATTTTAATTTGAATATTTTACACATATATATATATATATATATATATATATATATATATATATATACACACACACACACACACACACACACACACCTATACACATACATATATAAATATATATATATATATATATATATATATATATATATATATATATACATATATGTACATATTCATTTGATTATTTACTTGAGAGAGCTATGTTAGACAGCTGCCTAAACTCAGAAGAAGCAGAGGCACTTGACTACAACTAACTTCTTATAAACTATCAAAGAAATGTAAGCCATCTACTAATAAAAATGCAGAAAAATGCTGAATATGAGTAGTACAAAATAGAAAAAATAAGAGCATTTAGCTGGTGGCTAAAGATAGAGATCCACTTGTAATGGTGATAACCTACATCTGAAAAGGAAGGTTCACTGGGAATTATGGAAAATTTGTAGGTGCATGAAGCACCACAAGCACTAGCTAATGACTGGAGTGGATCAAAGTGGTGGCCTGGTACCCCAAATGTTAGACCAATAAATGGTTCCAAGTCACCAAGGGAGAATGAAATTGTCCTTTATTGTTATTCCAACAACAGATAATAAGTGCTTTTGTCTGCCAAATGAGACTTCATCAGATAAAATTATACTGGTACCACTCCTATATTTATACTGCCAATAATTATCTCAATCATTCAATGAAGTTAAAAATTTAAAACACCTGAACAAAATTAGTTTATCCACCGCACCAATGTGTGCAAAAACAGTATTATTGAAATTTAAAACAATTGTATGAAACATTAAAATATTTTAAATTTAACAATTAATTGTTTAAGATCTAGTAAGACTGCTTTATACAAAATTTTTTTTTGTATAAGTTAAAGAACTGTAACATAAATAAAAATAAAAATAAATTCATACTCTCAATGCTTTGTCAACTAAAATAGCTTTGATACTAATGTATTCGTTCAAACCAGGGAAAATATTAGCCTTCAGTCTCAACTGCCATCTCACTTCCCTATAAAGTAGTGTATTCTTCATGTCACCCCCTCTAAAATTATTTTTGACCAAATCAATGATCCCAAATTTAAAACCATTAAATGAACTACAAAGAACTGAATGTTTATAAGGGGCACTGGTTTCCTTCTTAATCCTAATATCATTCATATGTTCGTATATCCTATCTTTCAGTGCCCTTTCAGTTTTCCCTACGTAGAAAGGCGAACATTGTGTGCAAATGGCTAAATATACTAACATCTTAGTGTGACAATTGCCCTTACAGAATTTAATTATACTACCTAAACCATTGTTTAGTTTTATAAATTCTTTTTTGTAAATGTGGCCACATTGTCCACACCTACCACATGGGTTTGTAGCTTTTTTAATATTACTAAAACTTCCACCCCTCTCAACCAATCTTTTAAAACTAGTACCTATCTTGTAGGTGAAATGGGGTCTATTACCTACCGCTTCGTGTACTTCCTTATTGGTCTTTAATATGGACCAGTTAGTTTCCAAGATTTTCGTGAACTCATCGGAAAATCCATTAAATTCAGTTATACATGTCCCTAGATAATTTGTTGTTTCCTTGTCAGGTTCCTCTCTTTTCTTGAAAGGTTGACCCAATAATGCCTTAAATTTCGTCCCCCAACCATAATATACTTCCTCTAAAATTTCTCCGACCAAAGCCCTCTGGTACCCCCTCTCTATAAACTTTTCACCTAAAAAAACAAATTATTTGAATAAATCTTAGAAGTCAGATGTCATCCTCACTAACTTAACAGCCTGCCCTTTAATCAGGCTCTTTTTTTGATGAAATGAGTGAAAACTGTCAAAATGTAGATACCCATTACACCATGTGCCCTTATGAAAAATCCTAGACTTAAAACCTTGTGTAACTTTGCTAACTGTAATGTCGAGGAAATTGATACTTTTTCCCCCCGACAGTATGTGTGAAAGATAAGAAATCAGTTGTATTATTTAAATAGAAAATAAATTCCTTCAAATTTTCTTTTGTACCTTCCCATACAACAAAAATATCGTCCAAAAACCTTAAATAGCACTTAATTTGTTTACTGTGCGCACTGTTGAATATGTATCTTTCTTCCCATTCTAACATCGCCAGGTTGGCAAGCAGCCCCCATAGCTACACCACTCACCTGTTGGAAATATTCCCCTTGGAAGCCTATATAGTTGTTATCTAGAACAACTTCCATTAATTCCAAAAGCAGCAATTTCTGGTCTGTAGGTACGTCTAGATCAGGGGTGTCCAACCTTTTCAGTTGCAAGGGCCGCATTGGGTTAACAAAAATGGTCTGGGGGCAAACGGCAGGTGAGGACCAAAAAAAAAAAAAAAAAAAAAAAAAAAAAATAACTGAAGAGCAAAAATAAAAAAAAAAAAAAAGGTCTCACATTAACTGAAGAGCAAAAAAACACTGGTTTATGTGGACTAATGTGGCTGTATTGTAGAGTAATTTGAACAATAAATAAATAATATAAATAAATTAATAATCAGACAGAAAAGTACACTTCTTGATGAAGCACTTTTCCCTCTTGTGTTAGTGGTACCTTACTTAAAAAGGAAGTTGAAGAGACGCGTTATGGACTTGCATGTAGGCATCAGAAATAGTTTCTTTAGTCAGGCTAAGGTTATCACAATTAGAGTGGATGAAGCCTGAGCTGTTTTCAGAATTAAAGGTAATAGAGATGGAAAGCACACAGTGGGTCGATTGTGCGAGGGAGAAGACATCCAGTTTTAGAGCACTGAGGTGATGCACAAGACAATATTTTGGAACATGCAGACATATGAATAGTAGGATCCACTTTTGCTGTTCCTCCAAATATTCAACGTTTGTTTAAAAACTGTTGTGCTCATTTGCCATTTATGAACTCCAGACATATGCCCATAGATTTTGCTCCATGAAAGATGTTGCCATTAAGATGAGGTTGTGAAATCTTTCCAAGCATGAATAAAACAGTAGGGAGGTTAGTATACAACAAAGGGTTACTTTATTCTGCCATTAAATGTCAGCTGAATACACATGCCTGTGCGTTACATCTCTCAAGTCTATATGACAATGAGTGGGGGTACAGGGCTTTTAATCTTTCAAATTAACTATCGTAAAAGGAGGGGCTCCTGACAGAGCCCTTGTCTGGGAAATCCCTCCTACTGGTGTTGCTGTTCCAAAAATATAGTCCGCTAACACAGATTTAAGACTTGCCTTATGTATCTGGCCAAATAGAAGTTATATTTTCCTACCATTATATTCAGGTACCAGCACTAAGATGAAAGTTTCAGTTAAGAAAGGTTTTTACACAATTTGAGTTAAGCTAGGCAATTCTAATCCACCGCTTGAAGAAAATAAGGTTCATTTATCTACGGTACCTAAACATAAGAAATGTACAGATCTCCCTCAAGGAATTAACTGCGCATCAAACACCCAAACAGTTATGAAGAAAACATGTCAGCACAGAAACATGACCGAAGGCAAATAAATAAAACCAAAACGGTTTTATTAGCGTAAAAAAAGGTAAGCAGTTTCACACTGATGCCAGTGCTTTATCAGGTCATACAATCCAAATACCCTAAAACACTTTAATAAAGACATCAATTTCCAAACATCGAATGACCTTCTACAAACATTCAAATCAACCGTACACTGCAATAGAACAGTGCAACATTAAAAGCCAGAATGGGATCTGAAATGGGGTCCAATCCCCTGGAAATAGCCTACATCAAATTATGCCACTTATACTTGTAGCTCTTCCAAATGGACTATCTAGGGACCGAAACAATACAGACAATTCCAGATGAGTATGAAGGATCCCTGGCCACCAAAAATAGTAGAAAAAAAGCAGTTAGATAAAGGGAAGCAATGCCCAGGTGAGGCTTAACAAATGGGTGTAAAAGAAGAGTTCAGGACATGTTGAGGCATTGAGATTTCTCCAGAATGTGACAACGCAAGGAGAAGTATAGTCATATTTGCCTAAAAGGAATTATCAGAATGTCTTTGGCCCTGCACAGAATCACAATCTAAGCACTAACTTCAAAACACTTTCATCTTGTAACTTACCTTTCGTTGTGAGTAGTCGGTGTGTACACAATGAAAAATAAAATAAATCCTCTCTCTTCTACGGCTACGCTACGATCTACGCTCCTTCCTGCAGCTTTTCTTATAAAAAGCGCCCGAACGGTGTTTTCGCGCATGCGCATACCAGCGCAAGACGCTGGTATGGAAAAAACGTAAAAAAAAGAAAGTTGGCGCATGCTTAGAAGAGTAAAACTACGCGGACATGTAAACACACGGAAAAAAAGTGAAATTAAATTTAAATTTAAGGGTCGCGGGCCGCATGGAAGAGCTCTGAGGGCCGCATGCGGCCCGCGGGCTGGACACTACTGGTCTAGATGTTTATGAATACTATCTTCAAAAAATGCAAAACCTCCTGACCGTGGGATACAGGTGAACAAATCCTTTACATCTATGGTTAGGAAAATACAGTTTTCCGACCATAGGTCATTGTTGATTTTGCCAAGGAAGTCCCATGAATCTTTAAGAATATGACTCATTTTTGTAACTATGTTCTTAGTAGTTCTATCTATATAGACCGCCAAGGGGTGTGTTTTTGAGTTTCTTGCTGAGACAATAGGTCTAAATGGAGGTTCAACAATGGATTTGTGGACTTTAGGCACACCAAAGAACTGTGGAATAATTGGATGTGGTTGTCTCAAGAAGTTATAAATAGTCTTTTCCACTCTAACCCCAAATGTTAGCTCAGACAGACTGATGAATCAAGACGCACACAACCTTGTCTTCATCATGCTGTTAGACCTGGAATGCTAGCAGCTAAGAATCAATTTGCTACAGGAGTCCTCGTGGACTATGATGTTTGCAGATGACATTGTGATCTGCAGTGAGAGTAGGGAACAGGTGGAGGAGATCCTGGAGACGGGGAGATATGCAGGACTAAGACAGAATATATGTGCGTGAATGAGGGAGGATAGAGGAATGGGTGAGGATGCAGGGAGTAGAGGTGGTGAAGGTGAATGATTTTAAGTACTTGGGATCAACAGTTCAGAGTAATGGTGAGTGTGGAAGAGAGGTGAAGAAGAGAGTACAGGCAGGATGGATTGGGTGGAGAAGAGTGTCAGGAGTGATTTGTGACAGACGAGTACCAGTGAAAGGGAAGGTCTACAAGAGGGTAGTGAGACCAGCTATGTTATATGGGTTGGAGACAGTAGCATTAACAAAAAGGCAGGAGTCAGAGCTTGACGTGGCCGAGTTGAAGATGTTAAGATTTGCACTGGGTGTGGTGAGGATGGACAGGATTAGGAATAAGTATATTAGAGGGTCAGCCCAGGTTGGAAGGTTTGGAGACAAAGCCAGAGAGGCAAGATTACGTTGGTTTGGACATGTGCTGAGGAGGGATGCAGAGTATATTGGGAAAAAAATGCTAAGGATGGACCTGCCAGGTAACAGGAAAAGAGGAAGGCCTAAGATAAGGTTTATGGGATGTGGTGAGAGGACATGCAGGTGGTTGGTGTGACAGAGCAAGATGCAGAGGACAGGAAGAAATGGAAACAGTTGATCTGCTGTGGCGACCCCTAACAGGAGCAGCCGAAAGAAGAAGACGACTTCAAACGCAGATATGATCCTATAATGCTTGGTCCCAAACAACAGCTCTATAAAGATTTTTGAGCTGTTTGGCTTGGTGGGTTGAGCCAATGTTCTGCAGGTGAGTGATCCTGTGTCATCTGTGTCATAACAAATGTGCATATTTGACAAATTTCAACTTAAGAATCTAATCTATATCTTAAGTGCATCATTTGTATGTTTTTACAAAACTATCAAATAAAAAAAAAAAAAAAAAGAAAAAGTGATAACGTCTGCCAATTAAATGTTGCAACCTGACCCATACACATGCGCATACTTTAGATTTTGCTATCTGCTGTTTATGACTTTTCTTAGGTCTTGCAACGTGCAGTCTAAGGCTGGCCATCCAAATATCACTTTCTAAAAATCTTGAAGTAGTGTACAGAGATACAGCCATTTGCAGACATGGCTAGATGTACCCAGAATTTTCTTGCAAAACAAACTACATTTGCAAAACAGCTGAAAACCAAAATATAGGCATCAGTTTTCTTCAGAGTAACAAATAAAAGCTATCCATCTTAATGTGACATCAGGCCTATAAAGAATATACATTTCTGTATAAAAGTTGTTCTTTCATTATTTTTATATGCCATAGCATAAATGGGTGCAAAAACATTTCTTAATAACATTCAAGCTGTGCTTGCATCACTGACTGACATTAGAAGTACAACTTAAGCCTTTTTGTACATGTTCCTTGAAATTTTCATGATAAAATGTCAATATGTTTTGGATGCAAGCATTTATGCACAGACATAGGGAGCAAAACCAATAAAAAACAGTCAATATTTTGCAGACTCCTACTGACTATTTTCTAGAAGGCAAAGGGGTTAAAGGCATGTACGGCCAAGCAGACTCTTATTAATTCTAACCTTGTTCTTTACAACTGAATAACATTAAAGTACACTCTTGATATGATCAACAGTGGATGCTAAGAAGACAATTACAGAAACTGGAAGTCTGAAAACTACCCTAGTGGTTTAGTAGGTACGTCAGGTGACGGACAAGATATATCACTTTGAATTATCCCTTCCCAAGACCCAGCTTATGTGACCATGTGAAGCAAACTGCTTACACGGCTGTAGTATCTGGACAGAATAAAAAGTGAAGAAGGTAATGGGCTCAAGTCTGGCTGAAGTTTTCCCACCCTCAATGGCAAACCAAGAGGCGGTATTCAAGAAAGGCTTCCATTTCATTCAATATTGGCAAAGCAAAACTACTGAGAATGTGAACCCACTGCCTGACAAGGTGCAACAAGACAATATTTTGACTTGATCTGATTATGACTACAGGGAGTTATGGCTTTACTTCTTGACCTCTCTTGCTATTTATTACATTATAAACTTAAATGTTTATAATTATATTGCTGCATGCTCTGCTGTACACCGTTGCCTTTTCATTTTCTTTTTTGTAGGATTTTCACATTTAAAGGTGCAAACAAAACTTGTTTTTGCACAAAAAGTATTTATTTGCATTCTGATGCACGCAAACACTTCTGTTTCAAAACAAAAATCGTTTTGCATCATTTAAAAAAAATAGTTTTAAAAACTGCTCCTGAATGTGGAAATCTAAACTGACCTAGCTGTATTTATGGCATCAATTTAGCAGGTTAGCAATTACATAACTGATTCACAATTATTACAAATGCTGATCTAGCATAATTACAATTGAACCCAAAGTGACAATTTTCTACACATTAACATTAGTGCCATAACTATGGCTGGATCCACTTAGACTTTTACATTCGGAAGCATTTTTAAAATGAAATTTTCCAGAAAATGCTTTGCAACAAATGTTTGACACAAAAACAAAAAGTTTGTTTTGTGCCAAATTTAAACATGACCTTTAAAAGAGACAGTTAATTGTAATCTTCCTGGGCATGCCAGCTGAGAAAATATGAACTGCTCATTTATTATTCAACAATGTTAATACTACAGACTGCACCTGCTTCTAGATGCTCTTTCTGTACCTTTACATTTTTGTACCCATCACTACTGATTATGATTAATATGCACTTAAAAACTTTGTGCATCAGAAAGGACATGTTAAGTTACCAACAATGTTACACAGAATACAAGCCAAATATTGAAACATTTTCATATCGCATTAATATTTCTGTGGTTACCTCTAAAATCAGCACTATATTTGGCCAAGTATGTTCCATTGACTGTACTGTGAAAGCGCTGAAAACTAAAATATTGCATTTGTTTAAAATCCAAACTTCAGAGGCTGTTTTGTTCTATAACATCAGTAAGCATGGGATGCTCCGTTGTCCATAGTAAATAACTTAATATGCACACTTTCTAAGTACATGAAATCCTATTCAGAACCACATCGTAGCAATACACAGGGTCATGCTTTTATATGCAAAAGGAAACCAAACAATATAGCAAAGCAGAACTACGTAACACTCACTGACACTCCTCTGATTACTGAAAAAATTAATGCCACAAGCAATTGAGTCATACTACAGTGAACTGGGAAAAAATCCATGATAATACAACATAGATCAGTAAACTGGAATAATATGAGAGGAACTCGAGCAAGATGAAGACAGTTCAAGAAGTCATTAATGGACAGTTGAAAAAATACTTAGCAAACATTAAGGTGACAGAGCAGAATAATGCGTTCTTGAAAAATCTTTCAGAAAAAATAACTTGCATTAGCTAACTGTTATGAAAAGCGACAAGGCTGTGAAGAGGGTCTCAACGAAGAGTGGTAAATAAATTAATTTTTCAGCATTTTTTGCTAATATTACTATGAAATAAGTTTGCTACAACCCTACTATACAGACTATATGGGCTTTTATAATATCAGTTATACGACACCACTGAGTAAAAATCAAATTACAAAGTTTCAGTGTTCTGTAAATGTACTGCAGTATTGCAGTATGCACATCATAAAATACTAAAAATTAAACATGGAAAAACAAAGAACAATATTTTCTACTAGAAAAGCAATGAAACGGTATTATACATTTTAACACTAAGCATTAACAAGCTTTAGGCATCTTGCAAGTGTGACTATTACTAAATTTATATTTTTAACTATTGCTTTTGTAAATGGTTGAATTAAAATTGGCACTTAATGACATAAGCTACATTACTACAGATTATAATGGACTTCTACCACAATAAAATATACTATACTTTACAACAGACCTCAAATGCCATGACTTCTGGGAAATCAATAACATTGTCATCTCTGTCTGAAAGAATGATCAGGGAACAAATTCTCTGTTTACCAGAAGCATCAAACTTCCATGAACAAGATCAACGTGGATTCTCATACTTGAGTTTTATGTCACTTGAAGTGAGTTCAAGTGCTCTTACCAAACTTCCCTTTTACCTCTCTTCTCAACCAAGATAAAATACTTAGGACTTACAGCACTACAGAACACAAAGTCTTTTCACAAAATAAAAGGTTCCTCACACTTGCATACAACTAATTTCTATGGAGTTTTTGCTTGTTAACTCCGCCACAAGGGGAAAGACCCAACCAAAGTTAACAGGATACAAGCACTCGTGATAAGGCTTCTGATGTTCATAATGGGAGTTCTGCTTTTGCCTTATTTATTTAGTTTTTTTTTTAAGGTAATATGTCTTCCAAAACTTACTCTAAAACTGCCATCTATACCCTTGCACAAATCCATAAGCTTTTCTCTAAACAGAAATATATGCATGCATACATCACACAGAACATATACTTCTGCTGCCCCAATACAAATCTACAAACCTGTTAAATATCCACTCATTGTTTTGTCTTGGCTATTGAAAAGCTGCCTGTATTTTAACCTAGAAGATGAAGGAACAGCCCAGTCCACAGGAGCCATAGATGGAACACTGAAATAAAAACAGAACATTTATATTTAACACATTGATAAAAAAATACACAGCCAGAGCACTGCAAAAACAAAATTATATACTACAGTCATCACAAAAGAAGAGCGTACAGTTATGTTAAATACTCATTCCAAACAACAGATCACACACGGAAAAACTCTTACAGAAGTGTGTAACAAATGGACTTTTATTCAACAATGTCAAGTCAACACCCAGTCTGATATTTCAGCATTCAGTGGGCCTTTCTTGCACAAAACACTTCCCTTATCCAGATGTTTTCACATCACTACCTGGCATGCAGTATATACAATGGCAGCATCCTCATGAGATTATACAATGGCAGTGTTCTCATGAGAATTTTTTTTTAAGAATCGTGTAAGTACTAAAATGTGGATTCAACTGAAAAATCTGACATTACAAGCATCTCTTCACTACATAAGCGCTGCATGGATGGCTATAAGAAAACTCATCAAATTCAAAAACATGCTGTTGGGTGGGTATACAACATGATCCAACAGCCAAGGCCTCCAAGATTATGTTATTCAAAACAAATGTTCACTTTTATTCTGGTAGAAATACAAACTGAAATATAAAAATGAAGTGAATTATCAAGCATCACTGACTAAACAAGGATGCAGCACAGCTAAAACTTCCTATGACATTGTCTCTTTACAGGACTTTGAAGTATGTATGCACAAGGCATGCTTTTACTATCACTGAATATGTGGCTCTGCATACATACTTCAAAGTCCTGTGAAGAGACAATGTCATAGGAAATAAAATTGGCAGCAACTCTAGTGTAATATGTCCTAACAATACCTTCAGGTACTCTTTTTAATATTTGTCATAATACAGAACAATAACATGGGATAGACACTTTAACAAAGTGTCTTCACTCAAGCTCACAAAAAGATAATCATACTTCCTAATGCTTTGCAGATCTGCTCACATCTTATGCCAATGGTCTAGGTACACTTGCGTCTGCTGCAGTAACCCTCTTAGTAAAGGTTTCTCTACCTTCTACCAGGGCAGGGAAAAGGTACGTGTGTAAGCAAACACACACCACTGCATCAGTGCTGTGGGCCATGCTTCAGCAGTGTACCCATCAACTGCCATACAAGAAGAGTTGAAGATCATGTGCAATATTTTTTCTCGCATTTCAAAATATCAGTTTTTCACATGTGCACTTTAGAAAGACCTGTAGGGACTTGATAAAAACAAATATTCTTATCCACAAATACATTTAAATTAGACAAAAATGTATGCAAATTCTGTTGCTCACAGCTGTTAACCTAGCTAAGAGTTTTGAGGCAACAATTTAAGTTAAATTATTAAATTACTAACTTGCTTCTGCAATGACTGCAGAATGATGCAGTTATATTCTATAATCATCAGCTCATGTCTTGCAACATGTACTGTTAAGCTTCAGAGGCAAGTCATGAGTATAAGTAATCAAAATTTAAGATTTTATTTATAATTTAAAAGTTAGTGTCATTTGAATAGCAACAAGCACTACTTCACTGAATACTACATTGCACACAAAATGCCTTTACAGCTTGAATATCACAGTGTAATGCTTAGGTGCACATGATCCTCTTAAGAATGCTGTGCATTAAGTAGACACACTAGCAGCAGAAATTTTCAAACTACCACTTGCAGAACAATTTAAACATGGGCTGTACAAGATGTAACTGCATCTGCTCTGTAATAGTAAAAAAAAAAAAAAGATTTACAAAATGCAGAAATTTGGAACTTGCACCTAATCTTTAAGCATACTCAAAAAAATACTAGCCAAATACTACACCTAGGGCTTACCAGTCTTCTCTAACAAACTTCAGGACAGTGGTCACATTCTTGAGTCTCTGTCTGGCCCCGCCCCACCCCGAGGACAGACCCTAGCCAAAGGACAAGCGACAGAATCTGGCAAGGAGGAGAAGGGGACAGCTGGGACAGGATAAATGATGGAATCTCAGGGGAAAAAAAAAACACTAGCCTGACTAAAACGTAGCTATCATTAGAAAGAAACACTGCCAGTCACAACCTAAGTAATGAACTGTGTGTTCAAACAGAAAATCTGCAAATCAAATTTGGCGATTTAGGCTAGATCATAACATATAATGACGTTACAGTCTTACTATTTAGAGACAAATGGAAGAATTACAGTTCACACAAAGTTATATATATATATATATATATATATATATATATATATATATATATATATATATACACACACACACACACACACACAATGTAAATCAAACACTTCCTGACTTGACAATGTTGTTATAATTTGGCACTAGTATCTCTCCTAGCCAACACTGAAGCAACATATATTCGAGTAACTATTGCTTCTCAAGAATTAAACTTTACTCCACAAAGTATATTACAAAGTAATTAATTAACCCCCCCCCACACACACACACACAAACACAAGCAACAGAGACCTGCTTCTTTCTTTGTAAATGCCATCTATACTTCACAAAGACCTGCTGTCTCCCCTCATTTCCTCCATGCCAGTATTTTAAATATTGGCTTTAAGTGGCTCTATGCAAAGGCTAAATGGACTGCCCAGTCGCAAAAGCCAATGATGCCCTCACAGAAAACGGTGAGTTCTCAACATCTGATAAGGTTACTCTATGGCAAAAAGAAACTCTGCTTATCAGACTGCAAATGAAGCCTTCTGTGTAAAATGTGTTGGAAAAAAATCATCCTTTCATTTCAGCTCTTCATCCTACTCAGACTCTGTTAAAATGCCATTAAAGGTGATCTGTGTTTCACCTACTAATTCTAGTGAGAATGCTCAGAGGTCATAAAAGCTGCTCTAAAAGTTAAAACAAAAGTCTTCTTTAAACCTTAATTGCAGTTCTGACACACATATTAGAAAAAAAAACTGTGACCGACCATCTCTTAGGAGTTTGCCATCCCACCCAACCAAGACTCTGCTAAAATGAAAAGTTGAACAATCCCTCTGTGGCAGTAAATGCACACAACAATAGGAGGTCTCCAGTGATCAACCACCAAAGCTCTAAATGAATACAACAGTCCTCTACTTGTCCACTATATCCATGCTCACTCTCTGATATTAAAATGTAACATCCTACCCCCTATGCAAAGCTAAAAAGAAAGCAATTAAATCTGAAATAATTCACACACTCCCTGAAATTACAATAAAAACTAATCTACGTGTTACAACTACAACAACCCACAACTGTTTGACTTCAGTTTCCTAAAGACAGTAATGTCAGCAGATATACCCATGGCAGGAAGTCAGCAGAAACAAGTTTAATAAACTAGCATTTAAGCAAAGTAACAAAATACTTACTCAAAGCAATCCATGTTGAAAGTGATGTCACATTGCATCCACATCATTAATGTACAATATCTTACTTGATTAATTTAAATGCAGTGGTACGTTTCTTTCTAAGAAAGTAGTTAGTGCTTCCTCTTCTACACAAACAGCAATGAATAAACAGCTAGCTTGACAGAACGGTCTCTTCCAAAAAATGTGTCAGCAGTTTCTCCTCTCACATGAAAAGGAAAAAACAGCAGGATGGACGTAGAAGTTTTCTTATCTTTAAATACTGCTACTGGCATCTTACACTGTTACTATGTGAGAGCATAACTGAAAAAAATATGACACAGCTTTTTTTTCTCTCCTAACTTTACCCTGCCCTTAATTTATCTCCACTTTGTAATTCTCTGGTCTCTGCATATTTGTTCGCAAACATTCAAGTCTGATTACTTATATTTACTGTGTTCAAAAAGCTCACTAACTAATGCATTCTCTTCAACCTCAGTCAAACCAGACAGAGAAAGGAAACATGAAAGGATAATCAAAGCACTACTGTATGCCAATATCTGATGCATATAGGTTCAAATGTAAGTACTAGGCTAGATGCTCTTGTGAGCCATTTTAACCTAGTCAAGTTCCCTTTTTATGTTCAAAATAACCTAGCCCATTTTGTTAGATTACCATTAACCATCCCATGGTCAGTAGTTCTATATTACCCCTAATATGAACAACTGGTATCATACCATGGAGAATTTCAGGGAACCCACACATGGGATAAAGCATTTAGGAGCTACATATGTCCATTTACAGTACAGGGGGCAGTCCTTGGGTACATTTTCTGTTTCCCATCCATAGATCTAAGCTGTGTTTGAAAATGGAAAAGGATGAACTTTGTTTTTATGGATGGGGAGCCCGTTCCATAGCAACATTAAAAACAAATTACAAAATGTAAAACTCAATACACCACAGAATTGAAAATACACTGCCATGAATTCAAAGTATGTAATGTTTACATAATCAAAATTCACTACTCCCTAAGCCCATCTCTGGCTTCAAACAAAACAATTCAAGTTCAAACAGAGGCTCATGTGATAGAAAGCTGGGTGGGAGACTGTAGACTTGAGCAACTAGTGCTAGCTTTCTCATTGCACATAATGGTGGGGCTGGTCGATGAACTGACACTGTGCAAATGGAGGCTTGCCAGGTACCAAACATGGCCAGAAATGGGGATGTAAACAGAGAGAATAGTTGTGCAAGACCTTACCATAACCATAAATGTCCTTCTCTTCTATGTTGCAGTATTCATAACAGTAGGAGTAGCTGTCTGCAGCACCACCGTCTGGTCAGTATACCAAAGTCTTGTCTTGGAGGGTACGTTTGACGTCGGCTATGAGGGCCATAAACTGGCGTTAGTTAAAAAGGTGATGTCCGCACATACCCTCCTCAGAATAGTTTCTGCTGCATATACTAGAGCCCCTGATATTTTTCAGGAGGGTCCTGGGACCCTTAGACTTAGACACCTGCTAGAGACAGGGCAGTAATAAGGCTATATAGGTAGAGACTTGGAGAAGAAGATGGCCACA
The DNA here is from genome assembly GCF_019279795.1 of Protopterus annectens. Classification (NCBI taxonomy): domain Eukaryota; kingdom Metazoa; phylum Chordata; order Ceratodontiformes; family Protopteridae; genus Protopterus; species Protopterus annectens. Next base: position 285,894,418 of record NC_056736.1, on the reverse strand, counting down.
GGTGTTCATAAAATACCTGCTACAGCAGAAGCAAGAAATAGGGAGTAGGAGGGTGGGACTGAATACTGCAAAATAGAAGAGAAGGACATCTATGGTTATAGTAAGGTCTTACACAACTATTCTACGCCCTTCTATTCTGATGTTGCAGTATTCATAACAGCAGGGAGAGTACCACAGCTTTAAGTATGATCATGGGAGGAGGAAGGGTTTCCATGGTCCAGGAGACCCTGTAGGATAGTCCTGGCAAAACCAGCTCTAGCACGGGATGCCATGTCCAGCTTGTAGTGTTTGGTGAAGGTGTGCACTGAGGTCCAAGTGGCTGCCTCTAAAACAGAAGGGGAATCTATGCCTTTGAAAAAGGCAGAAGAGGAGGCAGCTGCTCTGATGGAATGTGGTTTGATACTGCCCTGTAAGGTTTTTCCATGGTGGGAGTAGAAGGAGATGGACTTGGAGATCCATGAAGCAATGGTTTGCTTAAATACAGATTTCCCTAGCGCTTTGGGATGGAAGGAAACAAATAACTGTTCTGATTTCCTGATGTCTTTGGTTTTGTCTAGGTAATATCTTAGTTGTCTGTGCACATCCAGAGAGTGAAGGGTCCTCTCTGAAGCATTTTGAGGATGGGGGTAGAAGACAGGTAGGTTAATGGTTTGATTCAATGAGAGTTCATTAACTACCTTGGGCATGAAGGAGGGGTTGGTCCTGAGCACCACTCTGTCCTTGTGAAAGACTAGGTGGGGGGTGTGGCCATCAGGGCTTGGATCTCTGAAACCCTCTTGGCGGATATGAGGGCAACTAGCAGAACTGTTTTGAATGTACAAAATTTCAGAGAAGCAGAATGTGCTGGTTCAAAAGGAGATAGTGTTAGCTTTTCTAATACAAAGTTTAGATCCCATGGCGGAGGGATGGGTTTCCGTGGGGGTTTAATGTGGAGGACTCCTCTAAAAAAGAGTTAGACTTCCAGTCTGGATGCCACGGGAGATGAAATGGACAGACAGGCAGAGATGGCAGACAAGTGGACTTTGATGAGGAATATGTCAGCCCTGTTTGGAGTAGCTCACATAAGTAGGACAGGACCCTAGGGATGGAGGTAGTAAGGGGGTCCTGTTTGTTCCTATGGCACCAATTGGAGAATCTGAGCCATTTAGCCATGTAGCTTCTCCTAGGGCTGGATTTTCTGGCCTCCTGCAGAACATTAAGGACGTCCTCTGAGTAAAGGCGTCTGCAAGGGATCAGGATTCCATCACCCATAAGGTCAGTTTTAGATTGTTCACCTACGGCTGTAGCAGGGACCCCTTGTTCTGTGTGAGCAGGTCTATCCTGTGGGGTAACCTGTGGTGATTGTCCTTGGGTAGAGAAAAAAGGAGGGAAAGCCAATGCTGTCTTGGCCAAAAGGGGGTCACCAGTAGGATTTTTGGTTTTTCCTCTGAATTTTCAGGACAACTTTCTGGATCAGAGTGAAAGGGGGAAGGTGCACAGAACCACCCCCCCCCCCATGAAAAGAAGGCGTACACTTTCCACGCTTGTGGGTGTGGGTTCCTTGTGCAGAAGTTGGGCATCTGCATATTGTCTGGGGAGGCAAAGAGGTCTGCCTGTGGAATACCTCACCTGTGTAACAGGTCTAGGAAAACCTCCCTCTGTAGCATCCATTTGTGAGAGGGGGCTGAGGTTCTGCTGAGTGTGTCTGCCATCACATTCTGTTGAGAGGGGATATACATGCCCAACAGGTGTAATTTGAGAGAGTCTGCCAGATTACAAATCTGAATTGCCAGTCTGCATAGAGGGTATGACCTGATTCCTCCTTGTTTATGTATCACAGAACTGTCATGTTGTCTGTGATTACCTTTAAGGTTTCTGGCAGGGTAGAGGGTTGGAATGTTAGTAAGGCTAACAACAAGGCTCTCATTTCCTTGATGTTGATGCGGTCTTTACTCTTAGAGCGGACCATTTGCCTTGTACTGAGAGGTGTTGTTGATTTGTTTGCAACACTCCCCCCATCCTAGGTCCAAAGTATCAGTGTAAAGGCATTGAAGTAGAGCTGGGGTCTGAAGGTGGAGCCCTGGGTTGGTCTGTATTGCAGATATCCACCATTGGATCTCCCTCTTTAAGCAAGGGAGGAGTGGGAGGGGCACATCCAAGGGTTGGAAATGTTGGTTCCATAGATTTTTCAGTACCCACTGAATTTTTTTCATGTGTAGTCTTGCCTTTGCCAAAGGCAGCATGTGTATAAGGGATGCCGTGTGGCCTAACAGTTTCAGAAATTTCCGAGCTGTCAGGAAAGTTCAGGAAAGGATATGGTTGAAGTACAGACAGAGTTCTTGAATCCTTTGGTCTGGTATTAAGGCTTTCATGCTGTCCGTGTGTTGTCTGCATCCCAGAAAAATCATGTCCTGAGAAGGAGTCAGGTAAGATTTTTCTACATTTATAGTAAATCCCAAGAGAGAGAGGGGGTGTGTGACACCTGCTGCAAAAGGAGTAGGAGTTGATGGTGTTGGTGCAGGATTAGTTTGTCTAGGTAGAGATATAATTTGTATACCCTGTGTCTTGCAATGGGCAATGAAGGGGGCTAGACACTTGGTGAACACTCTGGGGGCTGTGGCTAGACCAAAGGGCAAAGCAGAGAATTGAAAATGGCAGGAGCCTATAGAAAATCTGAGGAATTTCCTGTAATCCAGATGAATGGGGACGTGTAGGTAGGCATCCTTGAGATCTAGAGCCACCATGAAGGCTTGAGGGGAATTAGAGGCAAAATAGGTAAGGTTATCATTTTGAAGCTGGGTATGAGAAGGGAAAGACTGAGAAATATCCAGGATAGATCTACAGGGACCCTCTTTCCTGGTGACCAGGGACATTCTGGAGTAGAACCCAGAGTTCTTTTGAGGGGTGGGAACTGGTTCTATGGTGCCTTGGGTTTATAGTTGTTGTTGAACAATGGGTGGGAATAGGTGAATCTGTTTTTTTGGTGGTTGTGGAATGCCCTGAAAGGGTGGGAGCATCCACCAAGTCATGTAATATCCTCTCTGGATGATGGAGAGGACCCATCATTCTTTTGTAAGTTTCTGCCAGGAGGGGAAGGAGAGAGTGAGATGGAGGGATAGGGGAGTTTCTGGATGCAGGGTGGGTGAGTCACAGTGGAGGGGGCCTGGGATGGTCAGGCTGTCTCCAAAAGGGAGTGGCAGAAGATCTTGAGGACAGTCTTGAGGTAGAAGTCTTTCTCTGCTGCCTATGTCCCTTGAATAATTGTGTTGAGGGAAATTATTCCCTTCGTACAAAGGATGGTTTTTGAGGGTAGTTTCTATGATGTCTAGGAATGGGGGACACCAAAAAGTGTTTTAGATTTTGCAACTCTTTTCCCTTCTCTTGGAGGGATTTGAGAAGCTCAGCAAAGGCTTGTCCAAAAAAGTGCCTTATTGTCTAATGGAGCATCCAGAAGTTTGGTCTGAACATCCATGGGGAGGGGCTGTAGCTGTACACAGGAGTAATGATGCAGCACTGACCCAGAAGAAGCAGCTTTGGAAGCAGCTTCCACAGCATCATAGCTGCACTTAAGAGTGCCTGGTCACTTGTGATGCTGTGGAGAGGACAGAGTTTAATTGTACTCTGGTGGGGGAGTCCTGGACCTCAGAAAGAAGGCTGCATGCCTTAGAAATGGTATCAAGTACAAACCTTGCCATGTGGGTTTGGTAGTTCAGGGCCCCAATGGCCAGAGTGGAAGATGTGTAGATCTTTTTACCTGTACTGTCCATAAATTTACTGTCTATCAGTTGGATAAAGCGGAGAGGAAGGAAGCTATCTGGAGGTCTTGTCTGCAGAAACAGCTATAACAGCTGGGTCAGCAGAAGGGTTCTTGTAAAGAAACTGGGTGTCCTGGGGGACCCTATAAAATCTGTCTGGTCGTTTAGCTGCTGGAAATTGGGAGTCCGGAGACTGTGAAGCAGCTAAGAATGCATCTTGAAATGCAGGTAGTAAAGGGGGCACAGCTGAGGGAGCATGCTGTTCCATTTGCAGAAGGTCAAAGTATATTTTCTTAGAATCTGAGATCTCAGAGGCCCACCACTTGAAGTGTTCCCTCATGAGAGAGATAGTATCCCCAAAACTAAATTCTTCCCCTGGGGAATCTGGAGAAATAGAGTTGTCTTCATCTGGAGTAATGAAATCCTTGGGGGATTCAATCCGAGTCTCATAAGAGAAGGATTCCTCAGAGGATGAATATTCCTCCTGACACATGGGTTGGTTGAGGAGTGAGAGTAGGTGGGAGTTGTTGGAATTGTAAGCCCTGAAAAGGCCTTAAAGAGGCTTTGGGAAAAGGAGTCCCAGCCTGACATCTGAGGGGGTTCAACATGTTCGGACTTCTGTTTCCTTTTCAAGGGTGTGGTAGACAAGAGAGAAGCAGATGTCGGCCTAGCAAGAGAAGGAGGAGCAGGGGCTTCCGAGAAGGTGAGCCACGGTTCCCCTCTGCCATCAGACTCTGATGGCTGAAATACTTCAGCGGACGTACCTTCAGTATCCCACACCCCAGCTTCCATTGTGGTTCCCAGGCCTGCTTTGGAGACTGTCATCTGAACGGACTCCGGGTCTGCTATCGCCTCTAGAGCTGGTTAGGACATCTGAGGTGCAGCCTGGGATTCGTCCCCAAGTTTCATAACATTCTTACAAGGCAGCTCGTCGGATGGGCCTACTCCTCCCTCCATGCCCAATGCCAAACGTGAGTCTCTGATTCTTGAGGTACAGATTTAAAGTCACTAGTCGGCTATGAAGTGCTTTGGGGACGAACGACGTACAGATAGAACAGGATGTATGGTCGTGGGCCTCACCTAGACAGAAAACACACTTATCGTGTGTGTTCTTGTGAGGAATCTGTCTGCCACAAGCTCATTTCCCTTTCCTAGCTGACATGCAAGTCTAAAACAGCAAGCAAAACAAGAAAAAACCCTAGTGGGCGCTTATCTGAATGGTCCAAACGGTCGTCTGGTCTTGATGCTCGTAACTGTAGTCATCTAATAAAACACGAAGTAAGGTAGAACTGGTGAACATGTGTCCGATGATCACTGCAGCAGAAAAATTCTGAGGAGGGTACATGCAGACATCACCTTTATACCTAATGCCGGTTTATGGCCCTCGTAGCCGATGTCACACACACCCTCCAAGACAAAGACTTTGGTATACTGGCCGGACGGTGGTGCTGCAGGCAGCTACTCCCTACCGTTATGAATACTGTTATGAATACTGCAACATGAGAACAGAAGAACATTTTATTTACCTAGTGGTAGTAGCCTTTTGTAGTGTGTGCATGCATATTAGCATGCACACACTGGGGTATGGAACAGCAGGTCTCTGCTTTGACAGGTGCTCTTGTCAGCTAAGAATGAGCAGTGCCAGGGCTTAAGAGCCCTGAAGGATGTCTAGGTGATGGCATCTGTGATCAATTCTTGTGCTGCAGGGAAAGAATGGTTTGAGAAAGTACAGTTTTGTACCTACCATAAATGTAGATGTTCGAAGATACACATTGCTGCAGTCCTTACTTATGGGTAGTCCGCTGTCCTCGGTCGGCCCGAATACCAAAGTATTAGGCTGACGTCGGTCATGGGCGCACAGCCCTGACATCAGAGCGTCAGGGTATAAAAGCGCATGACCGACGTCATATCCTCAGTCTTTTCTTGCCCCAGATGTCAGAAGGCCCTAAAAGAAAGGCCACAGCCAAAAAACAGAGTACCTTCCCAAAAGATATGCCCAACTACAGCCATCACCCAAACCATATAACCATGCTAAGCTACAGAGGGGAAGGAGGGAGGGAAAATTGGACTGCAGCAATGTGTATCTTCGAACATCTACATTTATGGTAGGTACAAAACTGTACTATGTTCTTCATCTCACATTGCTGCAGTCCTTACTTATGGGTAGAATCCCAAAGCAACGGGAAAGGGAGGTTGGAAAAATCATAAAGCATTAGGGGCTGCTAAAATGCCCTGTAATATTGCAGTGGCAAATCCCGCCCTAGACTTAGAATAAAGAGGAAGGTGGTAATGTTTAGAAAAGGTATGTACTGAACTCCAAGTGGCTGCTTCCAAGATATCCTTTGTAGCTACCCCCCTTAGAAAGGCAGTAGAAGTTGCAGTAGCTCTAGTGGAATGAGGTCTGATTCCAGTCGGAATCTCCTTACCATGATGGGAATAACAAAAAGAAATACAAAACCCAATCCATTTAGAAATAGTTTGTTTTGAAACAGGTCTACCCTGTGAACCCAAAGCAAAAGAAACAAACAACTGCTGAGACTGTCTGAACTCCCTGGTTCTGCTCAAATAATAACGCAACTGCCTGTGAATATCCAAAGTATGCAAAATCTTCTCCCCTTTATTTTGAGGATTTGCATAAAAAGTAGGCAAATGAATAGTTTGGTTTAAGGCCACACTAGAAACCACTTTAGGCATAAAGGAAGGATTAGTGCATTAAAGATACCCTATCCTTATGAAAAATCAAGAAAGGCTCCACTGCCATAAGGGCCTGTAATTCAGAAACCCTTCTTGCAGAAGTAATGGCCAACAAAAAAGCAGTTTTCCATGACAAATACTTTAACTCGGCAGTAGCTGCAGGCTCAAAAGGTTGTAGAGTAAGCTTTTCCAACACAAAATTGAGATCCCAAGCAGGAGTAGGAGCTCACGTGGGGTCTTATGTTCTTGCCCTCTGAGAAACTGCTTAAACAAAGGATGAGAGAATAAAGGAGGGTCACCGTCATAATTAGCCGAAATGGCTGCAGCATGAACCTTTATGGAGGAGAAGGACAAACCTTTGTCTAATAACTCAGTAAGATATTGTAAGGAAGCACTCAAATTAGGCTTGGAAACATCAAAGTCCTTCCCTTTGCTCCAAATAAAAATCTCCTCCACTTATCAGCATAAACTTTCCTTGTACTAGGCCTCCTGGCCTCCAAAATAACATTCAAAACTTGTTGTGGAAGCTGAGAACCTCCAGAATCTAAAACAGAATATGCCAGGCTGTTAGATGCAGAGACTGAATTCTGACATTGAGAAAGTGATTGCCCTCCTGAGACAAAAGTGTGGAATCAAAGGCAGAGGCCATGGAGGCTCTTGGACCAAACTCCTCAGTAGTGGGTACCAGTGTTGTCGAGGCCAATCTGGTGCTATCAGGATCATGGATGGCTTGTCTTGTCTGGCCTTCAAGAGAACCTTGGGCAGAAGAGGTAGAGGTGGAAAGGCATATACATGAAGATTGTTCCAACTGAATGACAGGCGTCCACCTTCCAAGCTGTGGGATGAAACCTTTTGTGCAAAACTTTGGCAACTGGTAATTTAGTGGAGAAGCGAACAGATCTATGTCTGGAGTTCCCCATGACACTGTCAACTTTTGAAATACCTGAGGATCCAATTTCCCCTCGTGAGGATCCACTATTTGTCTGCTCAATACATCTGCTAAGGAGTTCTGTGCTCATGGTAGAAATCTTGCCTGAAGATTGAGGTTGTAACTGAGAGCCGTCTCCCACAAAATCATCGCTTGACTGCAAAGAGGGTACGAATGAGTTCCCCCTTGCTTGTTGATGTACCACATGACAGTTGTGTTGTCTGTTAGAATCAACACCTGCCTTGGGTGAAGTAAATCCTTGAAAGCCATCAATGCAAATTGTACTGCTAACATCTCCTTCAAGTTGATATGCAAATGTTGAAGTCTGGCAGGCCACGTGTCTTGCACCCATTTTCCATTGAGGTGTGCTCCCCAAGCCTTGTCCGAGGCATCCGTCGTTAGAATCTGACTCGCCTCTGGTCGGGTCACAGAGAGTCCCTTGTTTAGGTAACATTCCTGAGCCCACCACAAAAATTCCTTCTGAATGCAAGGTATTATCTGAATGACAGTGTCTAGATCCTGGCAGTGTTGTGTCCATAGATTTTTGAGATACCATTGAAGCTTCCTCATATGCAATTTGGCATTGGGAAGCACCAGAATACAAGATGCCATGAACCCCAAGGCTTGAAGGACTGTCCTTGCAGTCAGCCTGGACTGTAGAGACATTTGATGGAAATAAAGTGAAAGACTTTTCTGTTTGTCCGGGGTCAAAAAGGCCATCTGGGAAGCTGTATTCAGTCTCACACCCAGAAAGCACATGTCCTGAGAGGGTACTAAACTGGACTTTGTTTCGTTCACAGAATACCCTAGGCATCTTAACACTACCATCACATACTGTAGATGCTGAAGAAGCTCGTCCTTGTCTTGTGCAATAATCAGGCAATCGTCCAAATAAGGATAAATTTGTATTCCTTCCATCCTGAAAAAGGCTATCACTGGAGCCAGAACCTTTGTGAACACTCTGGGCAGTAGATAAGCCAAAGGGCAATGCAGAGAACTGATAATGTAAATTTCCAGCTCAGCGTAGGTACTTCCTGCAACTGGGCCTGATAGGAACATGAAGATAAGCCTCTTTTAGATCCAGAGTTACCATCCAGTGATCTTTTCCCAGCAGAGGCAAAAGCTGTTGTAATGTCAACATTTTGAACTTTGGAATGTCCAAATAAGTGTTGAGGAGAGATAAATCCAAAATCGGTCTCCACGTGTTCCCTTTCTTTGGTACTAGAAACAGGCGGGAATAAAACCCTAGACCCACTTCTGAAGGAGGTACTGGCTGTATGGCTCCCATGTGAAGAAGTAATGAAATCTGTTTGTGAGCCTCCATTCTTTGCCGAGGAGGAACGTCTGGCATACCTTTGAAAGGAGGCAATGTATGGAAATAAAACTTGTAACCTTTGTTTATAATGTCCAACACCCATTTGTCTTGGGTGATTAAAAACCAATTTTGCTTGAAGAGAGCTAGCTTTCCTCCCAAAGGAGCTGCCAGGCAAGAAGAATCTGGCAGCTGAAAATGCAGGTCATTGGGCCTGTTTACGAAAGGACTGGCCCCTACCCTCACCAGCAGATTGAGCAGGCGAACTCCATGTTCTAGGCCTAAAGGTACTCTGAGCTCTGCCCCTACCACGCCTAGATCTACCCCTAGACTGGGAATCAGAAGAAGGGTCGTCCACCCCTTAGCAGGCCAATTTCTACTAAACTTAGGAGGTTGAACCTGCAAAAAATCTTTAACAGTCTGCATAGACTTAGCCTTGTCCTCCATTTTCTTCAAAACAGACTCCACAGGAGGACCAAACAAAACTTCGGACTGTAAAGGGGCATCCAGAATTCTAGACTTAACATGCTCAGATAAATTCTGATCCCTAAGCCAGGCATGCCTACGAAGAACTGAACCAGTGGCAGCCACTCTAGAAGAAGCCTGCAAAGCATCAAAGCCACACTGCAAAGAATGTTTCCCCACCTGTTCAGAAACATGCACCAAATCTTGCAATTCTTTACACTCTATGCCCTCTGCCAAAGCATCCACTTTAGATTTTAGCTGAGAAAGGAGGAAATTCTGATATTTCAACATATGAAACTGGCAATTTAAAGCCCTCATTGCTAAAGTAGAAGAGGTGTACACCTTCTTACCCCATCTGTCCAAAGCTCTAGCTTCCTTATCTAGAGGAACCGGATTCTTTACAACAGAAGCCCTAACACCCTTAGGCCCTTGACTAATAGTTTCTGGGTCCGCCCTAGGACTCTTATATAGGTATTTATGAGCCTCCGGTACCCTATAATACCTGTCCGGTTTAACTGGTGCAGGAGGCATAGAATCTGGATTAAATGAGGCCTCCGAAAAAACATCCTGAACAACATCCAAAACAGGAGGAATAGCCAAGGGTCTGTGCTGTGGTAGAAACAAGAACTCTCTAAGCCTCTTTCTGGAATCTGAGTAGTCCTGTCCTTCCCACTTAAAATGTTCCCTCATAGAGTGTAAGGTTTCTGAAAATGAAAAATCCTCTGGAGGGGAAGCAGAAGGAGTAGAATCCTCTGCATCGAATCGAATAAGGAGGAAAATCTTGAATATCTTCAGCAGAAGACTCAGAATCATCTGAGGCCTGCTCCAAAATTTCCAACTCTGGCTCTACCCTGGGCCTCTTATCAGGAGGGGGCATGGAACCTCTAATTAAAGTAATCAAATCTTCTGCCATTTTAAGCATATGCTTCTTAGGTACAGACCCTGAAGAACCAGAACTAACTCCAGAAGAAGGCAAAACAGACCTGCCCTTAGAAGGAGCCCTAGAAACAGTAGCAGAAGGCCTAACCCCCTTAGGCAAAGAAGGGAGAATAGTAACCTGAGAGGCCCCTTCAGCCTGACCTGACTCCTGTGAAGCCACATCCTGCAAAATCAAGGTTTCCCCCTGAGACTCAACAGAAACTTCAGCCGGATCCACCTGTTCCACTGCAGTCTCTAAAGGACCGGCGTCCGAAATGGACGAATCATCCTGTCTGGGCTTTACAGATTTGTCTTTACGCTTCTTCGTGGAAGCGGACGTCGGAGGATCCGACGGCATATTATAATTACACCGTTTGCCAAAGACTAACCTAGCGCAATCTAGCCTTCTCTTAATAGTGCGCTTATTAAACCTAGCACAAAACCGACACCCAACTACTGTGCTCGGTCCCAAGCAAGGGATACAAAGCGGTGGTAATCCCTATGCGGTATCTGCTTCCCACAAGAAATACAATTATTCACTTTTTCTGACATCCGGTAAATAACTGAGGCAAGAAAAACAAAATGCTCCCAACGGGTACTTAGCCAACTTGGTATGTCTGAAACTCCGAACACGAAAAATTTCAGAAAGCCGAACGGCACTTGCAACGCTGCTTCTGCATCGGACCATGCGGCAAAAAAGACTGAGGATATGACGTCGGTCATGCGCTTTTATACCCTGACGCTCTGATGTCAGGGCTGTGCGCCCATGACCGACGTCAGCCTAATACTTTGGTATTCGGGCCGACCGAGGACAGCGGACTACCCATAAGTAAGGACTGCAGCAATGTGAGATGAAGAACATCAGTTCTTACCATGTGGGGGATAAAAAACAAGCCATTAGACTGCCAACAGGGCTGACAGCTGGCAAGCACTAGGAACCAAAATAAAGTCACTGCTCCTTACATTAAAGCCACTTATGAAAGATACTTGAAATCCTAAGCTAATCAACAAGTCGTCTGCTAATTTTACTGGAGCAGCAATCGTTCCCATAGCACAGTGGAAGCACTTGTATTTGTGTGTGCACACTAGTGAGCTTTTAAACTGTGCATGTCTTTTTTTTTTTCTTTGTATTCATAACCTTTTTTTCCTTCAGATGACAGTTAAATTTGGGAATTTTTAAAATTTAAATAGAGTGACTGAATTTTTAAGTTTTTTCATTACAGTAAGATTCACGTGGTCTTTTCAGATTTAAAAATTACTAAATGTACTTTTGAAGACAGCTCTTCTGCTTTCACTACTGCCATATACAGAGAAGCAGTAGCTAGTAACACCTACCAGAATAAGAAAAGCATGCATCAAACATATTTAAAAAAAAATTGCAAAAGGGCAGTTTGTAAGAATTATCAAATTAATAGAGCTTTTCAAGCAAGAAACAGATGACTTGACATGTAGTTTTACTGCACTACAGCATCCTGCAAGTAATTTGCAAGTAAAGGTAGAGGCAGACTCCTACAGCTTTTACAAATAAGCCACACCTATTCTAGGATACTGAATATGTAACTTCATGACAATGACGGGAACAAGATTAGAGTCTGAGTTTTTTGTTACTCTACAGGTTGGATTCAAAATCTATAAACAATGAGGTAAGCCGCAACTGGAACATGCTGAGAGTGGATGAAGCCATAAAAAAGGTAGTCAGAAACTGTCCAGTATATATTTATATAAATAAGAGCAATTTCAATAAAAAAGTACTTTTTGGAATACAGTCTTAGTAACGGAATGAAATATAACAAAAAAGGAACCTATGCATATAACAACTACAAGTACTTCAGGCACCTTTCTAACTCACAATCTTTCTTTTGTGAAAACACTGCAATTAGTTACAAAACTCCATATCATTTTAACCATTCTACTAATGTTGTCCATACAGCAATCCATGTTTCATACACGGTAGTTATGAAATTAGCATAATACTAGATCCTTTTATCTGCATCCGTCCAATATGACTAATGGGTCTCTGGGCTGTCTGAGTCTGAGCCGAAAAAACTAGTGCTTTAGCCTCAAGTGCCTCGAGCTCCTAAAATTTTTCCTTATCATAATGCACCTCTGCATTTACTTACTGCTGATCAGGTTTGTTGCTTAAATGATTAGAAGCAGGTCTTGCCTCAGAAAGCTAAGTGTTCCACCTCATGTATTTTTCATTTTATAGTTATTATTGTTATTGCTACAGTTCATTTCATAGTATTTAATTTTGTTACAATACTTAACTGACTGGGTGTGGGTAACAAAGAATTATCCAGTTGATGTGGTCTTATCATAAACACAGGAATGGATTACTGCTATTATACAAACAGTGTTATATAAAAAACAGAGTGCTTACCTTTTCAAATAATGTCATTATACGATGGTTTATTGATGCACTATGCAAGCATATAGCATGTACATCACTAATGTGCAAGAGAAGAAAAGTACAGTTTTGTACCTACCATAAATGTAGATGTTCGAGTGTATACACTGCTGCAGTCATTACACTTTGGTTATCCTGCCTTCAGGCGGTTCCCCAGTCGGCCTGAGTTCCAAAGTCTTGGTCCGGCGTAGGTTGCTGTCGCCTCCTCCCTGACATCAGTGCGGCAGGGGTATATAAGATGCAGCCGACACAATTTTCTTCAGTTTTTCTTGCCCCAGATGTCAGGTGCCCCCAAATAGGTAGCCAATTCAAATTGCTAATAAAACATACATGAGAAAAGCAAACAACAACTTTCAGCTACCAGCAAATACTCCCCATAGGTAGTAAGGGGTAGAAGACATAGGTACGTACCAGCAAGTAAGAGGGGAAGGAGAGAGGGTAACCTGGACTGCAGCAGTGTATACACTCAAACATCTACATTTATGGTAGGTACAAAACTGTACTATGTTCATCGTGTCACACTGCTGCAGTCATTACACTTGGGTAGAATCCCAAAGCTGAGGTAGGGTGGCTGGTTCTATAAGGCATTAGGGGTGGCTATAAGGCCCTGCAGCACTGCAGTGGTGAAGCCAGCTCTGGATTTAGAGTATAGAGGCAGATGGTAATGCTTGGTGAAGGTATGTACAGAACTCCAAGTTGCTGCTTCCAAAATATCCTTGGTAGGTACTCCTCTGAGGTAGGCAGTTGAAGTGGCTGTTGCCCTAGTGGAGTGAGATCTAATGCTGCTAGGTACAGGTTTCCCATGGTGTATATAGCAGAAACGTATACAATGTCCTATCCATTTTGAAATAGTCTGTTTTGAAATGGCTTTTCCCTGTGCTCCTGCAGCATATGCTACCAATAATTGCTCAGATTTCCTGAAAGCTTTGATTTTGTCCAAGTAGAAGCGTAACTGCCTGTGAATGTCCAAAAAATGCAGTAGTCTCTTATTCTGTGGTTTTGGATAAAAAGTTGGCAAATGAATAGTTTGATTTAGAGCCATACTGGATACCACCTTTGGCATACACGTAGGGTTAGTTCTTAAAGACACCCTGTCCTGGTGGAAAATGAGGAAAGGTTCCACTGCCATTAGTGCCTATAATTCTGAAACTCTTTGTGCTGATGTTATTGCCAGGAGCAGAGCAGTTTTCCAAGAGATATATTTTAATTCTGCTGTGTTAGCTGGCTCAAAAGGAGGTAAAGTAAATTTTTCCAAAACAAAGTTGAGGTCCCAAGTTGGAGTAGGTGCTCTACGGGGCGGTCTTATGTTTTTAGCCCCTCTGAGGTACGTCTTAGCAAAGGATTTGAGAAAATTGGTGGATCCATGTTGTAATGAGCAGAGATGGCAGAGGCGTGGATCTTGATGGATGAGAAGGAGAGGCCTTTGTCCAGCATCTCAGTTAAATATTGTAGTATCTGAGGAATGTTTGGGACATGAGGGTCAAGGCTGTGAGTTTGGTTCCAGGCACAGAATCTCTTCCATTTATCCGAATAGGCTTTCCTGGTACTAGGCCTTCTGGCCTCCAGAATGACATCCATAACAGCTTTGGAGAGCGGCATTGCTTGCTTGACTAAGGAATCTTCCATGCAGCTAGGTTTAAGGTCTTTAGCTGGCTGTGTAGTATCGAATTGTTGTGCTGAGTCAGCAGATGTGGGATTTGAAGCAAAATCCAGGGTGGTCCTTGTGCTAGGTTCTTTAAGATTGGGTACCAGTGCTGGTGTGGCCAGTCGGGTGCAATCAGGATCATCTTTGGCTCTTCTTGCCTGGCTTTTACGAGTACCTTTGACAGGACAGGTAGTGCTGGGAAAGCTTATACTTGTAGATTTTTCCAGATGAATGAGACGGCATCCACTTTCCATGCTTGTGGATGGTAATTCCTTGTGCAGAATTTCTGTAGCTGGCAGTTCACTGGGGATGCAAACAGATCTATGTCGGGCTCTACCACTTCTGTGTTATCATTCTGAATATTTATGGATTCAATTCCCATTCATGGGGATCCATGATGTTTCTGCTCAAGTAGTCTGCCAGTGTGTTTTTCTCTCCTGGCAGGAATTGTGCTTGCAGACGAACTTGATAGTTTAGAGCCGTGTTCCACAAGGTCATGGCTTGCCTGCAGAGGGGGTAGGAGTTAATGCCCCCTTGCTTGTTTATGTACCACATAACTGTAGTGTTGTCTGTCTTTAGTAGTAGTTGTCCTGGATGAAGCAGGTCCTTGAAAGTTAAAGGGCATTTTGTACAGCTAGCATCTCTTTTTGATTGATGTGAAGATGCCTTTGTTCTGCGGGCCACTTGCCCTGAATACAGCTGCCTGCCATGTGTGCTCCCCAGGCATAATCCGATGCATCTGTTGTCCTTGTTTGCCTGGCTGTGGGTTGAGTAAAAGGCTGTCCCTTGTTGAAGTGACAAGCTTGAGCCCACCATTGAAACTCCTGTTGAAGGCAAGGAATTAGTGGAATAACTGTTTCCAAACTTTGACAGTGTTGAGACCATACATTCTTTAGGTACCATTGTAGTTTCCTCATATGCAGTCTGGCATATGGAATTAGTAGTATGCAAGATGCCATGTAACCCAAGGCCTGCAGAATTTTTCTTGCAGGGAGTTGGGTCTTTGTTGCCATCAATTGAAAGTATTGAGTCAGTTGTCCTTGCTTGTCTGGCGTGAGATAAGCCATCTGGGCCGTTGTGTTCAAGCTGGCACCCAGGAATATTATCTCTTGTGAGAGCACTAGTTTTGATTTCTTTTCATTTACTGTGTACCCAGGCAACTTAATAACTTTTTTACAAATGCCAGATGCTTTAGAAGAATGTCCTTGCTCTCTGCTTGAATCAGGCAGTCGTCCAGGTACGGATAAATTTGAATTCCTTTCTGTCTGCAAAATGCAATTACTGGTGGCAGGCACTTTGTGAAGACCCAGGGCGCAGTAGATAAGCCAAAGGGCAGTGCAGAGATTTGATAATGCATTGAACCAGCTATGAATCTGAGGTATCTTATGCAGTTTTCTCTGATAGGGACATGCAGGTATGCCTCCTTGAGGTCCAATGTCAGAGCCAAGCTTTCTTGCCCAGCATGGGAAGAAGCTGCTGTAGTGTCAACATTTTGAATTTCGGAACATCCAGGTAAGTGTTTAGAGAAGAAAGATCCAGAATGGACCACCAGGCTTTGTCCTTTCTGGGAACCAGAAAGAGTCTTGAGTAAAATCCTTGTCCTTGCTCCTGTGGTGGTACCTTTTGAATAGCTCTCATATCCATGAATGCTGTAATTTGTTTTTGAGCCTCTGCCCATTGATTTGGTATTCCTTTTAACCTTGGCAGAGTGTGAAAGTGGAACCTGTAACCTTGAGATACAATGCTGAGAACCCATTTGTCTTTGGTGATCATATACCAATTGTGATAGAAAAGTGCCAGTTTTCCTCCCAAGGGGGCTGCCAAGAGAGAGTTGTTTGGCAGCTGTAGTGGGAAGTCATTGGGGCTGCTTTTTATATGGTTGGGGCCTGTCTTCCCCTTCTTTCTGGCCTGATGCAACCCATTGTCGAGGCCTGTAAGGACCTTGTGGTTGACCTCTACCTCTTGGACATCTGTATCTGCCCCTTTGAGGTCTGTCTGTAACTGGAAAGGACCAATTCTTAGTTGGCCAATTTCTGCTAAATCTAGGAGGCTGAACCTGTAAGAAATCCTTCACCGTTTGCATATATTTTGCTTATCCTCCATTTTCTTTAATACCTCTTCTACCTTAACTCCAAATAACACATCCTGCTGCAGAGGTGCATCCAATAATTGCTTTAACATGATCTGGTAATGTATGTTCTTTTAACCAAGCATGTCTTCTAATGACAGAGCCTGTAACTGCTGTTCTACAGGAGGCCTCAAGAATCAAAACCACATTGCAAAGTATGTTTTCCCACCTGTTCAGCTGCATGCAATAAATCCGGCATTTCTTTAAAGGTAGGAGGATCTGAATCTGGAAGCATTTTGTGTTTCACCTGAGACAGTAAAAATTGCTAATATTTTAACATGTGAAACTGGCATTTAAGGCTCTCATTGCTAAAGTTGCAGACGTATATACTTTTTTCCCCATCTGTCTAATGCTCTGGAATCTCTGCCAGAGGGAACTGGAATCTTGGCTGATGAGGCCTTAACCCCTTTGGGTCCCTGAGAAATAGTTTCAGGGTCAGCAACAGGGCTTTTATACAGAAATTTGTGCGAGTCAGAGACTCTATAGTATGTCAGGTTTAACTGGGGCTGGAGGTAAGGAATCAGGATTTAAGCTGGATTCAGTATACACATCATCCACAATATCTAACACAGGCAGAATAGCAAGGGGTCTGTGTTGAGGTAATACAAGGAAGTCTCTGAGCCTTTTCTTGGATTCTGAGTAATCCTGGCCTTCCCAGTGGAAATGCTCCCTCATTGTATGCAAGGTTTCCCCAAAGGAGTAGTTCTCAGGTGGTGAGGCTGATGGAATTGACTCCTCAGCATCAGAATCCTCATAAGGGGGTAAAGAATATCCTAGGTCTGAGGATGAATCTGAAGAGATGGACACCTGGTCGGATGAGTCATAGTCTGCATCCTGTCTAGGCCTTTTATCAGGAGGGGGATGGGACCCCCTGATCAGAGTGATTAGGGCTTCGGCCATTTTGAGCATTTGTTTCTTAGGCATGGAGGCCTGGGCTGGAGAATGCTGTATTTGTTTCTTTGATTTTAAAGCTGGTTTAGACTTAGCAGAGGGTTTAATGCTCAACTGAGTAGGTCTGAAAACACCCTCTGAAGCTGCGGGCAGCTCAGATACTCCGGATCCCTCTGAAGGGTTAGTTTCGGTAGGCTGAATAACTTGTGTGTCCGAAGGCCCAGCCATCTCCACGTGGGAGTCAGAGGTGGCCAGTGGTTCTACAGAAGCGGTCATCAGGGGCTGCGAAGACGCCTCGAAGAAAACCGGAGAACCGGCGACTGGCCTAGAAGAGGCTTCATCGTCAGTTTTGGGCCTCGGATGCCTATCCTTGTCTTTGCGCTTTTTATGTATTCTGGTCTTCGGAAGTTCCGACGGCATGGTATAATTGAACTTTCTACCAAAATAAC
The DNA here is from genome assembly GCF_019279795.1 of Protopterus annectens. Taxonomy (NCBI): domain Eukaryota; kingdom Metazoa; phylum Chordata; order Ceratodontiformes; family Protopteridae; genus Protopterus; species Protopterus annectens. Next base: position 285,876,847 of record NC_056736.1, on the reverse strand, counting down.
GGGCAAAATCAAACAGACGTTTAATAGTGCGCTTGTTAAACCTAGCACAAAACCGACAACCAGTGAGGTTGTGGTCTGGGCCTAGGCATGGGATACAATAAGAATGAAAATCCTTATGAGGTATTTGCTTCCCACAAGAAATACAGTTATTAACTTTTAATGACATCGGTCTGAGGCAAGAAAAAAAGTTTCCCCAACGGGGTACTTAGCTTTGTAGAAGACTTTGGTTCTGGATTCGGGTCACTAATGATAGGTACCCCCCCAGTCCCTTCTATACAATAGACTCCTCATTTCTTTTATTTTTCTTGTATGTTTCTCAAGGGAACACGATTACTAGCCAAGGCTGGTAACAAGCAAAAAGTTTCATTATTTCAACATCTCCCACCTTACACAGGCTATAGGGCAGTTGTAATTTTAGTTTATAGGTACTGACCCCATTGTAGTCTGTGGTTCCGGATAGGTTTTTTTTGCCACCTTTTCTGCTTGGGTTTGGTGATTGGTCGATAGGTTCTGTCCACTCTGCTCAGGTGCATAACCCTTGCCTCCCCTACCCCCAATTCCAATCCACTCCCACTACACAAACGTATTTCCACTTAGCATCTCCCACTAAACTGCAACCAATCAAAACCCAACACTTCACATTTCTTGGTCTCACATACCCAACCCCCATCTACCCATTCATAACTCACAAATCCCTCTACTAAACCCTTCTCTCCCCACTTCACTACATCTGCATACACCACTATTAGCATGCTTTACTTATCTTCAAATTAATTTTTCTAACTTCTCTTCACTTTATGCCATCTCCTTTCCATCCCATCTTTCCTAGCTTTCTACTTTAATCACTCTTCTACTTAAACTTCTCCTCTTCTCCTTTTTATCCCTTCCTTCCTAGCTTTCTACTTTAATCACTTTACTCTACTTATCCTTTTCTTCAGATTACACTACCTTTGTAACTCCTCTACTACTACTCAACTATAAGCCCCATCCTTCTGGAAATCTTCCCATCATGTATCCATCTAGCAAACCCATACTACCTTTCTCGCCTTTCATCACACTGTTTTTCCCCCCATTACATCTCACTGCACTCAATCCCATTTTCTTGCCCCCAAATATTTAACAACCACATCTTTCTTATCTAACCAATCTGAAAGCTACACAGACATATCTCCTAGCTTCTATCAAATAAATCCCCTTCTCTACAAAATGAAAATAATTCCACAAAAACAATAACCATTTTATCCTGCTACATATTTATACCATCCACCTACAAATATACTTCACCAAACCTATCAGAAACCAACAGCTACTGTATTACTCATTCAGGCTAACTACTTTACCCTTATGTGGAGACATTCACCCCAATCCAGGGCCCACATCAGCCAGTCCATCCACACAACCTTACACCAACTCCAGCAAATCCCTACACATGGTCACTCTAAACCTCCAAAACATTCGTAATTAAATTTCTGACTTTCACGCATGGATTGCCTACAATCGAACTGATATCATTGCTGCCAACAAGACCTCGCTAAAACCTTGCGTTAAGGACACTGAATTTCTCCCTCCGGGTTTTGCAACAGTAAGATCAGACAGGCCCCATAAAAAAGGAGGTGATGCTGCAATACTTTTTCCAAATACCTACAATATAGCTCCCTATACACAAATTCTACTCCACAATTTGCTAATGCCGAAATTCTTATTTCTTTCCTAAAAACGAACTGTAAAAAAAATTGTGCATCATAGTTCTTTACATACCCTTACTGGAGGAAATCCTTGCTTGGATTTCCAATAATATTAAAAGTGAAACTACCACCCTGGACAATGTAAATATCAACTGGCTAGACCTCTGCTCTAACTTCTCATCTTCAAATATTAATTTAACTTTACTCAACTCATCACTTTTCCAACAGACCTAATAGGAACATGACAGGGGCTACATTTCAGACTGGATTCTGGTCATTGACCCCAATAAAATATCCTCTGCCGGTACTCTCTTAAACACACTCAGGGACCACCTACCCACCTTTGTTCACCAAACTGCCCCCCTCCTTTTAAAATCCACACCAGTATAAACAAATAAGGAACTAGAATATGTTTCATCCATTGATCTTCATAGATGCACTAAAAAGGAATAACTGGTGCATGCTAAAATGCTCTCTCTAGATGAAGCAGTCAACTACTTCGACTTAATATTTCTAGATACACTAAATAACATTGCACCTCCTCATCTATACAGGATCAAAATGAACCATGCCCCATGGCTGACTAACCCCACTAAGGAACTTATGCAATCTAGGGGAAAAAAAAATGGAAACTATGGCTAACAAATAAAAACCTTCCACACCTGTTAAAATTTAAACAACTTTCAAACCAGGTAAAAAGACCAGTTAAAGACAAAAAAGAACATTATCTAAAACTTATTTATTTTATGTTTACTGGGGTAGTCCGACTGGGAAATGCACTCTTTCAGAGGAGGCCTGGGGGGAAAAGCCCCACAAGTCGCACAGAATAATCACAGTTGAAAGTTTTACCAGCACATGTTAGGACAGGATAAGAAAAATGTACTTAGCACCAATATTAGTTACAACTGACAAAGAAAAACACATGTAGGTATAATTAAACAACCACAATTGATAAAAAATGTAATTTATCTAAACACAGCGTGAGTTTTATATATGAATAGATAACGGTATGTGTTAGTGGTTAAGTGTAGGAGATGAGAGGTTTACCTAGTCAGTTTGAGTATGTTGACAGGAATGCATTCTGGAGAGTAGGTTGGAGACAGTGGTCAGCTGGGATTTAGGCAAGAGCAACTTCACACCAACCACAAGCTAAACTCCCAAAAATTCTGGAATTCTATTACATCACTGCTAAATCCAGGCACAAAGAGCAACTCATGCCCACATCCTGACAAAACTTCAAGAAACAGTCACACTAATTCCCATTTTATCAACACTATAGCATACATCACTGCTAGTTTTCCCCAAGCACACTGCAGCACAAACCTTACAACTCCTCAAAACTTTCCCCTTACTCCCCTTCCACTACACCCTCCCATTCTTTTCACAAGGTTACTACCCACTCTACACCCATTTTCTCTTTTAAACCCTTTCCAACTGTTACAATAAAAAGACTACTTCTCAAGCTCAAACTTTGCTCTAACTTTCCTTATAACCTACCCATGCAATATCTAAAACCAACAGCCGATGCTATTGCCTACCTTATAAGTGTACTTCTTAATTGATCCATCCAAGCATCTTATGTCCCTAAAATCTGGTGAAAAAAGCATTTATTCTTCCTCTTCATAATGGTGATAACAATTCTGATATCTGAAACTTCGGACCTATCGCCATTCTCTCTCCTATCACCAAGATCATAGAAAAATGTATACATATTAACAACTTCTTAACTTTCTACTTCACAATCAAATCCCATCTCCCACACATGGATTTAGGCCAGGCCATAGTACTACAACTGCCCACATATCTATTATGGACACAGTTAATAGAGCCCAGACACTGGTAAAATGTTCTCCTTCCCATTTCTAGACTTTTCAAAAGCACTTGACACTGTCTCTCACCCTCTACTTCTAAGCCTGCTCTCTAAGACCAGCCTTTCACCCTACTCACTTAACTGATTCTTTAGCTACTTAGCAGATAGACAACAGGCTGTTAAATGGCAACACTCCATCTCTCCATATCTTAACATCTCTACCAGAGTCCCACAAGGCTCTACACAAACACTTCTCCTCTTCAGCATTTTCATTAGTAGTTCTCATTCTTCACTCTGTCAGGAATCTCAATCAATATGCAGATGACTCTACTATTATATGCTCCTCTGATTCCATATCTGATCTTAAACAAATAACTCAAATAGCCTTTACCTCCACTGAGACTTGGATGTACAATAATCATCTATCCCATAACCCAAACAAAACCAAGCTCATACTATTCACCCTCAAAGAAGACAACTTCCTTAAAGCTCAGTTTACTATACATTCTCAAGGTAACACAACAATCGAGGTTGTTACCCACACAAAACTATTAGGAGTAAATACAGACTTCCTTAGCCACTCCACAAAATAAGCCCTTGATTTCACTTACCTACTACCCTCTCTCGTATATGGTGTCCCTCTACTTACTAACCTCCATTCCTTCCCTAAAGCTAAACTTGAGACGTGTTATAACAAAATAGTCAAGTTCAATACAAATGCCAAACACTCTACCCATCACTATACCTCTCTACACTCTCTGAACTGGCTAGAACTACCTCTCCTACTTGCAATTAACAACGGCACACAAAATAATCTTTAAACCATCAGACTGTCCTGCTCTTAGTTTGACATTTAGTTACTACATCCAAGGATGCCTCTCAGATCAGAGAATCCGCACCTTTTGCTGGTACAAAAACTAGACCTGCCAGCTGGCCAGCTTCTTTACTCTTGCTCTGTAGCCAAAAATTGGAATGCCCTACCATTAGCTATTAGAACTACTCAGAATCTTGCCTCTTTCAAAACTTCTCTAAGAGACTACCTATCCTCTATCTGGAATTGTACCTGCATCGTGTCTCCACCTTTCAAAACCTAACTGTCTTTGCTTAATGCTGACATTGATGTTTTTATATCTACTATCTAATAAATGCAGGGTGAAATCCTCACTATTCTAATGCCAGAAAACTTTATGTAATCTTAATCTCTGATTTAGCTGTTCTCTATTTGTTAATTTGTGTTTTACTGGTAATTCAACAATTAACTATGTTAGCTTTGTTGTATACACTCTTCAAATTTATTTACATTGTGTGTATTCACCTCTATGTTCATGTTATTCTGGAGTTTTTCTCACTGGGCCTCCACTGAAAATGGGCTCATAAAGGCCCAGTGGACTACCCTGGCAAACAAATGCAAACAAAATAAATAAAAAATAGTCAATACAGCATAAGGGGATTGGTAAGTGATAACCTTTTCAGTTTCCTCCCTTCCTAGGCGGTCTTTTTTTTTTTTCCAGATGCTCAACAAGACTCAAGTGACTGGATTTTTTTCTATAAAGAATGCTCACTTACTGCCAAGCATGCTGAATGGTCTTGTTCAATTAGTGTGTATGTTTTTGAATATTAAAACGTTTAATTGTATAATTTCATATTTATGACTTGCAGCAAACTGCTTCCAGTCAAAAAATATACAACTGTTCTTTGTTGTAGTACTATAATTTCAACCTCAGCTAAGTTTTCACAACTTTCCGTTCATTTTTATTTTCAGTTACATAAGAGTTTTGAATATGACAATGTAAAAGAATATGTTCGTTTTCATTCTCCCCTTAGGTCTTGTGACCTTCAAGTCCTTTTCAGCCACATTTATCTTGGAATAACATGGAATTAAAACAATTTTTTTTTTTGAATTTACTACATACTGAATCAGCATTCTTTACAAGTGTGCCCTTTAAATACCAAACTTGCATTATTCAGCAGTGTGCCCTTTTTACCAACTTGACCCGCGGTAGTGGTGCTGCGGTAGCGTTGTCGCCTCAAAGCAAGACATTGTCCCGTTCGATTCTCAGCTAGAGCGTCTTCTGTGTGGAGGCATGCGCGAATGGGCATGCCTTCGTTGAAGGTTGTGCGTCAGGGCTGGTAACTCGGCACGTAAAAATCCACTACCAAAACATTAGCGGGCCGGAGTTCCGCTGTGGCGACCCCTAACCGGGATACGCCGAAAGACATAACATTATATCTTACTTAAGGATATTAATTTAAATGTTCAAAACTGCCATAAAATGCAGATTTCTGCTTGACCACATTATCTAACCACACCTCTGTTTTCATTTATGAGGCACTCAATAGCTGACAAATTATATTTTCCTATTACTACTCATGGATCCCACTCCAGTCAGTCCACTTATGAGCAATTCCAACAGTACCCATCACAGTTATACACTGCACTTTTAAAGACTCGTCTCATCTTTCATAACTACATTATTAAACTGCAAGAAAATCATTTTCATTACTGCACCTTGTTTGCTGTAGCATAGACTAGATTTAGGCATGCTGAATCTAGCTTTGTTTGTTGTGAGAGATGCACTTACCTACCCAAACTAGAGGTAAAGCTCTCTCCAACCAAAACTGAACTTGACAGTCAAGAGGAGAAGGTAAACACTTGCACCACACCACACCACACTCATCACATAGTCCCACTAAACCTACACCACCAAAATCCACACACAGAAACACAAAAACATTCGCAGAGGCTCTCAATAATAATCTGCTCAAGCAACAGAGACCTCTAAACCAGAAACGCAAGCAACCTCCAACCACCAACACAACCCAAATGACACACAGCCCACAGACTCAGTGTGCCTCAACCACAGTCCATAAGGCAAAACAATGTACCAAACACACTAGTCATAGGTGATTCTACAGTCAGGCACACTGATGCCCCATTCACCAGGCTGAACAAGGAGAAGGTCACTGTTAGCTGCCTGCTGGGTGCCAGGATCCGCCACATAACCCACGCACTCAGGTCACTCCACAACAAGTACAAATATGACTCTGATTGTCCATGTTAGTGTGAACAACCCAAGACGTAACTCCCTGGACTGCATGAAGAGAGACATGGAAGAACTCTCCGATCTTGTAGCCCATGCAGATATGACCCTAGCCCTGAGTAGCATCCTGCCATTGCCCAGAATGATACCGCAGTACAAGGACAAAATGACTGACTTCAACAATTGGCTAAGCTTCTGGTGTCATTCTAAGGGGATCCAGTATCTGTCTGCCTGGGACGACATGGTCGACAGATCATGATGCTTTGCCAGAGATGGCCTGCACCTGTCACCCCTGGGTTCCGGATACTGGCAAAGGCTCTTGCCGCCCCTATAGTGCCTTTTTTTGGCAAAGTTCAAATGACAAATTCACCACCATAACAGGAACAGGCAAGAAAAAACTGAGGGTAATGCCACTCAATGCTAGAAGTCTAAATCTCAAAATGCACTCACTCGAGGCACTCCTTAAAATGGAGAACATTGATATCTGTGCAGTGACTGAGACCTGGTTCAAGGCTCCAGAGAGCACCCTTGCATTACCAAGTTATAACTCATACCACACCTTTCGGCCATCTAACCGCTCAGCATAATGCAGCCGAGGTTATCCAAGTGCAACTAACTCTGGGCAAAACTGCAATCCAAATTGAAGCTTGCTACAAATCCCCCACCATGCCCCAGGATTCCCACTCTACTTTTCTTGATATACTGGAAAATATTAGGGTTCAGCCAAACACCCTAATATTAGGCAATTTCAACTACCCCACCATTAACTGGGAAAACTACTCATGTACCAACACCTTCGCTCAGCGCTTTCTGGAATTCATAAATTCCAATGCCCTGGATCAGCTTAACCACACCCCCATCAGGGGTAACAATACCCTAGACCTAGTTATTACCAACATGAGTGACCGGTGTTCCACACCTGAAGTCAGCTCCTCTTTGGTCAGATCCGACCATAAGCTAATCACCCTAGATATCCACATCCTGTCCCCACCACCCATTAAGGAAACCACGGTAAAAAATTTCTCCAAAGCCAACTTCATGCTTTTTAAGACAGAAATTAACTTCATGACACCCATGCAGGTGGACAATACAGTTATGACTGCTGCATCCTACACAAATGCCCTCTATAAACACTTACACAAGTGCATGGATCGTGCTATCCCAAACAGAACAAAGATGCTATCCTCCAAAAAAAGGAAGCCAAGCTGGTGGTCCCCTGCCATAAACAAACTCTACAACAGAAGGAATAAATTGTTGCAAAAGAGAGTAAAACCCCATGAGTGGAGAAGCTCCCTGGTCAGCCTCAGCAAGAAGCTGAGATCCCTTATAAGATCCTCCAAAGCTAGCTATGAAAACAAGATTGCCACTGATTCTAAGGACAACCACAAAGCATTCTATAGCTATGTCAAGAATGTCAATGGCAACACCCAGATCCTGCTCTGAGTTACAGCACACTGGCACAAAAATTACAGAACCAACTGATATTGCCAAAATCCTGGCAGATTGGACTAGTACTAACTTTACCCCCCCTCTCACCCCCTAAAGGGCCCATATCTATACAGGAAGAATGCAGAGTCCCTGTAATCACAACTTCACAGGTAAAAGCAGCTAAAGCCAAAAACACAGCATGCATGGGACCGGACAACATCCCAGGCTGCGTTTTACACAAACTTCAGAACGAACTGGCTCAGAACCTAAGCACCATGTTCAATCATAGCCTCACGTCAGGCTTTGTACTCACTGAATAGAACACAGCAACAGTTGTCCCACTCCACAAAGGGGGGAGCCACAACTGATCCTGGGAACTATCGCCCAATTAGCCTGACGAGCCTGGTCTGCAAGGCCATGGAACGCATCATCATGGAATTCATAAACAAAGACATTGGTAACCTCCAAACTCTGGACCCCGCCCAGTTCGGGTTTGTGAAAGGCAGATCTTGCCTACCGAACCTGGTCGACTTCTTTGAGGGGTCACCAAAGCAGTAGACGAGGGTAAGGGGGTTCACACAGCCTATCTTGACCTCGCCAAGGCTTTCGACACCATCCCCAATTCTGGAATTATAGCTAAACTCACTAAACTAGGTATAAATCCCTATGTCACAAGATGGGTTGCCAACTGGCTCACTGACAGAACCCACACTGTAAAAGTTGCAGACTCCAAAACTGACTTCAAACCAGTGACAAGTGCAGTACCACAGCGTTCAGTCCTGGGACCTCTCCTGATTGGTATCTACTTCTCTGAAGTACAGGCTAACACAGAACGCCTCTGGTTAATGAAGTTCGCAGATGACTGCAAACTAGGAGCTATAGTCGAGTCCCCAAATGATGTGGACATCCTACAGAAGGGCCTCACTGAGACAGATGCCTGGTGTCAGAGCCATGGCCTCAAGCTCAATGCCAAAAAGTGCAGTGTTATCCCCTTTGGTAAAAACTCTGTACCCATGAACTACCATATAGGCGGCAGTCTTCTTAACACCGAATGTGTGTTAAGAGACCTTGGGACCCAGGTGGACAGTAGTCTCTCCTTTGATAATCACATTGCTATAGTAGTCAGGAAATCCTTCTACATGGCACACATCACAAAAGGGTTCTCATCCAGGAAAAAAAAGAGGTCATTGTTCCCCTCTACTCGACACTCAGTTAGACCCATTATAGAGTACAATGCCCCATTTGGTATGTACCTCACAAGACATCTGCAGCAGCTGGAAAAGACACAGAAGTACCTCACAAAGAGAATTACTGGCCTCAAACAAATGCCCTACAGTGATAGTCTCAAAAAACTCCAGCTGTACTCTGTAGCATATCGCCTACTCCGAGGAGATCTCTGCCTAACATATAAAGCTATGTCAAACCCAGAGCTGTTGGACATGCTACACCTAAAGAAATCCCAATCCCTCCGAGCTACACACCCTAGGGGCCTAAACCTTATCACCACAATAAACAGGACTTGCTGGAGGGATAGATTCCTGTCCCAGAGACTTCCTATACTCTGGAACAAGCTACCCATCTATGTCAAACAAAGTTCCTCATTAACACTTTTCAAGAAAAATCATGATGAGTTGATGGGAAATAGGAAATACAACCTGGGGATCACTTCTCTGGCTCTGCTCGACAGGGGCACAGGAAATTAACTTTCTTGGGTTGGCGCAAGTCAGGGAACTTTGTTGGCTAGGCATACTTAGGCCCTTGGGCAGACAGCCTAGTACCTACCTATGAACTTGAGCACTAATCCAGTCTTTTTTTGGAGAAGGTTCCCCTGCACCCTAGTGGCAGGAGTGTGCAGTTAGAACTTGTCTGATTGAAGAATGCTGGAACAGGGCTCAGTTTTGAGCTTTTTTTTTTTACTGGTCAGTTCGATAATTTGTTTAAATCAGTTTGCTCATTTTGTATTGTTATATAAAAAATTGCACTTTATTCATCTGCTTTTACTGTATTTGTGTTTCTTCCTACTTTACTGCATTTATTCAGATGCATTTATTACTGCTTGTCAGTAGCCTGATTAAATTCTGTTATTCTAAGCCTTTGGTTTAAGCACTTGGGCTTCAGACCAGTTGTTTTAAATTAAGAAGGTTTGTGGTCTGCACTGTTGTGGCAGGACTGATAGCTTACATCCTTCTAAGTTGGGAGTTGTTGATTGAAGGCTTAGTGTCTGTTATTCTAAGAGTATATGAGTTCTGGTTTAAGCACTTGGGCTTCGGGACAGTTATTTTTCATTAAAAAGGTGTGGTCTGCACTCTTGTGGGAGGAGAGGGTAGACTCTGCCCTTCTGAGCTGGGAGTTTCTGGTTAAAGGGTTATTGTGCCTGCTTATTTGAACGGTTTCTTTCTGAAACTGGGACGGCTTGTTTGCTGCAGCTCAGACTAAATTCAGACCTGCTGAATCTAGCTTTGTTTGTATAACTTGAGCACTAATCCAGACCATCTTTTTTTGGAGAAGGTTCCCCTGCACCCTAGCGGCAGAAGTGTGCAGTTAGAACTTGTCTGATTGAAGAGTGCTGGAATGGGGCTCAGTTTTTAGCTTTCTATTGGTTAATTTGTTTAAATCAGTTTGCTCACTTGCTACTGTTACATAAAAAAAAAAATACACTTTATGCATTGCTGCTTAGCTAAGGTTAAACTATTCTTGGCACCATAAAGTCTGCTGTTCAAATTTTCCCTTAGAACTAGCCAGTTTTTTTAGTTTTAGCACTCAAATCTATTTCTTTGAGCTCAGCACTTGTTCACAGCTCGTTGTAAGCACTAAATAAGCTACAAATTACTACAGCACTCAACTTTCCTCACTTGTCAAGAGGAAAACAGTTTTTTAGTATTTAATAAATAAGCACCTATCCAGGCATGTCTAAAGGTCAGCTCCCGGCGTTTTCTCCTGTCTACCTGATGAATCTGGGCATCTTGGGGCAATGCAGTTGCCTCATGTACACAGACAACCCTCTCCTCCTACCACCCAACACTACAACCTGTGAGAGATGCACTTATATAGCCAGGCTGGAAGCAAAGCTTTCTTCACCCAAGACTGGACTAGACAGTAAAGAGGAGAAAGTAAACATTTGCATCACACCACACATCACATAGTCCCTCAAAACCTACACCACCAAAACACACACATAAAAACACAAAACACAAACCTACATTTGCGGGGGCTCTCAATAAAAATCTTCTCAAGCAACAGAGACCTCCAAAGCAGAAGCGCATGCAACCTCCACCCCCCAACACAACCCAAATGACACAGCCCACAAACTCATTGTGCCACTCAACAGCCCATAAGGCAGAACAACGTACCCTACACTCTAGTCATAGATGACTATAGTCAGGCACACTGATATTCCACTCACCAGGCAAACAAGGAGAAAGTTACTGTCAGCTGCCTGTCGGGTACCAGGATCCACCACATAACGAACGCACTCAGGTCACTCCACAAGTACAAATAGGACTCCGTCATTGTCCATGTTGGTGTGAATGACCTGAGATGAACCTCCCCGGACTACATGAAAAGAGGAGCTCTCGGATCTTGTAGCCCAGGCAGATATGACCCTAGCCCTGAGCAGCATCCTGCCCTCACCCAGAATAATACCACAGTACAAGGACAAAATGATTGACTTCAACAATTAGCTAAGCTTCTGGTGTCATTCTAAGGGAATCCAGTATCTGTCTGCCTGGGATGACATGATTGACAGACCACGATGCTTTGCCAGAGAAGGCCTGCACCTGTCACCCTTGGGATTCCAGATACTGGCTAAGGCTCTTGCTCCCCTATAGTGCCTTTTTTAGGCAGGGTTCAAATCACAAATTCATCACCGTAACAGGTACAAGCAAGCAAAATCTGAGGGTAATGCTACTCAATGCTAGAAGTCTAAATCTCAAAATGCATTCACTCGATTCACTCAAGGCGCTCCTTAAAATGGAGAACACAGACATCTGTGCAGTGACAGACACCTGGTTCAAGGCTCCAGAGAGCACTCCTGCATTACCAGGCTATAATTCATACCACACCTTTCGGCCACCTAACCTGGATTGAAATACTAAAGGTGGAGGCGTGTCCATATTCATTAAGGATATCCACACCTGCAGGATGGTTGCTCAGCATAATGCATCCAAGATTATTCAAGTACAACTAACTCTAGGCAAGACCGCAATCCAAATTGTAACTTGCAACAGATCGCCCACCATGCCCCAGGATTTCCGATTTCCACTCCTCATTTCTTGATACACTGGAAAACGTTAGGGTACAACCCAACACCCGAATAATGGGTGATTTCAACTACCCCACCATTAACTGGGAAAACTACTCCTGTACCAACTCTTTTGCTCAACGTTTTCTGGAATTCATAAATTCCAATGCCTTGGATCAACTTATCCACACTCCCACCAGGGGCAGCAATATCTTAGACCTGGTCATTACCAACATGGGTGGACAATGTTCCACACCAGAGGTCAATTCCTTGTTGGTCAGATCAGACCACAAGCTAATCAGCCTAGACATCCACATCCCATCCTCACCCCCCCCCCATTAGGAAAACCACCATAAAAAAATTCTCCAAAGCCAACTTCACACTTAAGACAGAAGTGGCAAACTTTACGATACCCATGCAGATGGACAATTGAGGTACGACTGGTGAATCCTGCACAAATGCACTTTTTAAGCACTTACACAAGTGCATGGATCGTGCTATCCCTAACAGAACCAAGATGCTATCCTCCAAAAAAGGAAGCCAATCTGGTGGTCCCCTGCCATAAACAAACTCTACAACAGAAGAAAGAAACTGTTGTAGAAAAGAGTAAACTCCCATGATTGGAAGAACTCTCTGGTCAGTCTCAGTAAGAAGCTGAGATCCCTCATAAAATCCTCCAAAGCTAGTTATGAAAACAAAATCGCCACTGAGTCTAAAGACAACCACAAAGCATTCTATAGCTATGTCAAGAACCTCAATGGCAACACTCAGATCTGCTCTGAGTTACAGCACAAAGGCACTAAAAATACAGGACCAACTGATACTGCCAACATTCTGGCAGATAGGTTCAGTGCTAACTTTACCCCCCCCCCCCCAAAGGGCCCATCTCTATACCAGAAAAATGCAAAGTTCCTGTAATCATGGCTCACAGGTAAAAAACACTCTCCAAAGCCAAGAACACAGCATCCATGGGACCAGACATCCCAGGCTGCGTTCTACATGAACTACAGAATGAACTGGTACCCCACCCTAGCACCATGTTCAATCATAGCCTCAAATGCCCCATTAGCCTAATGAGCCTGGTCTGCAAGGCCATTGAACGTATCATCATGGAACTTATAAACAAAGACATTTGCAATCTCCAAACTCTGGACCCCACCCAGTTCGGGTTTATAAAAGGCAGATCATGTCTCCTAAACCTGAATGACTTCTTTGAAGCAGTCACCAAAGTCGTAGAGGAGGGTAAGGTGGTTCACACAGCCTATCTAGATCCTGCCAAGGCTTTTGACACCATTCCCCACTCTGGAATTATAGCTAAACTCACTAAACTAGGTATAAATCCCTATGTCACAAGATGGGTTGCCAACTGGCTCACTGAAAAAAACACAGACCAACCAAACTCCTCGCTAGTTAGGTGTGCTCAGCCAAACTAAGACTTAAGACAACGACAACGGCCAGCATATGCAGCATAAAGTATTTTATTAAATAAATAAAAAGATGTCAAAAAGGCATATAAATGCCAAACAGCCTATAACTTCAAACCGGTTTCGGCTCTATAGCCTTCTTCAGTGAAAAAGCAGAAAGACATCTGTGAACATTCCTTACAATTTATAATTACCATCAACCAATAGCATTTTCGTATAATCCAACCACAAGCTGGTTAGAAAATTAAAGACATAGCAAGTAATAATCATTTAGACCTAACAAAAACTAAACTAGTATGTAAGAGCCCTATATATATATATATATATATATATATATATATATATATATATATATAACCAGAAAAATATATGTATACATAATATCTAAGCATAAACATATATTCATAAGAATATATATATAAATAAAGAATGATAAATTCTTCAAATTAGTTTAAATAACAACCAAATAGCACATTGTATAACAATATAATAAATTAATAAATATAATATCAAAAACATATAATATCTATAAATATATGAAATCTATATCATAATATATATATTATAATAATAAATATATCAAACAACAATAAACTTGCAAAATAAATATAAAATCCCACAAAAACCATAATAATAATAAATATATATAATATATATATGTATATCCAGTAATAATAATAAGAGATACAGATACCTAGGCATAATTTTTTTTTTTTTTTTTAGCCATTACATAACCATATACACCTTATTATGAACCACTACATATTTCTATATTGGTGTACATTCAAAAAATCAAAAGAGAGTTTAACAAGCAAAATATAACTAGTTGTATATAGCTGTCATACAAATATTTATGCTACATACATACATAAGGTTTAATCTACAAATGATCATTCAGCCTCATAAACTCTACTAGTGTTCATACTGGTAAACTGTTTAAGTTTGGACTTGGATACAAGATGGCAATGGCCGCATGGAAATGTACCAACAATATTCTAAGCCTTCCTGAATATAATAATTCATATTTAGAACCATTACTAAACAGATGAATTTGTTCAGTTAAGTCCTTATGTCATCCTTTATTGCAAGTTTATTGTGTTTGATTATATATAATATATATATATTATATATTATAGTATAGTATAATATTTTTTTTTATTTATACTATATGCCTTATTATTTAATTTCCTGATAATATTCTTATATAACAATTGTTGTATATTTTGGTTGTTAAACATTAAACTAATTTGAAGAATTTACTATTGTTATAACTATATGCATACATAACTACATTCTTTATTTATATATACTTGTGGTATTCTTATGAATATATGTGGACATCGCTACCAACATAGGGTGTAAAGTGAGGATAAGAAGAAGTGTGATACACACTGGGACACAGTCTCTCCTAGTGTCTCCTCATATATGCCACAGTAGTCTGGGTTCAGAAATTACGTGGCACAACTCATCACAAGGTTTCTCATCAAGGAAAAAAAAAGAGGTCATCCCCCCCCTGTTATTTCCTTGGCCATTATAGATAGCATACCTTTTTTTTGGTTGTACCTCACAAGACATCTACAACAAATGGAAAGGCTGCAGAGGACAGCCTAGTACCTACCTATGAACTTGCATAGTCATGACTGAGGTAACATTTCAATGGCAATTTATCCACATTGCCAAGAAATAAATCCACAATTTACAGTCAACTCATGCATCTCAAAAGTAACATCCACATGACTGAGTCCCCAGATGTAATGACGACATAATATCTGTCATTTTAACAGCTAGGGCCTTCCAAAATTACCCCACAGAATGTACTTGCTCACTGCAAACTCTTCTGTCCATATTCAAACCATCAGATGCCCCTTTCTTAGCTACAGAATTTCCCTGTAGACTTTTTTAGCACTGTATACAGAGAACATGTCCAAATCCACTTCACATGAACTTCAGGCATGTCATATTTTCATATACATCATAATGGCTTTGAGGTGTAGGGAAGCCAAAACTCAGTCCTATCCAGTTTGTATGGATCTATATTATGTTATCGAAAAAGCAAAATGTCAAAAGGCACAACAGCAAAAGTGCCGAAATATCGAAGGTCCATTTTTTGAGATCGCAATGCAGTTAAGATTAGGATATTTGCCCTTTCCTCAGTGTAGTACAATCTTGGAGATGGAATACATATTTAGTGGGGGGCACAGCACCACACAATACCAAATTAAAGTTTTGGCATTTTTGCTCTTGTGAGTGTTCGACATTTTGCATCTTCGATGTTATGCTATAGACACGTCTATACATCTCCAGTAGAAACTGCTCCTTTAGGAACAGCATTGCTTACACCCTCAGACAGCAAACGAAAAGTCTCCATAAAATTATTCCAGACAAAATCCTAGCAAGCAGCCACTTCAATGTCCTCATTCTCTCTAATGTTTCATCATCTAGGCTACCAATGAAAAGTTTAACTACCACATTATATACAACTTCAGTTTCCATCAAATACTGTCTGTTCCCAACCTTGCGCACTGGCCTCCACCATCCTAGGTACATACTTCCCCATACTTTTGGAGCACTCTCCAGTGACCCCACCAAAACCACGGGGATGCTCTATTAAATCATATTTACATCTTAATAGAAAAAAATTCTTAAAATCAGACAAACATACTTGGTGAAATTTGGTCAAGTCATGGTAAGTAAATGTGAGAAACACCTCTGCTCTCTCCTGAAAACAAGCCATAGGCCAGTAAGATTAACCTGGTCACCAAAACAAAAAATAAATAAAAACTTGGGTATGGAAAGGAATGACTCAATTCATGCCATCATCAATTGAGACTCAAATTCAACATGCAAGTTGTTACATTACATCTGCACCTGAAAGGATTAACACAAGTGCAGCTTGAAAATCCAAACTTGTCATAAATCTTACAAAAAAAATGTCATACTATTCCGCAGCCATAAGCAGCATTAGCAAGCTCCCCCAAAAGGCCTGTGGAGCCATTAAAATGTGCCAGACTGCTAAACTACATTACTTTCATTATGGGTTAAGATATTCATTCAGGGCATGAAGAGCAGCATGCATAAAGGCGGATATTGACTTGTATCAGAAGTAAAAGCACATTTTCAACAGACAAGGCATGGGTCTGGTAGACATGTTGAATGAGGAGAGGAGCTTGTCAGCTGCAAGGAGGAAGAAAAAGCAGAGCTGACAACGGCCTTTTACACAAAAATACAGACATTTCACAGTTTCAGACTGCATATTGCATTATGCCTAGTTTCCCACAGGCATAATGGACTTCTTTCTTCAGGATTGGGAACAAAAAATGCAACCAATCAAAAACATGGATTGTTTTAAGTTACCAGTACATCAGAAATAATATTCACATATTTCTCCAGTAAATGGACATTTCTGTCACTGAATTTAAACTTGTTTTCTCCCCAACAAAAACTTTCTTGTGCATAGCAAGGCACATCAAATTAATGTAAAGCTATAGTTGTTTATTTTCTAACATTTGATTACCAGAAAGTACGACTGGGTAGGTGTCCATTTTCACCAGAGGCCCAGGAAGAAAAGATCCAAAGTACTTCAAAAACATTTTAAGAGCAATAATTTTTACCATCTTCAAAAATAATACAAACATGTCTACAGTTTAATTAGACAATGTGAAAACATTGGTTAATAATAGATTCAGCTTGTATGACAATGACAATTTAGATGAAGTAAAGACAAGTTAATATAATACAAACAGGAACTGCAATATGAAGTGAGAAGAACAGGATAATGGTTTACTTAGATAAAAATCAGGGGAGATAAATTAATTGAAGTAAGGAAATGAGTGATTAAGGGGGAGTAAGGATGTGTACCTAGTCTATCCTGGGGTTGACAGAGGACAGAGCCAGATTTTGTCTAGGAAGTATTTCTAAATGGTTTTGAAGAACTGCAGGGATACAGGGTAAGTAGTTGCAAGCCTTACCAACATGGTATGAGCACAGATTATACCAAACAGATCTGACAGGTTTGTGGAAACAGAGGAGTTTTTGGTCAGTGGATAGCAATGGCCAAGTGGGAACACAGTTGTGTAGAATGGTATTTAGTGCTGGATGGATACCGGATAATTTTACATGTGGTAAGAAGCTGTGCTTATATTATTTTATGGGGTAGTTCTAACCAATTTAGACGTTTTAGTGCTATACCATGATGGGTTCTGAAAAGGGTATTTGCTACAAATTTAGCCATAGTATAGAATTGTTCAAGTGTTATATGCCTTTATATCTGAAATCACCAATCAGAAATATTCTGTAGCATCCAGCCACAATATTTTTTTTCTGAGAAATATGCTAAAAATATAAAAATGTTTCAGAGATACTGAACCAGATTCAGAAGTGGTGACCTCAAGCAATAAGCCCCAACACGGGCTGCTATCACTGATGGAGGCACTTTCTGATTCAGAGACAGGTTTACCACAGTGGTCCAACATGATCTCCCATCTTAGGTACAACTTAAGTTTCCACCAACTATTATCTGTTTTCACACTCACTCCTTGACCGCCACCATCCTGGTACACATACCTCCATACCCCTGACAGGAAACACGCTCTACTGCCACCTTTGAAAGAGTAGGGGTGCTTTATTAAAACATCACATTTACATTACATCTCAATATGCAAATTCTTATACCAGATGAACATACCCCCTGTGATAGTGGGCCATTTCCTTGGCCAAGCTAAGTGTTAATGAGGTATTCTGGGGGAGCTAATTAGCCATGTGCCTCAGGAAATGCCTGTGGTAGACAATTACGCAGCCAAGCAATTTACAAAAATCACTTAGCTGGGTAAGCTAACGTGGCTAAGAAGTTTACATTCACCCATTACTTTCAATGCACGCGACTCCTTAATAAGCAAGGACCAGGGAGTTTAGTGGGCAGGTAGTTGCGGGTGGGACAGTAGGAGGGGGTTGTGTGAGGCTGAATGTATGAATCTACAGTGGGATAACTGGTCTCAAATAAATGTGTGCATGTGTGTGTGTACGTCTGCCTGGATGATCAAACTAGGGCAGTTACTTAATGGATAGTTTAACTACTTTAGGCAAGTGTGTGAGGAACTGGGTGATGGGGATATCACCTCTCTAAACTCCCTTAGACCAACAACCAAGTCCTGCAGTCTTGGTGGTGGGGGTGTGAGAATAACACTAGACACCAGGAAAATCTACTCAGTACTCAGAACAAAAAAAAAAAAAAAAAGTTAACAGCGCAATAGTTTTGCAGCCTGGACATATGGCTGAGGCATGGGGAGACACTGGACAGTAAGGATGCTACTAAAATATTAGTTCAACTCACAGAGTTAAAATGGCTTCAAACCCTGTACCCTTGACAGAAACCAGTGTTTTAGTCCCCTATATTAACAACAGATACCAGAGAAATTATTTAAATTATGGCAACTTATTAAAAAATACAAGGGTAAAAAGCTTCTAACCCTGAACGCTTTGTACAGGGAGCAGCTCCTTAAAAAGGCAGAGTTTTACTCCTCTGTGATGACACTAAACACCAAGAATAGCTAGAGGAAAGTTTCAAACCCTGTACCTTCAGTACAGAAAGAAGCTATTTAGGTAGGCAGAGCTTTGGTCCTCTACAGCAACTAAGGGCTTCACAAAGGGTTAGCTAGTTCTTGCATACTGATGTACTTCCCAAACAAGTATGAAACTCTATGAAACTCTGTCAGTAATGCCAGACACTAATCAGTAAGTTACAAAGGACAGAACAGGTATAAGAGGCAAAAATCAAGGATGTTCTATAAAATCATAAACATTATGTCCATGTGGGGAAGCTGACACAGAGCTAAACAGCTGTGATGACTTCTGGACAAAGCCAGGAGGAACACTAAACACCAGGGAGAAATTTTAATTATTACTATGACTAACTTGAAAAGTTAACAGCGCTACAGGTATAGGTAGCATCATGTTGCATTTTCTGAACATTAAGACTGTAATGTCTGGCATTACTGACTGACTGTAATCATCTGTAATTTATGAGTGACTTGGAAACAGTAAGAGGCAGCATCAGGGGCATTCTGTAAACAAGAGATGGGTAAGAGGTGTGGGTGTGTGTGTGTGTGTGTTTTAGTGCATGAGCGAGTGAGAATGCATGGGGGTTGTCTGTATAAATGCGATACATGGGCCACTTGAGGTGATTACTGCAAGAAGGTACAGATCAGCACTACACCACTCAGAAACATGCAAATTAGCTGATAAGATCTTTCCTCACTGTTGCTAATCATGTCTCCGAATCAAATTTTCTGTGATTTCAGAAACTGCCCATTTTGGACACAGCTCTTAGCATCTGTGGCGGGGTTCTTTATGAATCCCAGGGAAGGTCCTACACTGCTAGATACTACAATAAAACTACACTACCCAGTAGCTGATCAGGTTTTTCAACAATCATTTCACAACAGAAATGTACATCTGACATTTGTAGGCTGAAACTCAAATAATTGTTGTCAGGCTCCTCTTAGGAGATCAAAGGTAAAAAAAAAAAAAAAAGAATAGTTGTGGAAGAACTTACCATAACCTTAAATGTCATTCTCTTCCATGTTGCAGTATTCATTACAGTGGGGAGGTTGCTGCCTGCAGCGCCGACATCCAGCCAGTATACCAAAGTCTTTGGTCCAAGAGAGTATGTGTGACGTCCTCTATCAATGCCATAAACGACGTAGGGTATAAAAGTGACGTCTGCACGTACCCTCTTCAGAATGGACTGCCGCATACAGTAGTACTCCTGTAGGTTTAAAGAGGGTCAAAATGGGTAGACCCTTGAGACTCACATGTAGACTAGACCCTAGGCTACTTGACAGGCTGTGTATAATGGATAAACTGGGAAAAAAGGGTAACTATATCCCCACAGGTATGCAAAAGTATGTTAGACAGGCAAGGAAGAGGGGGCAGGAGGGAGGGACTGAATACTGCAACATGGAAAAGAAAGACATCTAAGGATATGGTAAGTTCTTACACAACTATTCTATGTCCTTCTCCTCTCATGTTGCAGTATTCATTACTGCAGGGAGAGTACCAAAGCTTTTAGGTATGAGCTTGGGTGGAGGACTGGCGTCCCTGGTCAATGAGACCATGAAGAATTGATCTGGCAAACCCAGCTCTGGAGGCTAGGTCCAGTTTGCAATGTTTGGTAAAGGTGTGTACTGAAGCCCAAGTGGCAGCTTCTAAAATTGAGGCATAATCAACTCCTTTGAAAAAGGCAGCTGAGGAAGCAGCTGCCCTGGTGGAGTGGGATTTGACATGTCAGAGATCCATGATGAAATGGTCTGTTTGGAGAGTGCCTTCCCTAGAGCCTTTGGATGGAAGGAGATGAAAAGCTGGTCAGACTTTCGAATAGGTTTGGTTTTTGTCTAAGTAGTACCTCAGTTGTCTGTGGACATCAGGGAATGTAGAGTCCTCTGAGGGATTTTGGGGGTGAGGGTAAAGAACAGGCAGGTTAATGGTCTGATTTAATGAGAGTTCATTAACCACCTTAGGCATGAAAGAGGGGTTAGTCCTGTGGGCAACTCTGTCCTTGTAAAAAAAAAATAAGGTAGGGAGGGGTAGACATAAGGACTTGTATCTCTGATACCCTCCTGGGGGAAGAAAGGGCCACTATCAGAACTGTTTTCAGGGTGCACAGTTTTAGGGATACTGAATGTGCTGGTTCAAAAGGCGGAAATGTAAGTTTTTCTAGCACAAAATTCAGGTCCCAAGGGCGAGGTACAGGCTTTCCTAGGGGGTCTGATATTGAGTACCCCTTTCAGGAAAAGACTGACTTCCAATCTTGAAGCCAGCGGTGGTAACATGGGCAAACAAGTTGAGATGGCAGATAAATGGACTTTAACCGAAGAGTAAGCTAGTCCTGAGTGAAGGAGCTCGCACAAATAGGAAAGGGACAAGGGTACAGTAGTAGTCATAGGGCCTTGGTTTTTCTGACACCACCTGGAGAATCTCTTCCCTATAGATATACAATGTTCTGCAGGAGGCAGAAAACAGAGTACCAGCAGAAATTGAGTATGTCCTCTGAGTATAGGTGTCTGAAGGTGATTAGAACCCTATCACCCATAAGGTCAGTTTCAGAGGGTGTAGTAGGGATCCCCTGTCCTGTGTGAGCAGGTCTATTCAGTGGGGTAACCTGTGATAACTGCCCTTGGCTAGTAGGTGGAGAAGGGGAAACCAATGCTGTCTTGGACAAAAGGAGGTCACCAACAGGATTTTGGGTTTGTCCCGCTGGATTTTCAGGACAACTTTCTCAGTCAGTCAGAAGGTTAGGCATAGAGATACATTCCCTCCCAAGCAAAGGAGAAGGCGTCCACTTTCCAAGCATGCGGATGTGGGTCCATTGTTCAGAACCTGAGCATCTGTCTGTTCTGGGAGGAGACAAAAAGATCTGCTTGTAGAATACCCCACCTGAAAATAATATCCAGAAATACCTCTCTGTGAAGCATCCATTTGTGAGAGGGAGCTGAAGTTCTGCTGAATGCGTCTTCCATAACATTCTCTGTAGAGAGAATATACACTGCTAACAGATGAATTTGGAGTGATGATACTAGGGTCCAGATTTGGGTGGCCAGGCTGCAAAGAGGGTAGGATCTTGTCCCCCCCCCTGTTTAGTACCACAGGACAATTATACTTTCTGTGATCACTTTCAGGGATCCTGGCTGTAGAGCTGTCTTGAATGTTTGTAAGGCTAGCAGTAGTGCTCTCATTTCCTTGATGTTGATATGGTCCTTTTGTCTTAGGCTGGATCATTTCCCTTGCACGGTGAATTGCTTCTGGTTGTGTACTAGCACTGCACCCCAACCCAGGTCTGATCGGTCTGTGGAGACTTGTACGGGGGCGGAAGCTGTAAGGGGGCTCCTTGGCTGAGGTGGATGGCTCAGACCCACCACTCGAGTTACCTCTTCTGGCACTGAAGTAGGGGAAGGGGGGTGTCCAGGGGGAGGCAGTGTTGGCTCCATAAGTTCTTTAGGATCCACTGGATTTTCCCTCACGTGGAATCCTGCCAGAGGTAGCATGGGTATTAGGGATCCCATGTGGACTAACATCCTTAGGAACTCTTCAGCTGCCAAGGAGGTGTGGGTGATGAGATTGGTGAAGTATAGAAAAGGTTAGGATCCTTTAGTCTGGAATGAAGGCTTTCATTTTGTCTGTTCTGATCCTGCATCCCAAAACACCAGGTCTTGAGTGGGGTTCAGGTGAGACTTTTCATTGTTTATGGTAAACCCTAATTGAGTTAGGGTGGCAGTCCTGATAAAGAATTAGCAGGTCATCTAGATACGAGTATATTTGTATACCTTGTGTTCTGCAGTGAGCAATGAAGGGTGCTAGACACTTTGTGAACACTCGAGGAGCAGGGGAAAGTCCAAAAGGCAAGGCAGAGAACTGAAAATGCCAAGAACCTATTGCAAAGCATAAGAATTTCCTGTAATCTGGATGTATAGGAATGTGAAGGTAGGTATCCTTCAAATCCAGGGCTACCATGAAAGCCTGTGTTGGTAAGAGCAAGGGTAAGGCAATCATTTTGAAGCTGGGTTCCTTGACAAACAGGTTTAGTAAAGATAAATCCAGAATTGGCCTCCATGGGCCATCTTTCCTTGGTACCAGAAACATTCTGGAGTAGAAGCCTTTGTTTCTTTGTGTGGAGGGTACCTGTTCTATGGTGCCCTGAGCTAGTGGTTGTTGAATGAAGGGCAGGAAAAGGTGAGTTTGGTTTGCAGGAGATTGAGGAGTTCCCTGGAAGAGGGTAACATCCACCAAGTCATGAAGTATCCCCTCTGAATGATGGAGAGGATCCACTGTTCTGATGTAATTCTCCACCAAGAGGGTAGGGAGAGGGTAAGCCGAAGGGATAGTGGGGTGTTTGGGTCCAATATTTGCAAGTCACACTGGAGGTGGTCTGGGTTGATCAAACAAACTCCGAAAGGGGGTGGTTGGAGGGTTGGTAGCAAACCTGGGAGTAGAGCTTTTCCTGGGTTGCCTACGTCCCTTTGGCTGAGGAGCTGAATTTGAGGACTGTCTCCTAACAAAAGAAGGTCTTTTAGGGTAATTTCTGCATTATCCTCGGATAGGAGACACCAGCAAATGTTTTAGGTTTTGAAGTTCTTTTCCCTTTTCTTGAAGAGATTTGAGAAGTTCTGTTGAGGCTTGTCTTAATAGGGCTTTATTGGCCAGTGGGGCATCAAGCAATTTAGTTTGCAGATCCATAGGGAGTGGTTGTAGTCTCACCCAGGAATATCACCTCAAAACTAAGCCTGATGCAGCATATTTAGAGGAAGCTTCCACAGCATCATGACTGCATTGTCACTTGAGATGCTGCAGAAAGTAAGGTGTTAATTTGGGCATTAATGGACGAGTCAGGAGCCTCAGAGAGGAGGGGAGAAGCTTTGGTAATGTTGTCCAGGACATACCGAGCCATGCTTGTTTAGTAGCGGAGAGCTCTTATAGCTAGAGTAGAGGAGGTGTACACTTTCTTCCCTAGTCTGTCCATGAATTTGCTGTCTTTATCAGTAGGGTAGAGAGCAGCAGAAGGTAATTGCCTGGATGTTTTATCAGCAGAGACTGCAATAACTGCTGGGTCTCCTGGAGAATTTTCAAAAAGGAATTGGGTGTCCTGAGGGACCTTATAAAAATGGACCGGATATTTTGAGGCTGGTGGCTGTGAGTCTGGGAACTGTGAAGCGGCCAAAAAGGCATCTTGGAAGGCAGGTAGCAAAGGGGGCACATCAGAAGGGGATGGTTGTTCCATTTGCAGTAGGTGAAAGTACCTTTTCTTGGTGTCAGAGACCTCTGAGGCCTACCACTTAAAATGTTCCCTCATAAGAGAGACTGTCTCCAAAGGTGAATTCTTCCCCAGGAGACTGGTGAATGATGGGATCCCTCCTCCTCCTGTGGGGTAATGAAACCCTTGAAAGAGTCTATTTATCTATATGTAACACATTCTTCTGAGGAGTAGTCTTGTTCTGATACTTCTAAGGGAGGCCCTGGAGGAGTAGCAGGTGGTGGTGGTTGTGTCTGTAAGGCCTGGAATGCCTTAAAAAGACTCTGAGAAAACTTCCCATCCAGGAAGCAGTTGAGGCTCAGGATGTTTTAATTTTTGTTTTCTTTTCAAGGGGGTAGCCGGTTTTGAATGAATGGGAGCCATCTGGGTGGATGGAAGTGTAGGAGTAGGGCCTTCCGACTGAATGAGTTGTGGTTCCCCTTCGCCATCAGGGTCTGATGGCTGATTAGCCTCAGTGGAAGTACTTAAAGTTTCCGCCATCCTCACTTCCTTTGAGGTTCCTGGGCCTGGCTTGGAAATGGAGGTCTGAAAAGATCCCAGGCTTTCATCAGCCTCAAGAATCTGCTCAGACGCCTGAGGCACAGCATGGGACTCTGGCCTGATTTTCTTGGCTTTCTTCCGTGGCGGCTCATCAGAAGAGCCTACTCTGCCTTCCATACCAAGCATGAGACATCGCAGCCTTTGGTCTTCTAAATACAGTTTTAATGCATCCACACGGTTGCAAAGTGTTTTAGGGGCGAAGGATTTGCAAAAGGGGCAGGATCTATGGTCGTTGGCCTTGCCTAAGCAAAATATGCACTTTTCTTGCGTGTCCTTGTGAGGAATTTGTCTCCCACAAGCACACTTCCTTTTTCTAGTAGACATATACGTTTTAGCAATTAACAAAAGACAAAGAAAACCCAACTGGGTACTTACCTGTAGCGATAGACTGAAGCAGTCATCTGATCTGTAGCGGTTGCTTTAAAGCGCTCAGTCAGACGTTCACTGCGGCAGAAAAATTCTGAAGAGGGTACGTGCAGATGTCACTTTTATACCCTACATTGGTTTATAGCTCTGACAGAGAATGACACGTACCCACCTGTACCACAGACTTTGCT
The DNA here is from genome assembly GCF_019279795.1 of Protopterus annectens. NCBI lineage: Eukaryota > Metazoa > Chordata > Ceratodontiformes > Protopteridae > Protopterus > Protopterus annectens. The sequence goes on along the minus strand of NC_056736.1, from coordinate 285,851,321 downwards.
ATACTGGTCGATGGCGATGCAGGCAGCAACTTCCCCACTGTAATGAATACTGCAACATGAGAATAGAAGGACGTCGCCATTTTATCACAAAAAGCACTATTTTTCATATATTTGAGACTGTGCTGCTTGCCTGTCTTAAGAATTGTTAGCTCATGCAATTTGAGGCACAACTATGACAAACCACATCTTGAACAGAAAATTTTTATAAGCAGCAATACAGAAATGCTGACATTTGTTCGTTACATCAAATTCAGACAGAACAGCCACTAGAAACAGACAGACAAATACCACCACCTGTAAAACAATTTGTTTATGTAGCACTGGCTCTCTTCACAGCAACAAATGTGATGGGTAACCAATGCATAAATAAATGGTAGCCTTTTTGAATAAGTCATAAATATGACCTTAAAACATTTTTTTTCATTAATGTAAATACCTGAAGCAGCTCCTTTGGCTTTAAAGATAAAAGCACAATTTAAGAGTTCACACCACCAGTTCCAGGCCAAATGAATTCACTCAGTTTAGTACAGAGACTGATTTATTAAAATAAAAAAATAACTTCGGCAGTAAAAGTTAACAGCAAAAAGTACGGTTTTGTACCTACCATAAATGTAGATGTCCAATAGGTATGCATCTGCAGTCCTAACATATGGGTTGTCCTGCCTCAGGCAGCCCTTCGGTCGGCCGGATTCCAAAGTCTGGGTCTGGCCTCGGCTGATGTCGCACTTCACCCGACGTCATAGCTGCTGTTTATTGGGTATAAAGGCATCATTTTCCTCAGTGTTTCTTGCCCCAGATGCCAGGTGCCCTCTAGGAAGGCTAAATTTGGATAAATGCAAATAATTCCAAACAGTAGAGAGCAAACAATATATATATATATATATATATATATATATATATATATATATATATATACATATATACAAACAAATACACCATAATAGATTCCCTCAGCTAGCTAAAAGAGGGTAAATACCCTAGGAATACCACAGAGGGGAAGGAGGTGACTGCAGATGCATACCTATCGGACATCTACATTTATGGTAGGTACAAAACTGTACTATGTCCTTCAAGGATGCATCTGCAGTCCTAACATATGGGTAGAATACCATAGCCAAACTGGAGGAGGCACTTAGATAAAGATGGTGTAGTTAAGATCCCAAAACAGCAGTTGCAAAACCTGCTCGGGATCTAGAATATAGGGAAGATTATAATGCTTGGCAAATGTAAAGTAGCAGCTTCTAAAATGTCTTTGGTAGCCACAGGAAAGCTGCAGTGGTGGCTGTAGCTCTTGTGGAATGAGGTCTGATATTTTCAGGAGTTGTCTTTCCATGAAAAGAGTAGCAAAATCGAATGCAATTTCCTATCCATTTTGAGATTGTCTGTTTTGAAATTGCTTTTCCTTGCCTTCCTGTTGCATATGCTACCAGAAGCTGGTCAGTTTTTCTGCTGGTCTTAGTTCTGTCCAGATAGTCTGTGCACATCCAAGGTATGTAGTAGTCTTTCCCCCCTGTTCTGTGGGTTGGGGAAGAATGTAGGTAAATGAATCGCTTGGTTCAATGATACTCTGGAGACCACTTTAGGCATAAAGGTAGGGTTAGTTCTCAGAGAGACTCTGTCCTGATGGAAGATAAGGAAGGGTTGTACTGCCATTAATGCCTGTAACTCAGATACCCTTCTGTGATTGCTAGCAGGAAAGCAGTTTTCCAAGACAAGAACTGTAATTCTGCTGTTGCTGCTGGTTCAAAAGGAGGAAGTGTTAACTTTTCCAGCACAAAGTTGAGATCCCATGTAGGTAAAGGTGGTTTCCTTGGAGGTTTTACATTTTGATTCCTCTCAAGAACTGCCTGAGTAGAGGATGAGAGAAGACAGGAGGATCCATGTTGTATTCTGCTGAAATTGCTGATGCATGAATCTTAATGGAGGAGTAAGACAGGCCATTGTGGAACAGTTCTGCTAAATATTCCAGGATGTGTGCTATGTTTGCCAATGAAATGAGGTATCTTTTCCACTTGGCTGAATAAGTCTTCCTTGTGGAAGGTCTCAGGATAATGTCCTTAACCCTCTGGGATAAACCTGGGTTATTTTGTTTTATGCAATATTCCAAGCAGCTAGCTGCAGTGTTTTCAAGTTTGGATGTAGGATCTTGTAGTTGTCCTGTGTTAGAAGTATAAGAGGTAGAGGCCATGCGTGTGTCGAGACATGCTTCTCAGTAGCGGGTACCAATGTTGCCTCGGCCAGCCTAGAGCTATCAGGATTACCCTTGGCAGATCCTCTCTGATCTTCAGTAGAACTTTGTACATCAAGGGAAGAGGTGGAAATGCATATGCTGTCAGGTTTTTCCAGCTGAAGAAGCAAGTGGGTGGTATGCTCTTGTGCAGAATTTCTTCAATTGGTGGTTGTGACAGGTCTATCTCTGGTAGTCCCTATTTCTTTGTTATGGCTTTGAAGATATCTGGATGCAGCATCCATTCGTGAGCATCCGTGGTAGTTCTGCTTAAGGTGTCTGCTAGAGAATTTTCTTTTCCTGGTACAAATCTGGCCTGAAGTTGACCCTGTTTGTTGATGTACCACATGACTGTGGTATTGTCGGTCCTTATCAGCAGATGACCCCTTTGAAGGAGTGGTCTGAATGCCTGGATCGCATTTTTCACTGCCAGCATCTCCTTTAGATTTATGTGTAGATTCAGCTGGTCTTGGGTCCATAGGCCTTGAATACACTTGTCCACCATGTGTGCCCCCCATCCTAGGTCTGAGGCATCCGTGGTGATGGTCTGGCTTGGATGAGGTTTGTGGAAAAGCAAGCCTCTGTTCCACTGACAGGCCTGAGCCCACCACAGGAATTCTTGCTTCAGGCATGGAATTATTGGAATCTGGGCTTCTAGACTGTGCTTGTGTTGAGACCATACATTCCTTAGGTACCATTGTAGCTTTCTCATATGCAGCCTGGCATGTGGAACCAATATTATGCATGATGCCATGTAGCCCAGGGCTTGCAGGATTTTCCTTGCAGTAAGCCGAGTTTGTGTTGTTAATGTCATGAAGTAGGCTGGTAGTTGCTTTTGTTTTTCTTCTGTGAGAAAAGCCATCTGAGTTGATGTATCCAGTTCTGCACCCAAGAATGTTATCCTTTGGGATGGTACTAGTCTTGACTTTTGCATGTTGACTGTGTATCCCAAGGCTTGCAACAGTTGTATGACATTTTCCAAATCTTTTGTTAATTTTGCCTTGTTGTCCGCTTGCATTAGGCAGTCGTCCAGGTATGGGTAAATTTGAATTCCCTGAAGCCTGCGATGAGCAATTACTGATGCCAGGCATTCAGTAGATAAGCCAAAGGCAATGCTGAGAATTGATAATGCTCTGATCCTGCAAGAAATCTGAGGTGTCTTCTGCAATCCAGGTATGCCTCCTTGAGATCTAGAGTCACCAGCCAAGACTCCTTGCCCAGCATGGGAAGAAGCTGCTGGAGGGTCAGCATTTTGAATTTTGGAACAATGAGGTATGTGTCAAGTCTAGAATAGGTCTCCATTGATTTTCTTTTCTTGGTACAAGGAAAAACCTGGAGTAAAATCCTTGGCCTTGTTCCATAGGTGGTACCTCTTCTATAGCTCTCATCCTTAGTAAGTTGTTGACTTGTCTTAGCGCGTGTTTTTTTGGCTTGGTGGTAGGTTTGGCATTGGTAAAGTGTGGAAGTGAAACCTGTATTGTTTGTAAAGTCCATTTGTCTCCTGTAATATAATGCGTCAGGAGAAATAAGGCTAGCTTTCCGCCCAAGGGTGCTTCCAGTTGTTCCGTGGTTGTAGTTGAATCTGTGGCAGCATTTCTCTGGTTGGTAGGTTGCCACTGACATCCCTGTAGGCACCCTATTGAGACCTCTGCCTCTGGGGCGTCTATTTCTGCCTCTCTGGGCTCTGGAGTTGTCTGGAAAGGACCAATTCTTTGAAGGCCAATTTTGGCTAAACCTCGGAGGTTGGACCTGTAAGAAATGCTTGACTGTTTGGACAGATTTTGCTTTTAGCCAAACAAACTTTGTTTCTCCATGGGAGCATCTAGAAGTTTTGACTTAACATGGTCTGGTACGGATTGTTCTTTTAACCAGGCATGCCTTTGAATCACTGTTCGTCATAGCTGATGGAAAAGGGAAGCCTCCCAGCATCACATAGCATTTTTTAAGGAATGGTTACTGACCCTGTGAGAGTATGTACCAAATCCTGAAGGGACTTGCGATCTAAAGGTTCAGGAGAAGACAGTTTTTGTTTATCTGGTCTAACAAAATGGTACTGAATCATGTGAAATTGACAGTTCAAGACCCTGGCGAAAGAGTAGCAGAAGTATAAACCTTTCCCTGTGAAATCGTTTCAGGGTCTGCAACAGGAGCCTTATACAAATGGTAATGTGTGTCCGGGACCCTGTAATATCTGTCTGGTTTGGCAGGGGCCGGAGGAAGAGAATCAGGGGCAGTACAGGCATCATTATATGCATCATCAACAACTGTTAGTAAATGGCTAAAGGCCTATGCTGTGGTAAGTGTAAAAATCTGAAAAATCCTGGCCCTGCCATTGGAAGTGTTCCTCTGTAATGTCTGAGTCATCTAATCTGTAGAGACAGGTTCCGGGGTTCAGTCCTAGGCCTCTTGTCTGGAGGGGCTGAGAGGCCCTGTCTGGGTGAATCAAAGAAATGAGATCCTCAGCCAGGCTGAGCATTTGGGAACTAGAGGTAGGCCTATGTGAAGGAGTTTTAGCAGGTAAGGCCTTGGAAGATTTAGCTGCTTATGTCTAAAGGAATAGTGTCTGACAAATCCTGGGTGCCTGCTTCTGTAGCAGTAAAATCAGTAGCAGATTCAGCCATGCTCTGTGAGGCCTCGGCTATCAGAGGCATGCTCTGAAGGAAGAACCAGGGGCGGGACCAAAAACTCCTCTGCAAACTCGACCCCGAAGTCTAAGTGTCCGTCGATTGAAGGAAGCACAGGCTAGACAAGCTGAGGTCTGGGCCTAAGCAAGGAAGGCAAAGTTAAACAATTATTTATTTTGTCTGACAGCTGGCGAAGAGTAAGAAAGAGTCCCCACTTAGTACTTAAGTCTTGGTGGTAGAAATCTCTGGATCTGACCGACCGGCACTTGCAAACAGCTTCTACGCGGGCACCACGGCAAGAAAGACTGAGGAAAATGGCGTCAGCTGATGCCTTTATACCCAATAAACAGCAGCTATGACGTCGGGTGAAGTGCGACATCAGCCGAGGCCAGACCCAGACTACTGCAGATGCATCCTTGAAGGACATCTTCAAATTCTAATACCATTAAGAACAAATAATAAACAAACAGCATGTTAGGTTACAGGAGGGGAAGGAAGTAACTGAACTATCATCTATGAAGTATTATACATCGGCTGAATGTGGAGCCTCATCAGCGGAAGGTGAAGGGGAAGAATGGGAAGACTACCCCCCACAGCTCCCAAACGGACAGAACCAGGGTATCTTAACAGAAATTTCCGTGTCCAATCTGGATTACAACAAGGGAATAAGAAGAGAAGTGAGCAGAATCAACAGCATGGTGCGGGATATAATTCCCAAACCAACGAACGGGGAAAATGGACATAATAAAATGGGACTTTCTAATATAAATGTGAGTGGTTTTGACTATATTGTAAATGTGTCTGCATTAGTGAAGAAAAAAATGTTTTACAAAGGGTTTGAAATTTATCCCAACGTCTCGTCCCAAATGAGTTAAAGGGGGAAGTATTTAACTTTATTCCCAAGTTACATTTAATAGATTTCTTTGGAAATCAAACAAAAAGTTTAGAAGCAGATGTGAACAATGTAAGTTTTATAGATGTTGCAAGTAATGAGAGTTTTTTTTTTCTTGTAATTCTGACTTGGAATTAAATGCATATAGTAATTTTGATATTACTGGTGTTTCTTATAAAAAAAAAAAAAAAAAAATCACACGAACCAGAAATTATTCCCCAGAACAAAGGCCACAATCCACGATGTAAAAAACACTGATTTATTGTAATAATATACAAATACTGTTGAGCGCTTTCATCTAACAAACAGATTTCATCAGAACAAATAGCAACTCAATAACCAAACTTTAAATGGTTAAAAAAAACGCCCAAAAATACCAACTGATCAATTTATATTCAATTGAGATTTAAAAATATATGTACTTTTACAACATCGTATTCCTAAATAAAATATGAATAATAAAAAACACACTATTATATTAGTGTATTAAATAATAAAATACACCATATAACTTGTTTGACTTACAAATATATACATTTACATGCCTTATTTTATAATTAATATAATGACCTGTTGTCCTTTTAAAATTGTACTTGCACATGAAAATTAGCTTAATATACCTAGTGATGCATGTTATGATACCTAGTATCTTTGTGAATGTAAATTTAATATATACAATAAATACATACATGAAATATAATAATGTTCAAAAAAAACTTTCATATGGCAACTATGTTAAACCATTATGAGGGGTTTAGTGGGGATGTATTCATTAATACCCGGGAAGATGGCAGCACTGAGGCTAATCTGCCACTTAATCTCTCTTTCCCCAAGTATAGCTTTTATGTTACCTCCCCTAGGATTACTTTTGACCACTTCTAATATAGCAAATTTGAATGTTTCACAGCCTTGGCTGTCTTCTATATGCCTTGACAATGCATTGCTCTTACCTTTTTTCTTAATACAATATAGGTGGTCATAATGATTTATTATACCCACAATGGGAGCGATTACATGTTAAACAATATCAGTATGCAGATAGTAGTTGTAAAAAAATGTTTGACAGGAAGTGTAATAAATTTCTAAGGGATATGAAGCAATATCAGAATCACACTGCATATAAATGGAATAGGAATAGGAACATTTATGAGAAAAATGAATTTAGATTCACCAGAGGAGGACATAACAGAGTGGAAACAAGGAGGGAAAAAAACTGGGGGACTTACAATGAGAATAATTTTTTAGACGGGGAGTTACATGCCAGGGGGAATCGCAGATGGGAGAATCAGGAATGGAGACAAGGGGAGAGAGTGAGACACCACTCCTATTGGGAGCAGCGAGACAAGTAGAGGCTAATTGTGTGTCTATTGTTACTGAGGGAGTCATGCATAGTCTAGGGGACAACAAAATATACAATTATACACAATATCCCATTGAAAAGGAATACTTTTCCCTGTTTTCTAAGGGTATGAAATACATTCCCAAGAGAAAATTTGATGTGGTGGATACATTGGTTGAGTTGAAATTGTACATGAGGAAGCTAAATTTGGGGGTATTTTTCCAGGGAATTGGTCATGGTGACATGAACAATACGGAATTAAGGAAGAAAAGTACTTTTACTCCACCTATGCACAGCACATTAAATACGTTTGAAAAAGTAGTTAGTAAGAAAATATATGAACCATCTGGCAAGGTACAGAAAAACAGATGTTATAGTAATTGGAGTTTTGCAGATGATAGGGTACTTAGGACCCTTTGTGAAATATACAACATTAGAATTATGACACTCGACAAAGGGGGTGGGGTGGTGGTGTATGACACGGATGTATATATACAGAAAATATTTGAAATACTTCACACGTCTGAACAATATGAGGTATCCTCTATTAATCAAATTAATATAGCGCACAGAAGGATTGACTTATATTTAGAGGAGTTCTTAATAGATGAGCGACTCCATATGGATTTATATAGATTTTTGAAAGTTGAATACCCCACCCTGGCTACCATTGTTGGGATACCTAAAGTACACAAAAATGTCAACAATCCCCCCTTCAGACCCATTATCTCAGGAAGTCGAAGCAAAACATTTCCCTTTGGTAAGGTAATAGACCATTGGTCAAAACATATATATTCTAGGATACCACATTTAGTTAAAGACTCCTGGGAATTTCTTGGCATGTTCAAGAAAGAACTATGGGAAGAGAATTTGACTATTTGTCACCATTGACGTAAAAGAGCTATTTTCATGTATACCTCGTATTGATGGGGTGACTAGATTTATAAATAGTTTGAATAAGTACAGCCAATTGGACTAAGAACAGGTGGAACTTCTATCTGAATTTATCAATATTGTTTTAGATAACAACTATATCTTCTTCGAAGGAGAGTATTACAAACAGATTTCTGGTGTGGCTATGGGGGTGGCATGTGCCCCCATATATGCCAATCTGGTGTTGTTGGACTGGGACGAACAATACATACTACACTCTTCTTGGATGGAGTATATAGGTTGTTATGTGAGATTTCTGGACGATCTGTTTGTGTTATGGAAGGGAGATGAAGCAGCCCTGGATAGATTTATACAATATATCAATGGAAGTACACCATATTTGGAGTTTACGTACAACAGCAGTAGGACAGGAATTAATTACCTTGACACCTTCATTTTTAGTGATGGAAGTACTTTTCAATCAAAAATATATAGGAAAGAAACTTTTTGTAATGCCTATTTGGAATTTTCTAGTAATCATCCCTATGCACAGAAAAGAAGTATCTTAAAAGGTCAGTGTATAAGGGCAGCAAGGATGACGTCTGGAAGGGACGACATGGTGGAAGAAATCAAATTTATAGGGAATTTGTTTAGTCAGAGGGGATACCCAGAATATTTAGTCAGAGATGTCACTGAGTATGTAATAAAGGAATGGGGGAATAAATACCCACCCTTACTTGGGAACGAATACACTTCACATCGTGACAGAGACTTAACATCTGCGAATAAGAAGTATCAAAAGGCATATATACTTGAGTATGGACATGTTGGGGAGGTTAGAAACATTATGGACACCAATTGGAGCATTCTCATGAGCGATTAGGGGATATGTGAAAAGATAGGGGACAGACCAACTTTTGTTTACAAAACAGGGAAGAATCTCAAAAGAATGATAGAAATAAGAACTAACAACTGTAATAATTATGGGAAGAAGGGGCAAATAGGGACCAGACAATGTGGACATTGTAATCAATGTTTGAATATCTTGTTAGAAGAAAAGATCATTCTGGACAATAGCCTAAAAAGTACATAATTTTTAGAAGAGGAAATTGTCAATCGCAGCATGTGGTATACCTGGGGAAGTGCACCTCTTGTCCCAGTTTTTATGTTGGAAAAACGGACAGAAAGCTCCGAAATAGGATTTATGACCACCTATATTGTATTAAGAAAAAAGATAAGAACAATGCATTGTCAAGGCATATAGAAGACAGCCAAGGCTGTGAAACATTCAAATTTGCTATATTAGAAGTGGTCAAAAGTAATCCTAGGGGAGGTAACATAAAAGCTATACTTGGGGAAAGAGAGATTAAATGGCAGATTAGACTCAATGCTGCCAGCTTCCCGGGTATTAATGAATACATCCCCACTAAACCCCTCATAATGGTTTAACATAGTTGCCATATGAAAGTTTTTTTTGAACATTATTATATTTCATGTATGTATTTATTGTATATATTAAATTTACATTCACAAATATACTAGGTATCATAACATGCATCACTAGGTATATTAAGCTAATTTTCATGTGCAAGTACAATTTTAAAAGGACAACAGGTCATTATATTAATTATAAAATAAGGCATGTAAATGTATATATTTGTAAGTCAAACAAGTTATATGGTGTATTTTATTATTTAATACACTAATATAATAGTGTGTTTTTTATTATTTATATTTTATTTAGGAATACGATGTTGTAAAAGTACATATATTTTTAAATCTCAATTGAATATAAATTGATCAGGTGGTATTTTTGGGTTTTTTTAACTATTTAAAGTTTGGTTATTGAGTTGCTATTTGTTCTGATGAAATCTATGTTTGTTAGATGAAAGCGCTCAACAGTATTTGTATATTATTACAATAAATCAGTGTTTTTTACATCGTGGATTGTGGCCTTTGTTCTGGGGAATAATTTCTGGTTCGTGTGATTTTCTTGAGTTGGTTTTCCCTGGAAACGTTTTGTTGGTGTTTCTTATAAAAGCAAATGTATGCCTCCTTTTAAGTGTGACAAAATTAAAATGTTTCATCATATGTTAAATTATGCAATAGAGCAAGAGTGCAAAATGTTTTTTTAGAAGTGAAATTCAATATAATATGACACAAAAGAATGGGTGACCTTAAAAGATTTAAGGGAAAGAAAGGAACTCATATTTAAGCCACAGATAAGGGGGGACAACTAGTAATAATGCATTACACACAATATGTAAATATGTGTTTACAGCATCTAGAAAATGATAAAATTTATGAAAAAGTAGTTTTTTAACTTATCAGGAGATGGTCAAGAACTATGAAGAATTAATACATAAAGGGGTTAGACTAAATTATTTTACTCATGAAGATGCTAAAAATAAAGTCTTGAATAAAAGCAGTTTGTTGGCAAAGTTTTGTGTGTGCCTAAAATACATAAAAGCATGGTTAATCCTCCAGGTTGTCCCATTGTATCTGCCTGCAATTATGTAAACCCATAATTTGGGATTTTTTTTGCATCAATTTTTGTTAAAAAAAGGTGATACAATTACCGTCATATATCAAAGACAGTTTTGATTTTTTGGATAAAGTAAAGAAAATAACACGGCAGAAGAACATGTTTTTTATAGTGATAGATGTAGTCGGCCTATACACTAGCATTAAACATATTGTTGGCATAGAAACTATAGATTTTTTTTCAGGGGAACAGCCCCAGTACACAACATATCATAGAACTGACATTGTTCTGTTTGGAAAACAGTATATTTGAATTTGATGGCTCTCTGTATCATCAGAAGTGTGGGACAGCTATGGGGGCAGCTTTTGCCCTCACACATGCTAAATTATTCATGGGTTTCTATGAAAGTGTATGTGTACAGGAATGAGTTTTTTTAAAACATGTTCATTTTTATAGATATACTGATTAGATTTTTATTTGTAAGGGGGGCTATGGAGAAGTGGAAAAGTTTGTTCAAGAACTGCAAGTGAACATGTTTGAGATAAAGTTTGATGGGTTACAAAAAGGAAAGACAGTAAATTATCTGGATATTACAATAGAAGGGCAAGAAGATGGTAAACAAACTAAAATATTTAGAAAAATGGGATAACCAAGCTTTATGTTCCATGGAACTAGTTATCAGCCCCCCATACTATTTCTTCCATTCCTTAGGGGGGAAATGGTTAGGGCTAAATGTTTATGTAGTGACAGGAAGGAATGTGAGAAGGAAGTTCAAAATACAGCTAATATGTTCATAGAAAGGGGCCAAGAGCCAGAGAAAGTATGGTTGGGGTATAATAAAGTAATGATTAAAAAAGTGAATAAAGCAAAGAAAGTACAGTTTTGTACCTACCATAAATGTAGATGCTCGAGTGATAATACAGCTGCAGTCATAACAGATGGGTTCTCCTGAATTCCAAAGTCTAGGTCCGGCGTCGGCTGTCATCGCTTCTTCCCTGACGTCAGTGCGACAGGGGTATAAAAGAACCAGCCAACGCCATTTTCTTCAGTTTTTCTTGCCCCAGATGTCAGGTGCCCCCAGAAAGAAGGCAATACATAAAATTATGTAATAATGCAATGCAATATAATCAAAGACCAGTAGTAGCAAGCAAATACACCATAAAAGAAGACCCCCTAGAGGGGAAGGAGGACTGCAGCTGTATTAGCACTCGAACATCTACATTTATGGTAGGTACAAAACTGTACTATGTTCATCGTGCATACAGCTGCAGTCATAATAGATGGGTAGAATCCCAAAGCTAAGAAAGGGGTGGTAGGCACTAGGTGGAACTAGGAGGAGCCAAAATGCCCTGCAAAGACTGCAGTGGCAAAGCCTGCTCTAGATTTGGAGTATAATGGTAGGTTGTAGTGCTTGGAGAAGGTATGCACAGAACTCCAAGTGGCTGCTTCTAAAATATCCTTGGTAGGAACTCCTCTGAGGAAGGCTGCAGAGGTGGCTGTGGCCCTGGTAGAATGAGTTCTAATGCCTGTAGGTACAGTTTTGCCATGAAAGGAATAGCAAAAGTATGCAGTGGGCTATCCATTTTGAGATTGTCTGTTTGGAAATTGGCTTTCCTTGAGCTCCTACATAGGCCACAAAAAGCTGTTCTGATTTTCTGAAAGGTTTTGTTCTGTCCAAATAATAACGCAGTTGTCTGTGGATGTCCAAGGAATGCAGTAATCTCTCCCCTTTGTTTTGAGGATTAGGATAAAAAGTAGGTAAATGTATGGCCTGATTTAAAGCTACCCTGGATACCACTTTAGGCATAAAGGACGGGTTGGTACGTAATGAAACTCTGTCCTGATGGATGATGATAAAAGGCTGGACAGCCATAAGAGCCTGTAGTTCTGAAACTCCAGAGCTGAAGTGATATCCAGAAGGAAAGCTGTTTTCCAGGACAAATATTGTAAATCTGATGAGGCAGCTGGCTCAAAAGGAGGCAAAGTCAGTTTTTCCAGAATGAAATTAAGATCCCAAGCTGGTATTGGTTGTTTCCTTGGGGGTCTTAAATTCTTAGCCCCTCTGAGGAACTGTCTTAATAGAGGGTGAGAGAATAAAGGTGGATCAGTGTTGTATTCTGCAGAAATGGCTGAGGCATGGATTTTGATGAAGGAGAGTCCACTGCTTAGCAGTTCAGCCAAATATTGTAGTATTTGAGGTAAATTCAGTTTTCCAGGGCTCTGGCCCTTTTCTCATTCAGACACAAAACATTTCCATTTTGCAGAGTAAGCTTTTCTAGTTGATGGCCTTCTGGCCTCCAAAATGACATCCTGCACCTCCTTGGAGAGCAGGGCCTGCTGCGATGCTAAGGAATCTTCCATGCGGCTAGATTGAGTGTTTTCAGCTGACTGAAGAGTTTTGAAGCTGTGCTGAGTCAGAAGAAGAGGCATTAGAGGCAGGGTCCATGGTGGGCAGGCTCCTCAGGAGTGGGTACCAGTGTTGCCAGCAATGAGGATCATCTTTGGTCTGTCTGCTCTGGTCTTCAATAGGACTTTGGGCAGCAGAGGAAGAGGTGGGAAGGCATAAACTGTCATTGATGTCCAACTGAAAGAGAGAGCATCCACTCTCCAGGCCTTTGGATGGAAGATCCTTGAGCAGAATTTTGTCAATTGATGATTTTTGTGGGAGGCAAACAGATCTATGTCTGACCTTCCCCATTCTTGGATTATTTCTGTAAAAACTTTTGGATGCAACTTCCATTCGTGTGGATCTGTCATATTCCTGCTTAGGTTGTCTGCCAACGTGTTTTCCTTGCCTGGCAAGTACTGTGCTTGTAGTTCCATTTGTAAGTCCATGGCCATGTTCCAAAGTGACATGGCCAGTCTGCATAGGGGATAAGAATGTGTTCCTCCCTGCTTGTTTATGTACCACATAACTGTGGTGTTGTCTGTTCTTATCAATAGCTGACCTGGTTGTAGAAGGTCCTTGAAAGCTATAATAGCATTTATTACTGCTAGCATTTCTTTTTGATTGATGTGAAGGTGCTTTTGGGACCATTTGCCCTGAATGTCATGTAGTCAGAGGCGTCTGTTGTGATGACTTGATTTGCTTGAGGCTTGCTGAATGGAAGACCTGTGTTTGTTTGACATGCTTGAGCCCACCACAGAAATTCCTTTGCAGACATGGAATTAGTGGTATTATTGTTTCCAAACTGTGGCTGTGTTGAGACCATATGTTTTTTAGGTACCATTGTAGTTTTCTCATATGCAGCTTTGCACATGGGATTAGTAAGATACAACATGCCATGAATCCCAGAGCCTGCAGGATTTTCCTTGCAGTCAGCCTGGTGCAATTTGCCAGTGTTCTGAAATATTGAATTAGTTGCCCCTGCTTCTCTGGCGTGAGGTAGGCCATCTGGGTGTTTGTGTCCAAATTGGCACCCAGGAAAATTATCTTCCGAGAGGGTATTTAGTCTTGATTTCTCTTTGCTGACTGTGTATCCCAGAGAGTTTAATAACATTATTACATAAGCCAGATGTTTCAGAAGGATCAGGCAGTCGTCCAAATAAGGGTATATTTGTATCCCTTGAAGTCTGCAGTAGGCAATTACTGATGCCAGGCATTTCGTGAATACTCTGGGTGCAGTAGATAAGCCAAAGGGCAATGCAGAGAATTGATAATGGGTTGAACCTGCAAGAAATCTGAGGTATCTTCTGCAATTTTGTCTAATTTGGGACATGCAGGTATGCCTCCTTGAGGTCCAATGTTACCAGCCAAGACTACTTGCCCAGCATGGGAAGAAGTTGCTGTAGAGTGAGCATCTTGAATTTTGGTACGAGTAGGAATGTGTTTAGGATGGAAAGATCCAAAATAGGTCTCCAATCTTTTCCCTTCCTAGGCACCAGAAATAGCCTGGAATAAAAACCTTGACCTTGTTAGGTACCTCTTGAATAGCTTTCATGTTTATAAGATATGAAATTTGCTTTTGTGCCTCTGCCCTTTGATTGTGTGGCAGGTTTGGCATGCCTTTCATTTTTGGAAGGGTATGAAAATGGAATTTGTAGCCTCTGTTTATAATGTCCAGGATCCATTTGTCCTTTGTGACAACATGCCAATTTTTTGAGAATAGTGCCAGCTTTCCTCCTAAGGGGCTGCCATTTGAGACCTGGTTGGCATGCAAAGGGGAAAGTCATTGGGTTTGCTTTCTGAAAGATTGCGAGTTGTCCTCACCACCTCTTTGTGTAGGAGCTTGCCATTGTCTGGCTCTGTACGAGCCTTGTGATTGTCCTTGTATCTGCCTCTTTGGGGTCTGTCTGTGGCAGGAAAGGACCAGTTTTGGAAGGCCAATTTCTACTAAAACGTGGGGGTTGAACCTGCAGAAATTCGTTCACAGTTTGCATTGATTTAGCCTTTTCCTCCATTTTCCGTAATACTTCCTCAGCATTTGCCCCAAATAGTACATCCTTTCTAGTAATTTAGCTTTGACATGATTAGGCAAGGCTTGTTCCTTGAGCCAGGCATGCCTACGTATGACTGAACCTGTAACAGCAGCTCTACATGAGGCCTCTAGAGCATCAAAACCACATTGTAAGGTATGTTTACCCACTTGTTCTGCACTATGCATCAAATCCTGCAACTCCTTCATGTCTGGTTGTTCAGGTTGTGACATTTTACTTTTCAATTGAGATAACAGAAACTGTTGGTATTTTAGCATATGAAACTGACAGTTTAAGGCCCTCATGGATAAGGTAGCCGAGGTATATACCTTTTTTCCCCACCTTTCTAAGGATCTGGAATCTCTCTCGGAAGGCAATGGAGGCCTTAACTCCCTTGTGCCCCTATGAGATGGTTTCTAGGTCAGCAGCATGGCTTTTGTATAGAAATTGGTGTGAGTCAGGAACCCTGTAGTACCGGTCAGGCTTAACTGGAGTTGGAGGAAGAGAGTCCGGGTTAAGGCAGGCCTCCGAGTAAACATCATCTAGGATGCCCAGGACAGGAGGTATAGCCAGAGGCCTGTGCTGGGGTAACAAAAGAAATTCCCTGAGCCTTTTCTTGGAATCTGAATAATCCTGGCCTTCCCAGTGGAAGTGTTCCCTTAGGGTATGCAGAGTTTCACTAAATGAGTAATCCTCGGGGGGGATACAGAAGGAATAGACTCCTCTGCATCAGAGTCTTCAAAAGGGGAGTAAGACTGTCCCTGATAATCAGAGTGCTCTGAAATAATGGAGCCCTGATCAGAGGAGGGGGAATCTTCCTCCACTCTGGGTCTTTTGTCCGGAGGTGGCTGAGAACCTCTGATTAGAGTAATTAAATCCTCAGCCATTTTAAGCATCTGTTTCTTAGGCATGGGGCCTGGAGATGGGCCCTGTGTAGCTGGTCTCTTAGGGTGCATGGTAGCTTTAGACTTGGTGAAAGCCTTGATGGAGAAAGAAGAGGAAGGTCTGAAGACACCTTGAGTGGAGGTGGACCTGTCCACATTCTGTGTTTCAATCTGTAGTCAGGGTGTGGGCCGAGGAGCCTGCGACCTGGTACAGGAGACACCGCCAAAGATGTGTCATCGGTAATCAGGGGCTGAGAACCGGACCACGTGTATTCGGCTTTGGCGTGGTGTTGGTAGAGGCCGCGGACCTCGAGTGTCGTTCCTTGTCTTAGTATCCGGCGACATAGTATAGTTAAATGCTTTCCCAAAAATTGTTGATGCTTAATAGTGCGTTTATTGAATGTAGCACAAAAGCGACAGACCGAGACGTTGTGGTCTGGGCCTAAACAAGGTATACAGAGGGAATGAAAATCCTTATGCGGTATTTGCTTCCCACAAGAAATACAATTATTACCTTTGTCTGACATCGGTCTGAGGCAAGAAAAAGTTTCCCCAATGGGGTACTTAGCTTTTAAGAAGACTTCGGTTCCAAATTTTTCGTAATCTCAAGAGCCGGCCGACTGGCACTTGCGAACTGCTTCGGCAAGAAAGACTGAAGAAAATGGCATTGGCTGGTTCTTTTATACCCGGACCTAGACTTTGGAATCAGGAGAACCCATCTGTTATGACTGCAGCTGTATGCACGATGAACATCATAATAATGCAGAAAAAGAAAGTGAGTTATATTTTGTGCCTAAGTATACTAATTTTTCTAATATTTTAGAGATAATAGCTGCGTATTATTGGTCTTGAACACAGAAAGAAAAATCCTGCCTACAAAATGTCAAACTTTGTTTTTCATATAAAAGAGGCAGAAGTCTTAAAGACATGTTAGTAAATGGAAAATTTGAGAGACCAAAAAATAAAGAAAATAATATAGTGAGATATGGAACTTTTTCCATGTGACAATTGCACAGTATGCAAACATACAGTGGATAGTTTTGAAAGTATTAATGTAAAAAAATGTGGTAGAAGAGGCAACTTCACTTGCAATAGTGAAAAGATTATACACAGTTTAAAATGTCCTTGTGGGTTATTTTACATTGGGGAAAGCCAGAGAAGCTGTGCTGTAAGATGAAGACAGCATATAAAAGGGACATCAAGAAGTAACAACTTCAGAGTCCTGTAGCTATGCACTTTAAGCAACCCCATAGTGCAGACCCACAGGGTCTACAGGCAACTGTTTTGGAACAAGTGAACACTAGGTTTAGCACTGATGAAAAAATTAAAAAACACTTAAGAAGGAAGGAAGCAATATTTATTTTAAAATATGATACAATGCTTCCAAGAGGTTTGAATAGGGAATTCTCTTGGAAGCATTTAATATAAGAAAGTTAAAAAAGGAATATTAAAAGTTAACCTTTTTAGTTGGCTTTTTTAGTGAATTCTTAATTGGATGACTATTTAATTGATTAAATGCACGTATTTAACTGTGTGCTTACTAGCAGAAAGATGTACTCTGAAAAGTCTTTTCTGAAAGCAGAGATGCCAGAGAAGTGTTATTTGTTCTTAATGGTATTAAAGTTTGAAGTTTTGCTGTTAACTTTTGCTGCAGAAGTTATTTTTTTTATTTTAATAAATCAGTCTGTGTACTAAACTGAATGAATTCATCTGGCCTGGAACTTGTGGTGTGAGGTCTGGTTTGTTCTACAGTGTGGTGATTTACTCACAATTTAAGTGTGTTTAGTGGTAATAATTCCAGTATCAGACCATGAGAATGTCAGGAGAGTATGTCAAGCCCACCCTGGAGGTATAACCCTTTATATGCAAACAGCAAAAATATCTAGAGACAGTCACTAGCCGGTGGACATTCCTCTCAAAAATGGTCAGAAGTGCAACAATTAACCAAAAAAGTGTAAGCAGGACTCATAGGAAGGGGGCATCAAGGAACAGAATAACGATTTCTCAATATAAATCAGAAGTATATTGTTAAATGTAGATCAGAACAGGAAAAATATCCTAACCTACAAAATGAAATGGAAGCAAAAAGTAGTTATGAATATAGTTATGAATAATGTTAAACAGATAACAGATTTATTTTAAGTTCAGTAAGTAGGAAGGGAGGTCTATTAAGAAGTTTGAAACGCCATAGTGCAAGTTCTGAAACTCACGAGTACAATATGATTACAGTATGATTCGTCTGTGGGGGGTGGAGACAGAAAAGTAGTTATTTTTATATTTTTAACAGCCAGCACCATGGCATAGAAGGAGCAAGTCTGGGAGGAATTTGATGGTCTAGATAGACCTAAAATAGGACACATTCACTTGGACAAGCTGATGGCTGGCTGCATGGGAGGGGGGAAAAGGTTATTTTAACACTATTCTCACAAGATAACATTGGTTAGTGTAACACTAGCATTAGTTCCATATTTTAATGAAGTACTGTAAAGAAGGCAGAATGAAATAACAGTGGTAATTTTCTTCATGCGATGCAGTTTGCAGTTAAACCTCTCAAATGCATTTCATTCTGAGCCAAATGGAACAAGCATATTTACACACCTATGTTACTTATATATATATATATATATATATATATATATATATATATATATAGACACACACACACACACACTATCTAAATATCTATACATGTATCTATACAGATAACTATCTACATCTATATATCTATCCATACCTATGTATACATCTATATATCTATGCTTTACGTCCATGCTTTACGTTGCAGCGTGAGGAGAGGCGCTTGCAAAAAAGAAGATATACAGAATATGCTATGCAAAGTTAGCATTTTGAATTTTGGAACTTTTAGAAACTGGTTTATTTTCTGGCAAATACAAAATGGCCTCTGGGTCCCTTTCTTTTCTCATGAAAAAAAGACTAAAGTAGATCTGTAGCCGCACCCCCATTTTTTTGTGTGTGTGTGGGGGGGGCAGATGCACTTGCCTCCCAGAAACTGGAAGAATGCCAGAAAACTCTAGCCTGTTTCAAAAATAAAGTCTGTACCCTGCCTTAAAATCTACAAGACCCACAAGTCTTGAGTAATGGACTCTTACTATTTTACAAATCTGTCCATCTGTCTCCCATCTTTATTGGAGGAAGTGACACAAAGAAAGTGGAGAGGGTTAGAATAAGATTTGGGGAATGAAGGAAGTAAGGGCTTTTACAACCCTCACCTAAGCCTTCCTTTCTAGTCCGCTTACTATTTTTTTTCCCACTTTCAGTCTTTACTACTCTTTGGGGCTTGCTGTCTTGTTAGGGTAAAGAGTTAAGTCCTTAATTGGGTTATTTCTACTGTATTTAGGTACCCGAGACTGTAAAACGTACTTGCCTGACTGCATCATCTTTAACTTGTTTAACTTCTCCTCATTTCTTGAGCACTTTCTCTGCAGGAGGTCCAAAAAGAAGTTCCTTGGCCCAGAGCTGGATTAAGGAGCGCTACTTTGACATGATCCAGCAGGGGCGAAGCCCTCAAGCAAGACAAGTCTCTGCAAACAAACTCAGGTCCCACAGTCACATGCACTACATCAAAGCCACACTTCATGGAATGCTTGACAGCCTGTGCACTAACATTTTATTTAGTCTGTTAAGCGGGTAAGTAGGTGGGAAAGTCCAAAAAACTATTTCAGCTATGACCAGACCAACTGGCAACAACATGACAATGTAAAACAAATTGGTACTACAAGTGCTCACACCAAACCAAGAAAAATAAAAGAGCACAGCGTTGCGAGTCCACAATCTTAGTTTAATATAAAAATAATAAAACAAACAGGTTAAGCGCTTTCAACAATAAGTATGACTTCTTCAGAACAAACTGCCATTGTGAATTTTACATTTAAATACAAGTTGCTGGTCTGCCATTGGTTCTAAACCAACCAATTCCATTTATGGGAAGAGGACATACTAAAGTTATAAACAAAAATTAATTTAAATAAAATAAATAATTTCATCATAAATGACCATGTCCACATGACAAAACCTTAAAATAGTACAAAATTAGTGCAAAAATACTGCCACAATAACACTTAGTTATAACAAACATTATAGACATTGCTAGATTTGATTTGCCTTTTCTTTGAGAATTGGCATTATGGTAATATGCTCATTGAGCTCATTCAGTCTTTACTACTCTTTGGGGCTTGCTGTCTTGTTAGGGTAAAGAGTTAAGTCCTTAATTGGGTTATTTCTACTGTATTTAGGTACCCGAGCACTTTCTCTGCAGGAGGTCCAAAAAGAAGTTCCTTGGCCCAGAGCTGGATTAAGGAGTGCTACTTTGACATGATCCAGCAGGGGCGAAGCCCTCAAGCAAGACAAGCCTCTGCAAACAAACTCAGGTCCCACAGTCACATGCACTACATCAAAGCCACACTTCATGGAATGCTTGACAGCCTGTGCACTAACATTTTATTTAGTCTGTTAAGTGGGTAAGTAGGTGGGAAAGTCCAAAAAAACTATTTCAGCTATGACCAGACCAACTGGCAACAACAGGACAAAGTCATTACATATACATATACATTGATCTCACAAATTATACAGACAGTTACACAGAAATGCACAGAAGTATATAAAAATATTATTAAGAAAAACATCATTATTCTGTCGTAACATAATAAAAGAGGGGAGTAAAACACAAATTTTCATAGTATTATAAAATTCCGGTAGAGATGCATGGATGTTTACAAAGGCTGGCAGCTATGATTAATCTGAATCATCAAAACCAATGCATGTTTCAGTTTGCTTAGGAAGAGGGTCAGCTCAGTGAGAGATGACGGAGTTTCTATAGACAGTTTATTCCATACAGTAGAGACAACCTTGTAAATGCCTTTTCCACAAGATACTAATGTATATGAAAGCATTTCTAACTGTGACTTCATAGACTAATATAAATTTCTTAAGAAAATTAGTTGTTTTAGTGGTGGGCAGAAATGCTTGTTTTAAAAGTTTGAAAATGTATGTTGTAGAAAAGTATCTCTTTCTTCAGAAGGGAGACAGCTTTTCAAGAGTATGACCGTGACATTACAAGTCTGTAAGAAGAATAAATACATTTACGAATTTGATTTTCTGCAATTTTTAAGGAGTTATTATGTTGCACGTAAAAAGAGATAACACGTAAGGCATATTCTAGCCTGGGCATAAGTACATTTCTGCTATGGCATTATTACATGCCTCCTTAGTTAGCAGATGTAACATGCTTATGGTATTTTTAGTAGAGCCACAAGCATGTCAATCTGAAGATCTGAATGAGTATTAAATGACAGATGCTGGTCCATATGCTCTTTTCAGGTTCCTGTGTTTTTTTTATATATATCTTTATTAAACAGACATTAAGTAAGTGACATGTATACATATTCAGTAATGCTACAAAAAACAAACCATACCAACTTTTTTCATTCAGTATACATTAACAATTTTCATTCACTCCAGAATTACATAAATTGCTCAATTCCTGCTTTCCTTTAATTTCACTATTCTCCTGAAAACTGTGTTGCATGTACTGCTCCCACAAACTCCAATTCTATGAAATTTGCTCCTTCCCTTTTATAAAAATCCCACTTTCGGTTCTTTAATTTCCTTTACAATATTCAGAGCTTCAGTTACAATTGGTTTAGATTTGGATTTCCATTTATTAGTAATTGCTTTTTTTGTAGCCAGCCCTCGCCATTTTGTTTTCAGTTGACTAAAGATGGTTTCATGATATTTCAGGTACATTCCATTTGATTTAACAGTTAAGGGCCTTGAAGATCAGAGTAGCAGTGATCTATGCTTTCTTCCCAAATCGTTCAGTGATTTTACTCTCTCTTTCATTTGGAAGAGGATTCCTGGTTGAATCTTTTTCCTCCAAATCAGACATCTAGCCCTGAAAAGAGCTAATACAAGCCAGTAAACAATAAAGAAATACAGCAGAGAAGAAAATGTCCCCATCTTGGTGCCCATCCCAACTCTATAAGCAGGTTGAACTGCAAGGTGGGCAGTACAACAATAACACATACAGTGTTCTTTGAAATGTGTCAAGAAAGATGGTGCTGGCCAATGGTCTTCTATGCCACAGACATTGTCACATCTGCGTTGGAGGAAATCTGTTGGGCCTGGTGGAGGAAGATACAGAGTTCTGAAAGATAGCCTGGCCATCAGGTCTTCTTGCAGGCAAGAAATTTCAAGAGGTACTACAGAAATGTTGAGTGTTACAATGAATGCTTACTATCATAGTAAAGGGAAAATAAAATCTGAGTCTAGCAAATGACAGGGAACAAAAAGATCCCAGAGCAGGGTCCCTTCCTAGAGTAAAAAAACTGACTTTCTTTTTTTTTTAGAATCCAGTTTTCATTTCTGGCACAGAGCAGGTCTGAGAAATCTGTCTGCTCAATAAAATGTACTAGGATATGAACAATATAAATCAATATCAGTCTCTACACTGCTCATTTAAACATCTGTACATCTTTTTGGCAAAGGCACACAATCCCCTCCTGTGTGGTGAAAAGAGTCTTTACATGCAGAGCACCAGGCTGTAGTCTTCAGCTTGAGCATGCTGAAGTAAAAAAAAAAATCTCTTCCTGAGACTAAAGATGTGCTCAGGGAAATTAAACCCAACCTAGCTTGGGAAGCCCACATTTTGAAGAAAATACAAGACTACAACTGACAGAAAAGTACAACTGTGTAAGTAAACTTATCATAAAAACAGAATTAGGAACAGATCACTGCTGCAGTAGCATATGGCTATATGGGACCTATCCTGACAAGAACTGGATACCCAAACGGTATACAGGAGCTTCTGGGTGCCTTCTACAAACACCACAAGTCTAAGGCAGCTCAAGGGCATGTTGGTATAAAAGCAGATGTACAGATGCAAAAATTTAGAGTGTCTTGCCTCTCTCTAAAGGAGGACTATCATATGAATGCAATGTGACCAGGTTGTACAATTGAATAGTTATATGCTAGGAGAAAAGTTTGACAGGTGAAAAGTAAATCCCACCTTGGCCAAAACGTCTCCAAAAAGGAAGGAGTCAACTGAAAAATGAGTAGGAAATGGAGGAAGAGGTGCATTACTACAACAGTCATCTACTCAAACATCTACTGTTATGGTACGTTTACTTACAATACTGCTTTATGTTCATCATTAGACCACCATTATAGTAGCATATAAAGTGGATATAAAAAGTATACACACCCCTGTTAAAATGCCAGGTTTTTGTGATATAAAAAAAATGAGACAATAAAACATTTAAAAACTTTTCCCACCTTTAATGCAACCTGTACAATTCAATTGAAAAACGAATCATCTACTCAGAGGCGATCGCTACTTAACATACAAGGCCATGTCAAACCAAGAGCTTTTGGACATGCTACACTTAAAGAAATCCCAATCCCTCAAAGACACGCTCCAGGGATCTAAACCTCGTCATCACAATAAACAAAACATGCTGGAGGGATAGGTTCCTGACCCAGAGACTCCCCAGACTCTGGAATAGACTGCCCCTACATGTCAAGCAGAGCGCCTCTTTGGCCCTCTTCAAAAGGAACCTAGATGACTGGATGGGAGACAGGAAATTCACCCCGGGGATCATGTCAGTCGCCTTGCTAGACAGGGGTCCAGGGAAGTAAATACTGTGTGAAGAAATAGCCAGGAATTGTTATGGCTAGGCTTGTATAGGCCCTAGGGCCGATAGCCTAGTACCAACCTATTAACCTATGAAAATATATAAAAAAATAAAAAAAAAATGTACAATAAGCTGGTTGCATAAGTGTGCACACCCCTAAACCAATACTTTGTTGAACCACCTTTTGATTCAATTACAGCATTCAGTCTTCTTGGGTAGGAGTCTATCAGCATGGCACATCTTGACTCGGCAATATTTGTCCACTATTCCTTGCAAAAGCGCTCCAAATCTGTCAAGATTGCGAGGACATCTCTTGTGCACAACCCTCTTCAGGTCACCCCCACAAAGTTTCTATTGGATTTAGGTCTGGCTTCTGGCTGGGCCATTTCAAAACATTAATTTTCTTCTGGTGAAGTCATTCTGTGGTTGACTTGGATGTATACTTGGGGTCATTGTCATGTTGAAAGGTGAAATTCCTCTTAATCTTCAGCTTTGTAGCAGACACCTGAAGTTTATGGGCCAAATGTGACTGGTATTTGGATCTGTTCATAATTCCCTCCACCTTGACTAAAGCCCCAGTTCTGGCTGAAGAAAAGTAACCCCAAAGCATGATACTGCCACCAGTATGCTTCACTGTGGGGATGGTGTTCTTTTGGTGATGTGAATTGCTGTTTTTGCGCCAAACGTACGTTTTGAAATTGTGGTCAAAAAGTTCAAACTTGTTCTCTTCAGACCATAACACATTTTCCCACATGCTTTTGGAAGACTATGTACTGTTTTGCAAATTTTAGCCAGACCTGGATGTTTTTGTGTGCAAGAAAAAGGCTTCCGTCTTGCAACCCTACCCCATAGTCCAGACATATAAAGAATACGGGAGATTGTTGTCACATATAGTACACAACCAGTACTTGCCAGAAATTCCTGCAGCTCCTTCAGTGTTGCTGTATTCGCTTAGCCTCCCTGACCATCAATTTTGGTGGGACGTCCAGTTCTTTGCAACGTTATTCTTGTTCATATTTTCTCCACTTTCTGATGACGGTCTTCACTGTCTTCCATGGTATACCTAATGGTGTGGAAATTTTTTTGTACCCTTCTCCTGACGGATATCTTTTAACAATCAAACCCCTTTGATGCTTTGTAAGATCTCTGCGAACCATGGCTTTTGCTGTAGCAGCAAAATGAGTAAATATCAGGAAAATCCTACTAGGACAGCTGAACCTGATTTGGGGTTAATCAGTGTCTCTAATTGATGGCAGGTGTGTACCCAATAAGACTGCATGTTGTAATTAAATCAAAAGGTGCTACAACAAAGCATTAGTTTAAGGGTGTGCACACTTATGCAGCCAACTTACTGTAGGTTTTTTTTTATTTTTTTATATTTTTCCCTCAACGGATTTGTTTGTTTTTCAATTGAATTGTACAGGTTATAGGTCACATTAAAGGTGGGAAACGTTTTGAAATGATTTATTGTGGTCTCATTTTTTATATCACAAAATCCTGGCATTTTAACAGGGGTGTACACATTTTATATCCACTGTAGTTATATGAGATGATTACAAATACTAGACAACCAAGGAGGGTCAGTCTAGTAGCCTTTACAGAACTGATCTAGCAAATTCTGCTTTAGTCCTGGAAAAGGAGTCAGTCTTGTAATACTTGGGGAAAGTCTGAATAGGAGACCAAGTAGCTGTGTTTAGAAAAGTTGTACAGTGCATCCCTTTCCAAAATGCCTTAGAAGTAGCCATTGTTCTGGCAGAGTGAGCTTTAGATTTCTGATGTAGGGACACAGTGAAAACAACAAAAATGGATGTAATGGGATAATAATTTAAAAATTATCTGTTTTGATGCTATTTGCCCATTTTTCTTTTCATCAAAAAACGTGAATCTGATCCAAAGCTCTGAAGTCTTTTGTTCTCTCAGTTAAGTATCCAAGTTTTTGGTGGACAACCAGAGTATACAGGGTTCTCGCACCCTTATTTAGGGAAAGGAAAAAAACATGGGAGATGAACATATTAATTCAAAAGTAAATTCTGAGACCACTTCAGGCAAAAAGGAAGGATTAGCTCTTAATGTTACTGTCTCTAGAAAATAACAGGAAGAGTTATTATAGATCTAGTTGTCGCAGACCTCCCATATCTCAAGACAAACAGTGCAGAGACCAGAACCTTCATCAGCAGATAAAATCCCCCAGCACAAGTTAAGGAAAGGAATACATATTATATATACCTTTAAACTAAACTTGAATGCCATTGCAAGTTAAGAAATGAAATTCAATATATACCTTTAAACTAAACTTGGACGACTGGATGTATGCACTCACTCTAGGCTTAACTAGCCTCTCCCTCTAAGAAAGGAAGTAAACCGTGAGGGTGGTACTGGCAAGGTGTGCATTGCCATTAGACTAAAATGGCCTTGAAACTCCAAGGAATCTGTGCAGAACTTAACAGTGACAGTAAATTAAACTTCAATTCCCTTGTTTTTAATGCCCCGTCCCCATCATTGGAGAGGACATCACAGGTTCATAAGTAGTTACTAGACTTGCAGTCCAGGGGACCACTGAGGAGCCTATCCCAAATTCCCAGCTGCTTGTAAGCACTGCTGGTTAAGTAACTTGCTCAAGATCACACGATATACAAATGAGGGTTGTGGGCATTAAACCCTGTACCACAGGAGCTACAGCTCACAGCCTTAACCCTCTGCACCAACTGACAGAGGAAAATCTAAATACTGGAGACACTGAAAAAGCCAAAAGGGAAAATGCAAATATTAAGAGTGTGGAAGACATCCTAAATGCAAAAAATAGTGGAAACTAATTGTCTAAGGGCTACAGAGTGGTGCGTTCTGTTGTAATAATTTACTACAAATTTGGCTATTTTATTACAGCATTGCTGAAGTTTGGACAGTTGTAAGACTGAAAGGTTAGTGAGGACTGGGGCAACAAAGGAGAGATGGCAGTAAAAGTAGAGGCTATCAGTGAGGTAGGTTTTTACTATGCAGAATGTATCTAATTTTTGATGAGCTTTCTTAACCACATTGTGATACATGGTAGTGGAATGTCAACTGGTCATCTATGATGACAAGTAAGTTTGTGCGATTTACTTGATCTACCATGGTGCTGTTGACAAAGATGACAGTGAACACTGTTTTGGCAGAGACATGTTTTGGGGTAAAAAGCAATAATTTAGTTTTTTGGGGGAGTGGTTAGTAGTAGTTCTGATTTATTTATAATTGTTTCAAATCGATAAGGACTGCTGTGTAAGGTCTTGGAGTTCAGAGGCCGACCTTGCAGAGCATATTAGGGTTAAGTCATCAGCGTATTAAACTAGGATAGCATTTTTTGTAGCACTGTAGAGGTCACTGATTAATATGTGGAAAAGTATGAGGTATAAGATGTCCGATATGCAACTGCAGTCCTAACATATGGGTTGTCCTGCCATTTTGTGTGTTTCTTGCCCCAGATGCCAGGTGCCCTCCAGGAAGGCTGTAATCATTGGAAGAAAAAAAAGGATTCCAGACAAATAAGTAAGCAATAAACCATCTACATTTATAAAAAACTATGTGTACCAAAACTGTAAAGAACACAACTGCAGTCACATCATTACATATACCATAGCTTACAGCTGAGGAGGAAGGAGGGGAGGAAGGAGAGAGTGTGGGTGTCAAACCCAACCCTGGGACTGAAAGCAAAAGCTGGATCTGGGATCTGGAGTATAAATTGTAGTGTGTGGAGAGAGGAGATGCATGGAGCTCATGCATGCAGCTTCTAGAATGTCTTTGTAGGGCACCCTCTTAAGAATGCTGTAAAGGGGTGCTGTAGCTCTGGTGGAGTGTGGTCTGACATTTGGGAACATTCTTCCCCCATGGAAGGAATAACAAATCTGATGCAATGTCAATAGCTTAAGAAAGAAAGAATACCACCTTTTGGCATAAAGTAAAAGTAGGGTTGGTTCTTATCTGTGCTCTGTCTGTGAATGATTACGGGGTATTATGTATTGCCATTAGGGCCAAACCCTTCTTGCTGAGGTAATTGCCAACAATTGAAAAAAGCCGTTCCATGAGAGAAATTGTAAGTCCACTGGAAGCTGCTGGCTCAACAAGAGTCCCCAAAAGCTGACACTGGAGCCTCTTGGTGGCTTGGCTTTCTTGATTCCCTTGATGATTGGCCTAGAAGAGGATGAACACACAGTGGATCAGTGTTATATATATCTAGCAGAAATAGCTGAAGCATGTATCTTTAAGAATATGAGAGTGAGATTCTGTAGCATTAGCATAAATATTCCAGGGGGATGAGTGGGATGTTAAATAATGATGCATCATGTCCCTTGCTGGTAAATTCCAAATGCTAAATCTCTTCATTTGCTAAGTAAACCTTTCTGTTGGATGGTCTTTTGAACTTCCTGAGAGGAGAGATAGATTGAGGTTATTTCATGGGATCCCCAGGCTGTTTAGCTGCAGCGTCTGAAGGTTTGGATGCACTGTTTTTGGAGCATCCAAGCTTGTGGATGAAATGTCCTGAACAGATTTTTGTAGAGATGATGGCTGGTGGGGTCATCTGGGAGTTTTTAAACCTTTGAAAAAATGAGTTAACTTCTCTTGATTGTCTTCTGTAAATGGCAATGCTGAGAATGATAATGGCTCTGGCCTGCAGAAATCTGAGGTATCTTCTGCAGCTGTATCTGATAGGGACATGCAGGTATGCCTCCTTGAGGTCCATTTTGAACTTTAACTATGAGAAAAGTGTTTTAATGCGACAACAAATCAGTATTGTCTCCATTGAGTTTCTTTTCTTGGAACAAGGAACAGTCTGTAAAATTGCATTGATCGAGAGAGAAAATTTTTGATTGACCTCCCCTCTGGGTTTTGTGGTAGGTTTGGCATGCCTTGTTTTGAAATCTTTCAGGATTAGGAAAGGACCAATTTTAGGCCAATTCCTGCTGAATCTGGGTGGCTGAACCTGGAATGCATATCCATCCACACTGCAGAAAGTGATTGCTGACTTGCTGAGAATTATGTACAGCTTCCTGCAAAAAGACCCTGTCTAAGGTTCAGGAGAGGCCAATTTTTTCTGTAAATCATCTAACAGGTAATCCTGATATTTGAAACATATGAAAGAGGCACTCTGACCCCTGTTGGCTGTTGGAAGGGTGGGGGTTTGGTGGATGAAACCCTAGGTTTAGGAGAAATAGTTTCTAAATCAACAGCATGGGGCATGGGCCTAAAGAAATGAGAATGTTCTGGGACCCTATAATATCTGTCTGGCTTGGCTGGAGCAGGAGGAAAAGAATCAGAATCCTCCTGGCCTTAAAAAAAAATGTTCCTCATGTGCAGAAGAACTTCCCCAAAGAAATATCCTCAGGAGGGAGGCCGGCTGCAGTTGCATTCTTGAAGGACATCATATATCCATGTGGGACACCAACAGTTGCAGGGAAGAAGGTGGATAAATCATTTTTTTTTATTTTGCTGCCTACGCTCCATTTGAGAAGTTGCTATGGAACCACTGCGATGAAGACATGGTGAGCCCTAAGGATGAGAGTTTATGTAACAGTTTCTGGTGAGAGACTATCAAAAGTTTGACAAGTCTAGAAAAATTGAGACTTGATTCCAGCATTTCTGTAGGTGTTTACAGTATTAATAAAGCAAAGCAGTACTTGTGCTGTGATGAGGATGGAAGCAGTGTTGTACAGAAGACAGAAGGTGGTTATCTATTAGACAGTTGAGAAGTTGCATATGCAGACATTTTTCTAATTTTGTTTGATAGATGTTGATAAGCTTGTAACTGGCCTATAGTCTGAAAGATCTGTATTGATTCCATGCTTTTTCAGTGGAATAAGGAAAGATTTTTCCCTGTAGTAAGGGATCTTTATTTTCAGATTATGGATTGAAATATTCAGAACTGAAACTGGATATGGAACTCTCTCAGACCATTTATTAGAGACAGCAATCAGTTTATAGTTGGTGATCAAGTACAATGGTTTTTCTTTCACTTACTGAATACAGATGACAAAAAGCTAGGGATACATAGAAACTGGCTTACAAAACAATCTAATGGTCAAGTGAAATGACAGTGGCCAATTTTGTAAAAGGACTTAAAGTGCGAGGACTACTCCTTTGAGGAGAAATGTCACAATCACTTTCCAGGGCAGGCGCATGTTTCAATAGTTTTACAGCAAGGCTCTTCAAAACTTGAATGACAATATCAGTGAAAACTTTCGCAGAGGTGTGCCTTATGGCAGAGCTCCTACTATTTAAAGGATAAGGAAGGATGTAATGCCCAAGCTTTGAAAAGAAAGAAAAAGAAAAATTCTACAACTCCACTGAACTGAAATATTATATGGCCAAAAAATATGTTGCTTATTCCTTAGAGTCTGAAGAAAGAAAATGATGAAAAAAGCAGGTAAGATGGGTTATAAGAGAGTACAAATAAGGTGCAGTTGGGTAAGTTGAACTCGCCATAAGAGCAGATGTTCGAATGACCACTATTACAGTAGCCATAGCTATATTGGTTATATCAACAGCAAAAAGAGAAATCTGTGGTATCCCTCGAAGTCTCAGAAAATAATAAATTCAATAAAGGATATTCCATTTTTAAGTCAGCTGTGGACTACCTACCATTTTCTATTTGATTACTTTGTAGCACATATTTTAGTTACATTTTATAGTTCAATTTTTATTAAGTGAACTAAGTGTATAGCATAATTTAGGAAGTGAACATCACATCCTTCATACCGCAAAGTTTCTTCTTGGTTTGTTTACATGGGTTACATTCTGCCAAGGATATAATGGACGGCCACCTTCCAAAGCATTAGGGCACCGTCCATGTGTCCAAACTGTCAAGTGGCTTGAGATGAGCTGCCTAAGAGACAAGTTTGGGTACAAAGCCCTTCACAGCTTTCCTGCCAGCAGAAAGAGGGAGTCTGAGCCTGAGCCTGAAAAGACTATGCCAGAAACAAAGCATAAGTGCCCACATCTTGGCATAACAAAACACACCAAAAAACAACAGGGATGCAGGGAGGGGAGTGGCTACTGCTGCAGTAGTAATTGAATGATCACAGCTGAGGCTAGTGCAGCGGTGATCATTCAAACATCTACTGCTATGATAAGCTCAGCTTACACAACTGTACAATATTCATCATATTGATCACTGTTGCAGTAGCCTTAGCTATATGGGTAGATTACCACAGCTAACTACATTTGGGAGGTAGTAGGATTAATCCAGGAACCCCCTGGAGAATGGTCCTAGTAAAGCTAGATTTGGACCTAGGTAAAAGAGTCGATCATGCAGTGCTTTGTAAAAGTATGTACAGAGGACCAAGTAGCAACTTCTAGAATATTTCTAGAACCCAACCCTTTCCAAAAAGCTATAGATGAACTCCAGGCCCTGGTACAGAGGGCCTTAACCCTGCATAGAATATATGTTTTATGGCAAGTATAACAAAAGGTAATAGCCTTACACAACCATTTGGAAATTTGTTTTGACACAAGTTGTCTCTTCTTACCTTCAGAAAAAATGAACGACTGATCTCAAGACCCGAGACATAGTTCTGTCAAGATAGCACCCAAGTTGTCTCTGGCCATCCAAGGTATGGAGTATATTTTCTTCTTCGTTGTTAGATTCAGTAACGAAAATGAGAAGATGGATAGTTTGAAAAGTAAACTTGGATACCATTTTTGGCATAAAAAAAGGATTAGTTCTCAAAGAAAACCTGTCCCTATGAAAAATTAGGTAAGGTTTACTCACATAACAGCTTGCAACTCATATACCCTTCTTGCAGATGCCAAAGCAATCAGTACAACCATTTTCCATGTTAAGAATCTCAAAGTCAAACTAACTGGATCAAATGGAGCAAGAGTTGGCTTCTCTAATACAAAATTAAGATCCCAAGGAGGGGCCACCAGCTTACTTTTTGGCCTCTTATGCAATGCAAAACCCCATTCAAAAACTTTTTGACATGAGACTGCCTTGAAAGAGGAGGCTGTATGAGCAAACATGCTAAAATGACAAATTAAAGAATCTTGAAAGAGGACTAAGAAAGGTCATAGGATAGTAACACTCAGAAATATAGTAAAATCATGGAACAACTAGCCCTGAATGGGTTTTGGATATGTTGCTGGCACAAACTAGAAAACCTTTCCTATTTGCCAATATACAACTTTCTGGTAGAAGGCTTTCTTTTCTCCATTCCTACCTGCTGCACTTCCTCAGCGAACAGGTGCCTAAAAGCAATGCAGACCATTACAGTCATTTGAAAATGATTGATGTTGGATTGCATCAAACACCCCTGCTCTTGTGTGAGTAGATCCAGTCTGTGAGAAAGAGTGTAGTAATTGCCTCTGACCATTTCCGAAAGATGGCAGACCCACAGTTGCCTAGTCCAGAAGGAAGTCACCACAATGATCTTGGGGGATTCCTTCTGAATCTTCAGAAGTACCTTGAACATTAGAAGATATTCTGGAAAAGCATACAAGAACATTACTGTCCAAAGGGAAAAAAGGCATCTGTCTTCCAAGCCTTCTTGGACAGAGTCCTGGAACAGAATCTTGCCAGATGATTTTTCAAAGATAAGGCAAAAAGGTCTACTCGAAGAACTCCCCACAGACAGATCAAATGTTGTAAGACCCCCCTGATCTAGCTTCCATTTGTGAGGGTCTGTTCAGGTCCTGTTCAGCTTGGTCTGTCACACAATTTTGCTCTGACAGAATGTAGGATGCCTGTAGAGTAAGAGTGTGCTGTAAAGCTATATCCCAAGCTAACATCGCTAGTCTGCAAAAGAGATGCAATCTGGTTCCCCCTTACTTGTTGATGTACCACATGACTGCAGTATTGTCTGTAACCACTTTGAAGATGCTCCAGGGGACAAAGATGGTGCAGAGTTGAGTGCCTTGATGAGAGCACCTATCTTCTAGATATTTATGGGCTTCTATCTGTCCTTGGTGTTCCACACCCCTGCACTTTTATCCTGAAACTGCTTCCCAAGCAAAGGCCAAAGAATCTATACTGACTGACCGCTGGGAAGACCTGGACTTAAGGATATCTGTTGTCTCCACCAAACCATTTGTCTTTAACAAACCCCAGCACTGGGATTTGAAAAGATAAAAGGGCCAAAAGACCAAAGAGATTTTGGTTACCACCAGAACTTTCTAATGTGACGTTCTGCCAGGGTTGTCATGAGAATCACTGATACCATGAGACTCAAAATCTAGAGATATTCCCTTGTAGTGACTGAAGTCTAAGTGGAAAACCTTAGAAAGATTTAAATAAATAATATTTTGCCCTATGGAAGGGACGTTCTTTGAACAGAGGTGTTCAGTTTGACATCCCAGGAGCACAATCTAGTGTGAGGGAATCAGGAAAGACTTCATCGTTCTATTGGAATCATAGCTTGTGTAAGAGCACTCTCACCCAAAGCAGAGATTCCTGACACTTTGAAAACGTTTTTGCAAAGATAAGCAAGTCATCTAAATATGTGGATATCCTGTAACCTACAATGAGCTATAACTGGATGTAGATCTTTTGTGAACACTCTTGATGCAGTGGAAAGTCCAAACATTAGGGTAGAGAACTGATAATGTGATCCAAACACAAAATCTTAAACATCTGAAATCTGGATGAATAGCTATGTGATAAGCATCTTCTAAATCTACTGTTAAAAGGAAATTTGAAAGAGCAAGAGGAGGTAGCAGTGTCCTAATTCAAAATTGTCACTTCATAACCTATCACAAACAGTTTTAGGAAAGAAGGATTCAGATATAGTTTCCAAGCATTTATTTTCCTTGGCAAAAGAAACATCATTGAATAAAAAATATTCACCACTTAAGAAGAAGGAATTGGTTCCAACAGTCCTTGGGACAGCATGAGATGAACAGGAGACAAAACAAACTCTGATATGAAGGATGAGAAATGACCTCCTGGAAAGGAAGAATTTCTTTGCACTGTCATCTGTAACCCTGATGAATGATATTCAGAACCCATTTGCCTAAAGCAATCTGTAGAAGCGTCTGATTCAGATCAATCCAAGAGTTGAGGAAGAGGAATGAATGAAAACTGACATCAGATCCAAAGTTGCGGAAGCATACACTTTTTTGCCATACCTATCAATAATTTTCCCATCCTTATCAGAAACAGGAGGATTGGAATTAACTAAGTGCTTAAGCAGCGGTGAGATGAAATAAGACTATAGGTGCTGTGTCAGATTTGGGAATAATGTATACACATTTAAAAGACTGACAAATTTTATATATCCTATCTGCCTTTTCTAGGTGCAGCCGACTGACTAAAGTACAGTTTTGTACCTACCATAAATGTAGATGTTAGAGTGTAGACACTGCTGCAGTCATTACACTTGGGTTATCCTGTCGTCAGGCGGTTCCCCAGTCTGCCTGAGTTCCAAAGTCTTGGTCCGGCATCTGTTGCTGTCGCCTCCTCCCTGACGTCAGTGCGGCAGGGGTATAAAAGATGCAGCCGACGCCATTTTCTTCAGTCTTTCTTGCCCCAGATGTCAGGTGCCCCCAAATAGGTAGGCAATATATACTGCTAATAAAACATACATAAGAAAAGCAAACAACAACTTTCAGTTACCAGCAAATACTCCCCATAGGTAGTAAAGGGTAGAATACATGGGTACGTACCAGCAAGTAAGAGGGGAAGGGGGGGGGTAACCTGGACTGCAGCAGTGTCTACACTCGAACATCTACATTTATGGTAGGTACAAAACTGTACTATGTTCATCGTGTTACACTGCTGCAGTCATTACACTTGGGTAGAATCCCAAAGCTGAGGTAGGGAGGCTGGTTCTATAAGGCATTAGGGGTGGCTATAAGGCCCTGCAGCACTGCAGTGGCGAAGCCAGCTCTGGATTTAGAGTAAAGAGGCAGATGGTAATGCTTGGTGAAAGCATGCACAGAACTCCATGTTGCTGCTTCCAAAATATCCTTGGTAGGTACTCCTCTGAGGTAGGCAGATAAAGTGGCTGTTGCCCTAGTGGAGTGAGATCTAATGCTGCTAGGTACAGGTTTCCCATGGTGTGTATAGCAAAAATGTATGCAATGTCCTATCCATTTTGAAATGGTCTGTTTAGAAATGACTTTTCCCTGTGCTCCCACAGCATATGCTACCAATAATTGCTCAGATTTTCTGAAAGCTTTGGTTTTGTTCAAGTAGAAGTGTAACTGCCTGTGAATGTCCAATGAATGCAGTAGTCTCTCCCCTTTATTCTGTGGTTTTGGATAAAAAGTTAGCAAGTGAATAGTTTGGTTTAGAGCCACACTTGATACCACCTTTGGCATAAACGTAGGGTTAGTTCTTAAAGACACCCTGTCCTGGTGGAAAATGAGGAAAGGTTCCACTGCCATTAGTGCCTGTAATTCTGAAACTCTTCGTGCTGATGTTATTGCCAGGAGCAGAGCAGTTTTCCAAGAGATATATTTTAATTCTGGTGTGCTAGCTGGCTCAAAAGGAGGTAAAGTTAATTTTTCCAAAACAAAGTTGAGGTCCCAAGTTGGAGTAGGTGCTCTATGGGGCGGTCTTATGTTTTTAGCCCCTCTGAGGTACTGTTTTAGCAGAGGATTAGAGAAAATTGGTGGATCCGTGCTGTAATGAGCAGAGATGGCAGAGGCGTGGATCTTGGAGGAAAAGGAGAGGCCTTTGTCCAGCATCTCAGTTAAATACTGTAGTATCTGAGGAATGTTTGGGACAAGAGGGTCAAGGTTGTGAGCCTGGTTCCAGGCACAGAATCTCTTCCATTTATCTGAATAGGCTTTCCTGGTACTAGGCCTTCTGGCCTCCAGAATGACATCCATAACAGCTTTGGAGAGAGGCACAGCTTGCTTTACTAAGGAATCTTCCATGCAGCTATGTTTAAGGTCTTTAGCTGGCTGTGGAGTATCTGATTGTTGTGCTGAGTCAGCAGATGTGGGATTTGAAGCAAAATCCAGGGTGGTCCTTGTGCTAAATTCTTTAAGATTGGGTACCAGTGTTGTGGCCAATCTGGTGCAATCAGGATCATCTTTGGCTCTTCTTGTCTGGCTTTTATGAGTACCTTTGGAAGGAGAAGTAGTGGTGGATAAGCTTATACTTGTAGGTTTTTCCAGCTGAATGAGAGGGCATCCACTTTCCATGCTTGTGGATGGTAACTCCTTGTGCAGAATTTCTGTAGCTGGCAGTTCATTGGGGATGCAAACAGATCTATGTCTGGGCTCCACCACTTCTGTGTTATCATTCTGAATATTTGTGGATTCAATTCCCATTCGTGGGGATCCATGATGTTTCTGCTCATGTCATCTGCCAGTGTGTTTTTCTCTCCCGGCAGGAATTGTGTTTGCAGACGAACTTGATAGTTTAGAGCTGTGTTTCACAAGGTCATGGCTTGTCTGCAGAGGGGGTAGGAGTGAGTGCCCCCTTGCTTGTTTATGTACCACATAACTGTGGAGTTGTCTGCTTTTAGTAGTAGTTGTCCTGGCTGCAGCAGGTCCTTGAAAGCTATAAGGGCATTTTGTACAGCTAGCATCTCTTTTTGATTGATGTGAAGATGCCTTTGTTGCGGGCCACTTGCCCTGAATACATTTTCCTGCCATGTGTGCTCCCCAGGCATAATCCGATGCATCTGTTGTCAGTGTTTGCCTGGCTGTGGATGGAGTAAAAGGCTGTCCCTTGTTGAGGTGACAAGCTTGAGCCCACCATCGAAACTCCTGTTGAAGGCAAGGAATTAGTGGTATAACTGTTCCCAAACTTTGACAGTGTTGAGACCATACACTCTTTAGGTACCACTGCAGTTTCCTCATATGCAGTCTGGCATATGGAATTAGTAGTATGCAAGATGCCATGTAACCAAAGGCCTGCAGAATTTTTCTTGCAGGGAGTTGGGTCTTTGTTGCTATCAACTGAAAGTATTGAGTCAAATGTCCTTGCTTGTCTGGCGTGAGATAAGCCATCTGGGCCGTTGTGTTCAAGCTGGCACCCAGGAATATTATCTCTTGTGAGGGCACTAATTTTGATTTCTTTTCGTTTACTGTGTACCCCAGGCAACATAACTTTTTTTTACAAACGCCAGATGCTTTAGAAGAATGTCCTTGCTCTCTGCTTGAATCAGGCAGTCGTCCAGGTACGGATAAATTTGAATTCCTTTCTGTCTGCAAAATGCAATTACTGGTGCCAGGCACTTTGTGAAGACCCTGGGCGCAGTAGATAAGCCAAAGGGCAGTGGAGAGAATTGATAGTGGATTGAACCAGCTATGAATCTGAGGCATCTTCTGCAATTTTGTCTGATAGGGACATGCAGGTATGCCTCCTTGAGGTCAAAGGTCACGAGCCAAGCTTTCTTGCCCAGCATGGGAAGAAGCTGCTGTAGTGTCAACATTTTGAATTTCAGAACATCCAGGTAAGTGTTTAGAGAAGAAAGATCCAGAATGGGCCTCCAGGCTTTGTCTTTTCTGGGCACCAGAAAGAGTCTTGAGTAAAATCCTTGTCCTTGTTCCTGTGGTGGTACCTTTTGAATAGCTCTCATGTCTATGAGTGCTGTAATTTGTTTTTGAGCCTCTGCCCATTGATTTTGTGGCAGATTTGGCATTCCTTTTAACCTTGGCAGAGTGTGAAAGTGGAAACTGTAACCTTGAGATACAATGTTGAGAACCCATTTGTCTTTGGTGATCATTTGCCAGTTGTGATAGAAAAGTGCCAGTTTTCCTCCCAAGGGGGCTGCCAAGAGAGAGCAGTTTGGCAGCTGTAGTGTGAAGTCACTGGGGCTGCTTTTTATATGGTTGGGGCCTGTCTTCCCCTTCTTTCTGGCCTGATGCACCCCATTGTCGAGGCCTGTAAGGACCTTGTGGTTGGCCTCTACCTCTTGGACGTCTGTATCTGCCCCTTTAAGGTCTGTCTGTAACTGGAAAGGACCAATTCTTTGCTGGCCAATTTCTGCTAAATCGAGGAGGCTGAACCTGTAAGAAATCCTTCACTGTTTGCATAGATTTTGCCTTATCCTCCATTTTCTTTAATACCTCTTCTGCCTTAACTCCAAACAACACATCCTGCTGCAAAGGTGCATCCAATAATTTTACTTTAACATGGTCTGGTAACGTATGTTCTTTTAACCAAGCATGCCTTCTAATGACAGCGCCTGTAACTGCTGCTCTACAGGAAGCCTCTAAAGAATCAAAACTACATTGCAAAGTATGTTTTCCCACTTGTTCAGCAGCATGCAATAAATCCTACATTTCTTTAATATTAGGAGGATCTGAATCTGGAAGCATTTTTGTTTCAACTGAGACATCAGAAATTGCTGATATTTTAACATATGAAATTGGCAATTTAAGGCTCTCATTGCTAAAGTTGCAGACGTATATACTTTCTTTCCCTATCTGTCTAATGCTCTGGCATCTCTGTCCGAGGGAACTGGATTCTTTGCTGATGAGGCCTCAACTCCTTTGGGTCCCTGAGAAATAGTTTCAGGGTCAGCAACAGGGATTTTGTACAGAAATTTGTGTGAGTCAGGGACTCTCTAGTATCTGTCAGGTTTAACTGGGGCTGGAGGTAAAGAATCAGGATTTAAACTGGATTTAGTATACACATCATCCACAATGTCTAACACTGGTGGAATAGCTAGGGATCTGTGTTGAGGTAATAAAAGGAAGTCTCTGAGCCTTTTCTTGGATTCTGAGTAATCCTGGCCTTCCCAATGGAAATGCTCCCTCATGGTATGTAAGGTTTCCCCAAAAGAGTAGTCCTCAGGCGGAGAGGCTGATGGAATTGATTCCTCAGCATCAGAATCCTCATAAGGGGGTAAAGAATATCTTAGGTCTGAGGATGAATCTGAAGAAAAGGACACCTGGTCGGATGAATCATAGTCTGCATCCTGTCTAGACCTTTTATCAGGAGGGGGATGGGAACCCCTGATCAGAGTGATTAGGTCTTCGGCCATTTTGAGCATTTGTTTCATAGGCATAGCGGCCTGTCCTGGAGAATGCTGTATTTGTTTCTTTGTTTTTAAAGGAGTCTTAGACTTAGCAGGGGGTTTAATGCTTAACTGAGTAGGTCTGAAGACTCCCTCTGAAACTGCGGGTTGCTCAGCTACTCCGGATCCCTCTGTAGGGTTAGTCTCGGTAGGCTGAAAAACTTGTGCATCCAAAGGCCCAGCCATCTCCACATGGGAGTCGGAGGCGGCCTGTGGTTCTGCAGAAGCGGTCGTCAGGGGCTGCGAAGGCGCCTCGCTAAAAACTGGAGAACCGGTGACTGGCCTAGAAGGGGCTTCGTCGTCAGTTTTGGGCCTCGGATGCCTGTCCTTATCTTTGCGCTTTTTATGCATACCGGTCATCGGAAGTTCCAACGGCATGGTGTAATTGAATTTTCTGCCAAAATAATGTCAGGCAAAATCAAACCGACGTTTAATAGTGCGCTTGTTAAACCTAGCACAAAACCAACAACCAGTGACGTCGTGGTCTGGGCCTAGGCATGGGATACAATAGGAATGGAAATCCTTATGAGGTATTTGCTTCACACAAGAAATACAATTATTAACTTTTACTGACATCGGTCTGAGGCAAGAAAAAGTTTCCCCAATGGGATACTTAGCTTTGTAGAAGACTTCGGTTCTGGATTCGGAATGAAAATCTCAGGAGTCGGCTGACCGGCACTTGCGAACTGCTTTTGCTTCAGGCACCGCGCGGCAAGAAAGACTGAAGAAAATGACATCATCTGCATCTTTTATACCCCTGCCGCACTGACGTCAGGGAGGAGGCGACAGCAACCGACGCCAGACCAGGACTTTGGAACTCAGGCCAACTGGGGAACCGCCTGATGGCAGGATAACCCAAGTGTAATGACTGCAGCAGTGTAACACGATGAACATCAGAAAGATTGCATGCAGTAACATGTCCTCTAAAGCTGACAGAACAGGAGGAATGAGTGTAGGTTCTGGAAAATCCTTCTATAAAAAAGGGATTTAGAAACATCAGTGTTCTCCCACTGAAAACACATTCTGGCAATACTGTCAGAGAAACAAACACCCCTTACAGGCAGAATCAGAAAATGAGCTTTCCTCTGAGATGGAATTAGAAATCTGAGGGAAAAAAATTGAATCTGTCTCCACCTTCCTGTTCAGATTCAGGATCTTGAGTCTTTTCAAAAAGAGAGGAATCCCGCTTTCTTTTACCAGAAACTACTTTACAAGACGACTCAATATCAAAACCTTGAGCTAAACCCAGTCAACTACTCCTATCTACAGAAATTAGAGGTTGAACAGATGCGTGCTTGGTTTCCAGTTTCACTTTTTGACAGGAAGAATAGGGCCAACCGGGATACTAATGGCAACAGCTGCTTCCCCAGGGATGGGCACAGCATTCTGGTACAACAGGAAAACCTTCCCTGTTCCCTTTCCCAAACACCCACAACAGCGGCTCTCCTTTGTCCACTGAGGAAACTCCAACAGCAGCAAAGGACTGGGCTTGTATGTGCTACACCAAAGGTATCCGGGGTAAAAGATAAGTGGATCTCCAATACAAAAAATTGCCACAGCAGTTAAGGCAAACTGTTAGCCTGCCATGGTGGCAAAGGCTATTTGTATAACTTTGTATTTTGTGGC
Source organism: Protopterus annectens (assembly GCF_019279795.1). Lineage (NCBI taxonomy): Eukaryota > Metazoa > Chordata > Ceratodontiformes > Protopteridae > Protopterus > Protopterus annectens. The sequence goes on along the minus strand of NC_056736.1, from coordinate 285,811,364 downwards.
TGGAAGAAGGATCAACCATGGGACCGGTAGTCTATTCCATGGTCAAAATAAAAAATGGAGCTTCTTTCTGGGGAAGACTAGCAGCAAATGCCAGTAAAACCACAAGTCCACAAAAGTTACTTTTTTTTTTCCAACAGAAAAACACAATAAAAAGCACTTTCAAACACTATGCCAGCCCCAGCCAGGAATAATAAACAATTTCTTCACAGGAAATCTTTTCACTTAGTTAACACTATTTTTTTCAGTCAGTTTAAAAGGAGTGTTCTGCTAAGTACATTACAGTCCCGAGACAGTCCATCAAAACTCAACACTCATAGCTGTAAAATAACTTTTCTGAAGAGGAAAGTAGTAAATCAATAAATTTTAAGAAAATGGAACTTTTTGTCCAAATGGAACTTATCTGTCCGGCAAAGGAAAGCACAAGATGACCATCAAGCGACAGTAAAGCTCTGAAGGACTTTACACCCAAACCTGTGTTTTAGTCAGCTCAGCTCAAGCTGCTTGACAGTCTGGGCCCACAGAAGGTGCCCTGACACTTTGGAAGCTGGCCAGACATAACAGCCTTGGTAGGATATAATCCATATAGCTAAGGCTACTGCAGATATGATCACTATGAAGATCATCAAAAGTTTATGAAGGCAAGGTCAAAAATAAAGATTTAGTAGGAGGTATATGGATAGCAACCACAGTAATACACTGCACAGAGTAAATTATGAGAACACAGCACTACACTCCTAAGCACATTATAAAACATCACTTAAGTAGGCATGCATCAAATTAATCAGCATGTCAAAACAATTACTACTCTATACAGTTTAAGTAATAAGCCAAATGGTGGCCTAGATGGGTTCTGCTAATTAACGTTATTCAAACTCATTGGTGAAGGGCACTGTGACTATTGTATGCCTGTCCTTCTGATGTACTCCTCTGTTAACTCTACTAGGGTAAATAAACAGATACAGGCTCACATTTAAACATTCACATGCAGTGCACAACATGCAGACAGACAAGTTGAGCAAGAGTATGAAAAAAGGAAAGTAGTTCTCTGGAGGGGGTAATGCAAAGCACTGCATACAATGACCGCAAATGTGGCGCAGGATGCAGGCGAATGTAAACAAGTTTAAGGTGAGTTCTGAAGGGAAGCCAAAGTTTTGAGTTAACAAATGTATTAGTAATTACACTGAAACACTGAAATGCAGCAATTATATAGAGTAGCGGGCAAGTAATAGAAGTAACTCAAGAAGATGATGGAATAAGTCAGAGGTCATGATGAATTAGTCACGAACACTAAAAGAAATGCCAATATATAATATTTTTGCATTAATGTTAAAATTAATGTTACTGTAAAGCAAAGTGAAGGATATAATTTTATTATATTATCTCCCAAACCAATCTGGTAACTCAATTTAACATCTGAATGCTAAAGAAAGCAACATTACCAAACTGAATTTTCTGTAAGGGCTTGCACCCCTCCCAACCATCTCAGCTAGTACTAAAGGGAAAGGGATTTAAGAGGGCACCAGAAATACAGACTGTCTGGAATCATAAGCCTCCATTGTAAATGTCATGCAAATGATGGGAAAAATCTACTTCCAAAATATTTTTGGTATGGGTAGCTTAAGTAAAATTATGCAAAGTATTGGATCCTGCTACTAATCTAGATATACAGAAGGCATCGCAAGACAAGTCATGGGTCTGCCATTACAATTCTGCACATGTATTTGCACCGTACTTGCACCTTATAAAACTGGGAAGGGTTTCAGAATGCAAAGCGTCAGGAAGCTGGTTCGAGTAATGCATTGCTGAAGAAGTCTGCAAAGACTTCCATTACTGGGGGCAATGACAGTTAGCTTGTTGTGCTGCAGAATGGAAAAAGACCGTATGTTAAGGTTATGGTAAACATACAAACCAGAATCTTTAAAGTACAGCCAATCTACGTCAGGCCAGTTTGAAGTACTACTGCACAGAAATTCAAAACAGGAAATCCTTTTTTCTGCTTTCGACACAGTTATCCAAATCAGTTTAAGTGATACGCCTTTTCTTCCATAAGCAAATTAGTATTTTGACAAGACAAAAGAAAAGTACAACAAAAATCAAGTAGATCTTACTTGGCTACATCAAATGACTGTGCCTTCTGCAGCTTCTGGGATCCTGGACCTGAGCGCCCAAAGGAAGAACTCTTTGGCAATGTGGCTGCTATAGAAAAAACAAAATCAACAAATATGCATACACATTATCACAAATCAAAATTTACACAAAATAACTTACATTTTCAAAAAAATGTGTGATATAGATATAAGAAAAGAATCCTAAAATATGTCTACTAAGTGTCATGCTATTAACATGTGAATACTGTTACACTTAAACCTATCTCACTGGCCAGAAGGCCAAGTAGACAGCCTACATCCCTATCTTGCAGCTTTGCCTCTGAGTAACATATGTATTCCAATTAACTACAAATGCAAAACAAAACTCAAGCCTTTTCAGTTCTTTCTGCTGCAAAAAGCAAAGATCTGCAATAAATTTCAGAACTGCTCTTTTAATAACCTTAAATAATGAAATACAACCATAAATATTAAAGATATTAGTAGCAGTAGCCAATAAAATCTGTTCTATATTTTATAGAGCTACTGCTATGAAGAATACCATCTACAACTGCACTCTCCTCATCATAAGGGGAGCTGCTGGTTGTTGCCATATTCCTAATTAATGGAATAGAAAACATTAGCAACTCCAAGGAAACAAAAGCTGACAATAAGTAAACAAGATTCACAGATATGAGTAGCCAAAACATGTTCCTCATCTGAACAGACAGCCGTGTTTTTTAAAAATGCAAATCCTTAAGAATCAGAAAGCTGTTGCCCTGGTAGAGTAAGGTCTTACCACTACAACAAAGGTGCTATTACATTTGTTAGAACAAAATGCAAGGCAACTGCACAGCCATACAGTGTTTCTATTTAGTTTCTAACCATCTTTCCTTCATGGTCTTTCATAAATGCAACAAACACTTGACAGCTTGTTTGATGTCCTTAGACCTGCAGTATACTGTAGCTGTTCTTAAACTGCACATCCTTATATACTCTAACTAGTTCGTGGTCATGCTGTTGCTAGCATGTGTCCAGACTGTGGTGGAAGAGATTCCACGGACTAACAAAATATTTTAACAAATAAACACAAAATGTATACTGGGTGGGAGGGACAACAACACTAGAGCCTAGATTCCACAAAGCCTGGAGAAACACTGTGAGGGGCCTCTGTCATCCAGCAAGGATACCAAAACTTAATATTCAGGTCCACACTCCCTCCTGTATGATATCATACTGGGAAACAGTATAGCTGGGAACATCCAGATGTTGCATTGGAATCATCACATGGTACATGGCATACTACAACATGTAGACATTCTGCCTCAGTATCCAGGTAGTAGTGAAAACAGTGCAAGGACCAGTTCACTTACCCAGTTAACCAATGTAATGAAATAAAGTCGAGTAAACTATTTGGAGAAACTGTAACTAAAATATGGGATGTAACAGTAAGAAATTTCTCAGCCTGTTTGCCATGTCAACATATGAAAGACATGAATGGCAAAATATTTTGCTTCCTGCTTTATGTTCAAGAAATGGATGCCAAGTCCTTTAACTGGCAAACAGAAAATTTTTTACATTTAACTATCCAAGATTTTTTTTAGTACCTGGCTTCTTGAATTCTTTTAATACAAAACACTATCTCAGGAAAAAAAATAACTGTTTGCATATCCTCCAAGATGTAAACCTCAAAAATTAAGATGATTGATGTGTAAAACTCTGGCCTACTGATGCAAAAGAACAATGTGGAACAAAGCCAGAGGAATTACTTGGGTGTTAACAGCTTTTTTAAGAGAGAGATCCACAGCTACAATGGCCTGAATGCAACTGTTAGAAAGAGATTTAATTTTATTTTCATATTTTCTTTTACAAAACCTTTGAACAGCATCAATCAATGGAAATAAATCCACTGCTTTCTCCGGTCTATGAACAAAGCATTCATAGCTAGTGTTCTCAATTGGGAAAACCATGCACAGGAGATGGGGAACTGACGATTATACAGAGAAGTACACAGTACAGCTGTGTTAGGGTACTTGCAATGTATGTAGTTCAAATAATAATGGGATCACTGCTGCATTAATCTTCATAGATGAAATACCTTCCATTCAGAAATCTATGCGCTGAAAGCCTCTTAGGGTAGGATTAAACTGACCTCTTTACCAAGGATGCCAAGCAAGAAACTTAGTTGTAAGGGACAGCATAACCAAGTGCCATCTTCAGTTCTTTTCTGGGGCAGATGCAATCACCAGTAAAGGTGCACCTGTATCCGCAATTCTAAATCTTGTAGAGTAATACCTGAAAATACCTAGTGAAGTGATGAGAGATAAAAACAGCAGAAGCTCATTACCCAAGTCAAGCCAAATTCCCAAAACACCAACTTCCAATACCTACCACCAGAGGAAGAAAAATACATGCACGAGTGCACCTTCATACACAAGGATACCTTTGGAATAGGAGCTACTTCTGTAGCACTGATCCTATTATGCAAACATCAGCAGTTGTACTAAGTACCCTGACACAACATACAGTTCTCACCAAAAGGATCACTGATGCCATAGATTTACAAATGAAAGGAACATCGAGATATCTTATTCTCTCATTTCTGGGGGAGCTGGCACCACCATAGAATTACAGCTGCCCTTCATAGGAGCCCGAGTACCTGTATGCAGTTTGGAGGTTGACACAGCCAGCATCCTGAGACCTGTGAAGCAGCACAGGACAGAGTCCACTTTAGAATCTCAGTGGGCTGGGTAAGCACAAGGCTAGTAATCACCAAGGCCAGGAAAACCAGGCCTCTGCAGAGCAGAGTTGTAACCTCATGCTGTTGTTCTGGTGCTACTTTTCAGTTTATGGGGCTGTTACAATCTTCCTCATCTTTTTCAGTTGTATGCCTACAGTGGAAGGTTCACCTAATGGATGGCTGACCTGCAAGTAGCATTCTAATTTTTTGTGAGTCAAGTAAACCTGCAAGGTTATTAGCTACACTGGCCAGAGCTTTCTTCTTAAATAGACGAAAATTATCCAGAATTGTGTGTGTGTACACGTCTGCATGTAACCAAATTTATTTGATTATGACAACTTGATCTTATAACTTCCTATGAATCAAAAAGAAGCTCCCCTGGAGGTTTAAATTTATGTTTAAATAATGAGTTGGACTCTCTGACATTTAATGTCACTCATACACTCTTTTTAGCTGGTGTGAGGTTTTGCCTTACATAAAAGGCTAAGCAGGTTCATGCTGGCAAGTGACTTGCCCATTCACTGTTGCATGTCATTTTTATTGTACGCCAAGTACTACACAATATGGCCCATAATCAACAACCTCCTTTTCCCCATCTTCTACATGGGGTCGGGGTGAAGTGTCAACTGTCGCCAACTCTGTATTCAGTGCCACTCTCCTACCTTCTGCAACACTCATGCCTGCCTGTTACAGGTCTCCTGTCACACAATCCCATCCACCTCTTTGCTGGATGCCCTCGTTTCCTCTGCCTTCTTCCTGTTTGTCCCAAATCATCTTCAACAGATGGTCTGCTTTTCTGCACATGTGCACAAACCACTATAATCTGTTCTTTGACCTTTTCTGCAAATTAAGCTGCTTTGGCTTCTACTCTTATTTCCTCATTTAGTCTGTCCCACAGTTTTCATCTTGCCACCATCTCAGGCACTTCATCTACATAACCTCTATCTTCAAGTTTCTGTACCATAAATAGCATTGGTCACACCACTGTTTTGGACATCTTACTTGTCGGCTTCTGTGGCATTCTCCAGTCATACTACAGCTGACATTGTGCCAGTTGGCTGCAGTTCTTCTAATTCTAGCTCTGACCTCCTCATTCAGACTTCCCTTCTCCACAACCACCCCTCCCAGACACTTGAAGCTATAAACATGTTCCACTATTTTCCCTTATACCTCAAATTCTCAGCTTCTTATTTCCCGCAACTGCTACCATTACAACTTTCTTATCTGTACTCAGTTTCATCCCATGTTCAGTTTTTTTTATTCCATTCCCCTATCCTTTGCTAAAATTCTTGCTCAGAGTCTACCTGCAATGCCACATTGTCTGCAGATGACAACTTTCTTGATCTGTCCCATTCGACCTGTTTGCTAATATAGTCCATCACAAGTATAAACAGTTATGGACTTGGATCTGAATTCAGATGCATGCCTACTCCCACTGGGAACCCCTCTGCCAGTCAAAACAATATTTGTAATTGAGTTATTGGGTCCTTGTACATAGTTTCCACTAATTCTATGGGTATTTCTCAGACTTTGAACCACTGTAGAAATGTCCAAATCAGTTTTCTTGGGACCTTGTCATATGCTTTCACCAAGTCTTGGAATGTCAGCTGGATTCTTTCCTCATCTCTAGCTTCTTCTCAACTCTGTGTCTTACTGCAAACATCGGGTCAGTACTGCTGCATCCTGATCTGAATCCCAACTGCTCATCTCCCATCTTACTTTCAACTACTCTGCATATTTATCAATCACACTCTCCAGAACTTTCATACACTATGGCAAGAGTCTGATACCCCTGTATTGCCCACAGTTGTGAAGGTCCTCTGTTCTTGAACAGTGGTATTAGTATGCTTATCCTCCAGTCATTTGGGATATGCCTTCCTACCTACACTGCTATGCGTACCTTCAGGAGCCATTTCTCCCCTATCTCACCCACCATCTTTATCAAATCTGCTGTGACCTCATTTAAGCCGGTTTCTTTTCCTGACTTCATTTTTCTTTGTGCTGTTCTTGCATCTTCTGTGGTGGGTACCTCCTCATCTCTTATCACAAGCTGTGTCTGAAGCAGTATAGCTTCTGTGTGGTTTCTTCATTCAGAACTGCTGAAGTACTCCTTTCATATGTCTTTGTCATTCTGTGAACTGGTAAGCATTGCAGGCATCCCTTGTAAAAGATGTCTATCTGTCTTTGCAAGTAGCATTCTAATTTTAGTTTGGAGGTTGACACAGCCAGCATCCTGAGACATGTAAAGCAACCTGATATAGCTTCTTTGTGCCATCTACTGAGTCACTTTCCAGAAGCTGGTACAGTGTCTCTGATGCCTTGTTCTTTGCCATTGCAACTCCTTTCTAGCCAACCAGTATTCCTTCTGGTCAGTCTTTTCTGTCTGGCACTTATTCCTGCACTCCTTTCTTTTGATGACTTCCTGGACTTCTGCATTCCACTACCAACATTTCCTACGTTCCTTATTTCCATACCTGGCTCGACCACATATCTGTTCTGTAGTCCTCAATCATGCTGTTTCGAGATGCTTTCATTCTTAAACTCTACCTACTACCTCTTCTTCTTGAGGTGCTACAGCTCGGAGCAATTCATTGAACTGCTGTGCTTTCAAGTTAAATTCCAGGTCTTCAGCCTGGTCTCTATTAACCTTTGTGCCTTCTCTGACCACTGCTTGCAGCTAATTGTGGCAACCAGTGGTTTATGCTGCAAGATGACTATTTCCCTAGGGATGACTTTGCAGTCGTTGATTCTACCCTGGTGTCCTTTCCTTACAAGACGGAAGTCTACAGAGTTGCATGGTGGCTACTCTTGTACGTGATTTTGTGACTGTCTTTCTGAGCCATGTGTATGCTACAATCAAGTCATTTTCCAGAAAGAAGTCTAGAATGGTCTGTTCTTCCTTATTCCTGTTGTCCCATCCACGTGGACCCGGGCAGCATTCATATCCTCTTCTGTCTGTGCCGATATGTGCATTCAGGTCACCTGTTATCGGCACCAATTCATGTTGTCCTGCTTTAACTAGCAAGTCCTCCAACTGCTATCTGAATGCACTTTTGCTCAATATCACAACCCTGCTGTTGGGCACAGGCTGAATTTATAAATACTGCACTATCATTTGGCTGGCATCTGCCAGTAACTCTAATGACATCTCTCTCTGCCTTCTGTAGCCTTTCCCTCACCACAATACCCACACCATTTCTAACCTGTTCTCCTCCTTAGTAGTATACTTTGGATCCCAAGCCAAGAAGCTTTGCTGCACTGACCTTCCATCTTGTGTCCTGGGTACATGGGATGTCCAGCCTCCTCCTCACCATAATAGCATCTACCTCCAAGCTCTGTCCTGTGAGTAAACCTACACTGACTGCAGCAATTCTTAGTTTATGCTAGGCAGGTTGATTGGTTTTACGTCCAACTTTCACTCAACGGAAATACCCCAGGTAACCCATCTGGGCAAATGGACATCAACCTGCCAGCCAGTAGATTAACCCAGGGCTGCTGGGCATTAAGTCAGGCACACACTGGCCAACAGGGACACATACATCCTTCCCACTATTAGCATGGGTCCCTGACGTAGGCCAGGTCATCAATCTACTTATCACCAAATACCCTTGCCCATTTGGCAACATTAGACAATATAATCACCTAGAGCCGTATTTAACACTGCTGAGTGGCTAGCCATGCCACAGATCGTGATCTGTGATCCATGTACTCTTATCTTGACAACACTGCACACCACAGCATATGCCCAAAGTGATTAGTCTACACAATTCTTCCCATACAGGGCACCATGTAGAAGCTGTGCTGCTGTTCAAAGCTCCATTCTTGTGTGATTTTTGAGATAGAAACACAAGCCATGTTTTTTGAAGGTGGGAGGAACCCCACAAAGACAGGGAGAACATGCAAACTCCAAACAGATATTGGCTGGAGGACAGGACAGAACCTAACACTTGTGCATGGGAGGCGAAGACCTTAACCATTATACCAACTGGCAACCAATTTTGCCCATAAGGGAAGTTTCAAAAGCAACTCTCTGGACAAGGACATGTTTGAAAGTTGGCATATGCACATGACATCTTCGGAAAGAGAAATCCTTAGCAATGTATGCTATCTGGTAACCACAACTAAGACTACTGCCCTGGCACTGACATCAATAGTACTGTAGTTACATCTCACACAATGCTCATTTACTCTAAAAGCATTCAACAATACCAGTGGCAAGCACTATTCAGTGGACACACTGACCATCTCTTACATTCTTGCAACATATTTTTATGATGTTGCAGACAGTGTAGAATGCAAAACTGAATTAACAGCTCTGAGGTCCAAACTAGTAGAAGTATAAAACTTCTTGCCAGAGCTATCCAAAACACAATGTATCATCATCAAGTACAAACTGATCCTTTGACTGCATCCACAGAAATTAAAGCAGGATTCACCACTGGATTTCAATACAAATACTTACATTTCTCCTCCGCTCAGTAGAAATGATCAGTCTTTGTACATACTGGTGTTTGGGAGTTAAGGTGCTGATGAGATTTTTTTATTTATTATTATTTTTATTTAACATTTGTTGACCGGGCTAGTCTAGCTGGATATATGTCCATTTTCAGTAGAGCCCCGGGGAGAAAAGCTCCACAAAGAACAGTCAATTTAAAACAAATCAAAGTTTTTGGGCATGTATAGATGCTCAAGGCCATCTGCAAATGCCTTTGCAGGTTGTTACTAGGCAAATGAAAAAGTAAATAATTTGAAGCCTAGCCACTGCATTTCCCACCAACTGTGACATTTTCCCATGAAGGTCCGAGGGGCACTGCCAGTGAGCTACCTACTGTTACCCATCCACTCATTCAGGTTGCATATGGAGAATGTGAGAGAACTACTCTGAATATGAAACGGAGTCTGTTCCACAGGACAGGAATTCTGAGTTAGTTACTTTCATGTCAGCACATTTGGTTTCTCTTAGATGAAGGTCAACATCCTTAGTATTGGTGTTCACAGCACTGCTGGTTTTATGGACATGAAGGAGGTTGCTCAGTATAGAGTCATTTGAGGCCTTGTGTACCATGCAAAGACTTTCCCCAAGGAATTTTTACAGGACTGTGTACACAATGGAACTCAACCTCTTGATTTTCTTTATAAGAAAATGTTGGGGCCTTTAAATCTGAATCATATGCCTGATCAAGTACATGTCAAATAGAGCAGTGACTTTAATTAAGGGCCTAATATAAGAGGAGTAGACAGGCAAGATAAAGTACAGTTGTGTACACTTACCATAAATGTAGATGTTAGAGTGTACTCACTGTTGCAGTCATCACTTTTATCTGCTTGCAGTAGCCCTCAGTCGGCCTGATTACCAAAGTCTTGGGTCCTGCGTCGGTTGCTGTCCCTTCTTCCAGGACGTTAGGTCGTCGGGGGTATAAAACATGCAGCCGACACCATTACATCAGTTTTTCTTGCCCCAGATGTCAGGTGCCCCCCTAATGGGAAGCAATTAAATCTATAAATATACAAGGTTATACCTCCAACAAAAAAGCAAATACACCAAAAAGCTTTTGAGCATAGTAAAGGAGAGTAGAGGTATAGCCAAAAGAAGTAAGGGGGCTGGAGAGAGGGTAACCAGGACTGCAACAGTGAATACACTCGAACATCTACATTTATGGTAAGTGTACACAACTGTACTATGTTCTTCGTGTTTCACTGTTGCAGTCATCACTTTTGGGTAGATTCCTAAAGCTAAGGATGGGAGGAGAAATTTAAATAGAATTAGGACCAGCTAAAAGGTCCGGCAACACTGCAGTGGCAAAGCCAGCTCTGGATTTAGAGAAAATTGGCAGATGGTAATGCTTGGTGAAAGTATGTACAGAACTCTAGGTAGTGGCTTCTAGGATGTCCCTGGTAGGGACGCCTCTGAGAAAGGCTGTAGAGGTAGATGCAGCCCTGGTAGAGTGGGGTCTGATCCCCTGCGGGATAGGTTTTCCATGGTGTTTGTAGCAGAAATGAATGCAATGGCCTATCCATTTGGAAATGGTTTGCTTTGAAGAAGCTTTCCCCTCTGCCCCTGCAGCAAATGCCACCAGCAGTTGATCAGACTTCCTTTGAGGTTTAGTTATATCCAAGTAGAATCTAAGTTGTTTGTGCACATCTAAGGAGTGCAGTATCCGTTCCCCTTTGTTCTGTGGATTAGGAAAGAAGGTTGGCAAATGTATGGACTGATTAAGGGCCACACTGGATACCACCTTGGGCATGAAGGGGGGATTGGTCCTGAGGGACACCCTGTCTGCATGAAAGACGATGAAAGGCTCCACTGCCATGAGGGCCTGTAATTCAGCTACCCTTCTTGCTGAAGCTATTGCTAAAAGGAAAGCTGTTTCCCAAGAAAGGGATTTTAAGTCCGTAGAGGCAGCTGGCTCGAAAGGAGGAAGGGTGAGCTTTTCCAATACAAAGTTGAGGTCCCAGGCTGGAGTTAGAGCTCTCCTGGGTGGTCGTACATTTTTGGCCCCTCTGAGGAACTGCTTGAGCAGTGGATGAGAGAAGAGGGGAGGTTCTGTGTTATAATGAGATGAAATGGCTGAGGCGTGAATTTTGATGGAGGAGAAAGACCAGCCCTTGTGAAGCATCTCAGTTAAGTAGTGTAAAATCTGAGGTAAATTGGACACTGCTGTGCTCATATCCCTTGAGTTTGGTTCCAGGCACAGAATCTTTTCCATTTTTCAGCATAACATTTTCTAGTACTAGACCTCCTTGCCTCTAAAATGATATCCATCACTGGTTTACTGAGGGATGGTAAAGGAGAGATTAAGTAATTAGCCAGGTTGCTAGGTTCAGTGTTTGAAGCTGAGGGTGCAGAATCTGGGTTTCCTGCTGAGACAATAGGGTAGGAGTCTGAGGCAGGTGCCATGGGGCCAATGGTGACACACTGCGCAAGAGGGGGTACCAGTGTTGGAGTGGCCAGTCTGGTGCAATCAAAATCGTCCTTGGTTTGTCTTGCTTGATCTTTAGTAGTACTTTGGAGAGCAGAGGCAGAGGAGGAAAGGCATAAACTGAAAGGTTTTTCCAGCTGAAGGACAGAGCATCCACTTTTCAAGCTTGTTTGTGGGGAGTCCTTGTGCAAAGTTTGTCCAATTGATAGTTCTGGGAGGAGGCAAACAGGTCTATATCATGGCTCCCCTATTTGCTTGTCAACATGTTGAAAATCCTTGGTTGCAGTTTCCACTCGTGTGGGTCCATGAGGTTTCTGCTTAGTTAGTCTGCCAGTGTATTTAGTTTTCCTGGCAGGAATTGAGCTTGTAGATGCACTTGGTAGTTCAGGGCTGTGTTCCACAATGCCATGTCTAGTCTGCAGAGGGGGTAAGAATGGGTACCCCCTGCTTGTTTATGTACCACATAACAGTGGTGCTGTCCGTCTTTACCATTAATTGTCCTGGAAGAATGTGGCCCTTGAAGGCTGTCAGAGCATTCTGTACAACTAACATTTCTTTTTGATTGATATGCAGGTGCATTTGACTTGGGTTCCATTTGCCCTGAATGCACCTCCCTGCCAGGTGAGCCCCCCCCCCATGCATAGTCTGATGTGTCCGTTAGGATTTGGGCGGCAGGGGGTAGTGTGAATGGTAGTCCCTTGTTTTGGTGGCAGGCCTCTGCCCACCAAAGGAACTCTAGGCATAGGCAAAGTATAACAGGAATCATTGCTTCTAGATCCTGAGAATGTTGACACCGTAGACTTTTTAGATACCACTGTAGTTTCCGCATATGCAGTCTTGCATATGGAATTAGAAGAATGCAGGAGGCCATGAACCCCAAAGCTTGTAGTATTTGCCTTGCAGATAGCAGGGTTTTTGTGGCCACTTGTTTGAAGTAGGTTGTCAAATGAATTTGTTTCTCTGGCGTGAGGAAAGCCATCTGGGAAGTTGTATTCAAGCTTGCTCCTAGGAATATAATTTGTTGACAGGGTACCAGGTGTGATTTATTTTCGTTTACGGTGTACCCCAGACAAGTTAGCACCCTTTGTACAAAAGCCATACGATTCAAAAGTATGTCCTGGCTTTCTGCCTGAATTAGACAATAGTCCAGGCATGGGTATAATTGAATATTTCTTTGCCTGCAAAATGCAATAACTGGAGTTAGGCACTTTGTGAATACCCTGGGCACAGTAGATAAGTGAAAGGGCAGTGCAGAGAACTGATCGTGCATGTAGCCTGCTTTGAAGCATAGGTATCTTCTGCAAGATTACCTGATTGGGATGTGCAGGTATGCTTTCTTTAAATCTAGTGTTGCCAACCAGGCGTCTTTTCCTAGCATAGGGAGCAACTGGTGAAGAGTCAGCATCTTGAATATTGGAATCACCAAAAAGGTATTTAGAGTAGACAGGTCCAGGATAGGACGCCATGAATTGTATTTTCTGGGTACCAGGAAAAGTCATGAGTAGAAACCTTGTCCCTTTTCCTATTCTGGTACCAACTGAATAGCCCCCATGCTTAAGAGAGAAAGTACTTGCTTTTGGGCCTCTTCCCACTGATTTGGCGGTAGATCTGGCCACCCGCTTGGTGTTGGTTATGTGTGGAAGTGTAATCTGTATCCCTGGGACACTATTTAAAACCCATTTGTCCTGGGTAATGAGTTCCCAGTTCTTTGCATGAAGAGCAGTCTTTCCCCCCAAAGGGGCAGTCAGTTGAGCAGTACTTGGAAGTTTTAAAAAGAAGTCATTGAGGCAGTTTACCATAGGGGGGAGTTTTACTGCTACCAGATTTGGAAGTGGAGGCCCCCCCACTGCTTAGTCCTGTGCGTACCCTGGGACTGAAGTCTGGGAGCTCTGCTAGATCTGGGTTTGGCCTGAGAAGGTCTGGAAGAGGTAGGAAAGGACCAATTCTTGGAAGGACAATGCCTACTAAAGAGGTTGTACTTGTAAAAACTCTAACAGTTTGCATAGATTTAGCTTTTTCCTCCATATTTTTAAGAACAACTTCTGCCTTGTTGCCAAACAGGCGGTCCTGGTTTAAGGGAGCATCCAGTAATTTCTCTAACATGATCTGGCAAGGATTGCTCCTTAAGCCAAGCATGCCTTCTAAGTACAGACCCAGTCACAGCAGCCCTGCAAGATGCCTCTAGTGAATCAAAACCACATTGCAAAGTATGTTTTCCAACTTGTTCAGCTGAATGCAGTAAATCCTGTAAATCCTTATTTTCAGCACAATCAGGAATAAACATCATTTTCTGTTTGAGCAATCCAGTAATATGCTGCTGATACTTTAACATATGAAACTGGTAGCTAAGGCCCTAATGGCCAAAGTTGCACAAGTGTATACCTTCTTACCCCATCTATCCAGTGCCCTGGAATCTCTATCAGAGGGGATAGGATTTTTGGCAGTAGTAGCTTTAATGCCCTTGGGTCCCTGGGAAATGGTCTCAGGATCTGCAATAGGATTTTTAAAAAGGAACTTGTGAGTGTCAGGAACCCTGTAATATCTATCAGGATTTCTGGGAGCAGGAGGTCAAGAGTCAGTGGCCAAGCTAGATTCCGAAAAGGCATCATCAACAATGTCTAGTACAGTAGGTATGGCTAAAGGCCTGTGCTGGGGCAGGAGTAAGAAATCACCAAGCCTCTTTTTAGAATCAGAGAAATCCTGACTTTCCCAACGAAAATGCTCCCTGAGAGTATGCAAGATTTCACCAAAAGAGAAATCCTCTGGGGAGGAAGCAGAGGGAATAGAGTCCTCAGCATCAGAATAAGGAGATAAGGGTAAATCCTGGTCATCAGAGGAAACAGAAAATTCAGAATCTTGGTCAGAAGTATCATAAGCAAACTCAGTCCTAGGTCTCTTAGAGGGGGAAGGCTGGCTTCCCCTGATTAAAGTAATAAGGTCTTCAGCCATTCTATTCATTTGTTTTTTAGGCATAGAGGCCTGACCATGCAGTCTGGGTATCAGTTTTCTAGGCATGGTTCGAGTTTTAGGCCTTAAAGAAGAAGATGGCATCGGTTTAATACGCAAGTCAGTATGCCTGAATACACCCTCAAAAGCTGGTGTCTGCACAGTGGCTCCGGACCCATCCAAGGTAGAGACATCCGCAGGTTCCACAGTTGAAGCATCTCGCATACCGGACTCCAAATGGGTCTCAGTAGAGGCCTGCGAATCTGAAGTAGCGGGTATCAGGGGCTGCGAAAGCACCTCACTGAGTACCAGCGAACTAGCGACTGGCTTAGAAGAAGCGTCGTTGGCAGCTTTGGACCTAGGCGGCCTGTCTTTGTCTTTATCTTTGCGTTTTTTCGGAATGTCGGTAGTCAGATGGCTTACCGAAGACATATTAGGATAATTGAACCGGGCACCAAAATATTTAGAAGCGAAAACATACTGACGACGGATAGTTCATGGTTTAAATAAGGCACAAAACAGACAGTGAGTTACGTCATGGTCAGGGCCTAGGCAAGGAATACAGTACGAATGAAAATCTTTATGAGGTATTTGCTTTCCACAAGTAATGCAATTATTTACTTTTACTGACATCGGTTTAGAGCAAGGAAAAGCTTCCCCAACGGGGTACTTGGCTTTTAGTTGAAGACTTCGGTTCTGAAACTCAAAAATGAAAATTTCAGGAGTAGGCCGACCGGCATTTGTGAACTGCTTCTGCATCGGGCACTGCATGGCAAGAAAGACTGATGTAATGGCGTCAGCTGCATGTTTTATACCCCTGTCGCAGGACTCAAGGACTTTGTTAATCAGGCCGACTGAGGGCTACTGCAAGCAGATAACACAAATGTGATGACTGCAACAGTGAAACACGAAGAACATCCAAATGGTTAGGTTTGTGGGATTCCAGATTTGGGTGACGTTGATCAAAGAGGTGAGAGTCAGATCTGAAACTGGGTACAGAATCCAATATGGGTAAAGAAAATGAGGCTACACAAGGGGAAAGCCAGACATGTCTAGGCCAGAAAGGCACAATGAGGATCACTGTTGCTATTCAATGGATGGCTTTCTATAGGAACTTGATGATCAAGTGGGCCAGGTAATAGGTATACAAAAGACCTGGAGGCCAAGCAAGCAGATGAGAGCCCCTCGGTGACAAAGCAGATGCTGCATTTGGTGTTGAAAGGAGTCGTCAAGAGGCTGCAGCACAGTTGTC